>NC_092357.1:7500-359269 GCF_963676685.1 Mytilus edulis | reverse complement strand
AAAAGAGGTAAACAAATATATGTTCATTGACAAAAGTGGGGTGTTTTTTTTTGGGGGGGGGGGGGGGGATGCGGGTTTAATTTTTATAACAACTGATAATGCTTGCGTTGTTCGATAAATAAGAATAACAACCTGAATTCAGGTAGTTAGTATTAAGACTCCAGTATCATCATTTTGTAAGATAACTTTTGGCAAATTCTGTCATGACAAGTTCTTTTGATTTACAGTATCGTATTTATAAAACATCTTACATATAAAAGCATGAAAGGATCATAAATGGATAAAAGGTATTACATGAACGACTTTTTATCACATCGAGTCTATAAGCAGTATAAAATAAAAATTGAGATACTTACTAAAATAAGGAATTCTTTGAGGTACTTCCGGAATACATCAATTGATTGACGTCACTTCTTATTACCGCTCAATAGTTTTTCGCCGTCTCCCGCCAATTAAACATTGTTTTGTTTATATCATTTCGCCAAATCCAGTCACAGGTACACTTTCCAACCAGCTCTTGCAGACTACATACTAGTACCTCAATGAACTTGAACAAGAACCGAAAGGTCAATTTGCTTCAAAGTTGAATCTATTTTTAAAAAAGATCGACGACTTTAACCTAGGATGAGGATTTCAATTTTCCAATGGTGAACTTTCCACTTTCGAAGATTAAGAAAACTGGCTTGTCATGTATTTTTTTGACAGATTTTTGGAATCCTCTGGTTTTATCCATGTGATGCCTTGAACAAATTTTCCTGGTGACCCTATTTTTATTTTTGTAAATCTTTTAAATGTATAATGATAAGGCATCTGTAAAATTCTTACCTATACATTTTTTTCCTGCTTGGATTCCTTTATTAATCCCCCATCAATATAAACTAGTGTTTTGAATAGTTATTAATTATTTTGAAACTGAGAGCGAACTCCCTTAATTTACACTTTTTCACAACAAATTGAGTTTCATATTTAGATTGATACGTATCCACTGTGAATGTTCAACCGCATTATAGGACGAAATCAAAATGTATGCATTCCTAAAAGAAAATATACCCCAACCAGTTATGTAGAAGAACAACAATATTTAACGTCATACAATCTTTATAAATAACTCATAAACGTATTTTTCAGTAATTTGAGTAGCTCTTAATATCAATAGCCAAGGCTCAAGTCATGCTTCAGTGATTCCCTATATAATCTGAGATGTTCTTGCCTTTTACGGGGACTAAATAAATGGACAAGACATTACAAACACGTCTTTATTCTCCATAAGCACTCTCATACTCAAGAAACATCAAAAACAGCATTACGGGTCTGACCTTACACCCTTACCTGGAATAGCCCCGACCTCGAACAGAATTCAACCCTAATACATAACATCCCCCCGCTTAGCAAAAATTTGGATAATTTTTTTCCACAGGTTGAATTCAGTTCAAACCATAATACTATGTAAATATCAATTTATAAAAAAACAATCTTCAGTACAATACGACTCCATATGCAAAAATCTTATTGAAATACGTTTCGCCAGTAAGCAGAGAAAACATAACACATGTGATCGTTAGAAAGGCACATTTAATAATGATCGTGAGGCGGTAAACAGTAAAGGGAAATAACCCATCAATCAAACATGTATGATCATGACACATGGAGTAAGGGAGATAATACAGATTAATACATTTGACAATCAATACAATACATTGGCGCAACTTCTTTTCTCCTTTAAAGTCTCTCTCTCTCTCTTTACAATTGTCAACTAATAATCTCTGTTATTATAAGAACATGAATAAAAATAAATGTTATCAATATGCATAAACTAAACACATAGCTATCAATAAGAAACAAAATAATTCTGACATTTTTTTTTCTCCATCTCCTTTAAAGTCTCTATATCTTCATCAAATTCATATTACTATATAAGTAGTTAAGCAAAAAATACTGTGCATATACATTGTAGTAAACATAAAATAAGCAGTAAATGAAATACGACGTACATTTTGTTGTATCTGATTCTCTAAGTAAACAATTAACCCAAGGTGACGAGTGAGCATCAAGTTTAAAAGGAAATGAAATCTTTAAACCGCGCTGGCGTTTTCAATTCGGAGCGCTTACGGAGAACGCGCTTATTATCTTGTTCAGTGCTCGAGTTACTAAGTGTCAAGTCATGTTCGAGACTATTATCATGTTGCGCAGTCGGCTCGTCCAGATTTTCAACATCGTCGATATTTTCGCAAATAAGAATAGGCGGGGGCTCCGCGCGTTCTGGTGGTAGGTCACGGATAGGCCCAGGAAGGCTATCTTCGTCATGGCCATCTGAATCAGACTCCTCATTGTACACATTCTGAGAATATCTTGGATTTTGCTGGGCACTTATAGTGTTTAAAACTTTATAACATTCCGAAAGTTTTACTTTGTAGGACGAGGCGCGGAGTTGATTGCCTGAGAATTTTTTGATGAAACACCATTCGCCATCACGGGCTACAACAAGGTACCGATCTCGCGATTGGGTCTTTGATCTGTCGGTATAAAGGTAAACCAAATCCCCTATATTAATATCAGGGGTCGGACGACCGGGTCGACTGCATTTAGAATTTTCGCTAAATCCGTGATTTTTATTTCGAGCCTCGTGCTGTGCGCGAATAAGGTTCATGTCAGAAATTGGCAACTGTTCATGAGTAAACTGACTTCTTTGAGTCCATAGTTCGCGGGAGGACAATCCACGCTGGCGAAGCCTAGAATTAAGTCTTGTAGTAGCTATAACTAGTGTATTTTCAGATAGAGGAGAATGATCGTGTTCCTCACGAAGTAACTCGTCTTCGAGCTCAACGATGGCTTTATCGGCAACTGGATTTTTGTTCCGATTTTTAACACGGCCAATTTCAATTGATATGTTGAGTTGCTTTAAGTATGAATCGTCACATAAAGGGCGAAAACCCGGGGCCGGGTCAACTCGAACGACAACACTTGGACCGTTTAAAGGCTTTAACGGTATCAATAAGTGTATGAGCCCATCTCGCAAGCTACCTAGGTTTTCGTCTTTGATAAAGCATGTACTAGTGTACGACGTTACAGTTTCTCTGACGACCAGTATGAGTTGACGGTTGCGCTTAAGAACGTCGGCCACGTAAGATATGCCAACCAAGTCCGGTGGGTCTTCTGAAGACTGCTCGACGAGGCTCTTAGGGAACCGTTTTAAAGACGCGCATGTGTGACAGGAGTCACTAGCCTGTTCGGCCGCCTTTGGCATGTCTAAAGCGTAAAAGTGGCGCTTTAAGACGAGGTTTAATTGGTGTTTTGACGGATGGTCCAACTTAATATGTAGAGCGGTGACGAGTCCGTCAAGAACGTTACGTGGAACAATGATCAATTCGTTGGGTGGAGCAAGAGGATCACAACGCCGAACAACTAACAAACCGTCTTTGGCGATTGATGCAACATTCAGGTAACGTTTGACGTCTTTAATGTTTGTCAGTTTTTTGGAGGGCCGGGTGCCTTGTTTTAAATGAGCGTGAGTGCGTCTAAGATCAGGGCATTCTGATTGAATATTAATCCAGGCCGACCTGGTGGTGAAAGGTAAGCGAAATTCGTCATTGAGAACGTCTTGAATGCTTACGGCTCGAACGACAGAATCTTCGGTACGCGATATAAAGCAACAAACCTGACAATTAGGCTCTGTACAAACGGGTGCGTTTCTGCTTGCAAAGTCGGATGGAATATTTGCACGACCGGATAAATGGTTGACGCTGACCTGGTATCGGCTTACAACAGAAAGAAACGATGTGACACGCGGACTGGCCGAAAATTCACCGCGACATAGTTTTTCAAATCCCTGTACGCATGGTTTACTATCTGTCAACACATTTGCTTGCAGTTTTGACTGAATAATAAAGGGAGTGAAATGTTTGACACTAGCGGCAATGGAAAGCGCTTCGATTTCACACGGTAGCCACAACACTTGATGTTTACGCAACTTAGCACTGAAAAATCCTGCTAAGGACACTTTACCGTCACGATTTATGTATAGGGTCGCTCCGATACCGCGTTTAGTGACGGAACCGTCTGTGACTATCCACAGTTGATCACTGCATTTAGGTAGCGTGATGGCTTTACGAGAGCTCAGAGACTTTTGGGCAAACTCGAAATGTTCTCTTAGCATGTCGGACCAAATAAATTTGTCAGCTGATTTCATACCACTTATTTTCTCTTCTAATGGGGCAATTAAATTGGAACAATTCGGAATGACGCGGCTTAGCATCTTGTACGCACCGATAAATGATCGAAGACCCCGTACAGTGTCTGGTACGGGACACGAGGCTAGTGTTGCTACTCTGTGTGTGCTAGCGGAAATCGAACCCTGTGACCAAATCCAACCTAGGATTGTTATCGATTTTGGGCAAATAACAGTTTTGCTAGGTGATAGGCAAATTCCTGATTTTTGTAGCGACTGAAGAACGCACTCCCAATTGTATAAAAGCTCCTCCGGGGTATTACCGCCACAAAATAAGTCATCTGCCAACTTAGCTACGCAACCTTTTTGTAAGAAATCCCCCACTATACGACACATTAGTTCTTCAAGAGCCGTTTCGGAACCAGGCATTCCCATCGCACAACGTGTATATACGCGAACTCCACGGTAAGGGGTCGCGACTCCGCAATACTTCATCGAATCTTTTGCCAGGGGGATTTGGTAAAATGCGCTCGTAAGATCAGACTTGATTATATATTTCCACTGTGCGATCGTACGGAGTGTGGAATCCACGTCAGGCATAAGAGAGGGTTGCGGCTTACTATATCTGCCAACATCGGCAAATGCTGTTACAAGTCGGAAACCACCGGAAGCTTTTTTGCCAAGAAATGAAGGGTTAATATACTCGACTGAAATTCCGACGTCTTCGGGTTTACGGAACACTCCTTTACATTCCAATTCGTCAAATTTGTTTTGGAGTTCTACCAAATTATTTTTTGAATACTGTGGCATTCTACCTTTCCGTTGGGGAGGCTGGACAGGACCCATATTAACAGATGCTTCAAAAGGACCTATTTCCCCATTATAACCTTCAAAGTTAGGACTAAAAACTTCACTGAACTTTCGAAGAAGTTCATTAAACTGGGTTTGGAGATCTGGACTAAGTAAATTATCTGGGTCTACAGAGACTTGTTTGAAAAATTGGGAAGTATGTGTGGAGTCTATGTAGTTTGTTGTTTTTATGTCACGGATATTGTCCGGTGCCTCTGGTGCGTTGTCTATGGTAGTCGTAAGTCGTACTCGACAGAGATGTTCATTTCGTTGTATGAACTGCGGTACCGACGTGTTATTCACGATGCGTATTTTGCCTGCGACCGACTGGGCAATTTGGGGACTGGGCCAATCTTTCGTACGAGAAGCGTCAGTGTGAGGCTCGACCGCGAGAATGCAATCCGATTCTATTTCCGATGGGATGTCGTATTCGCCGTAACATCCTGGCCAAACTACTGAAGTTGCTGATGGAGCCCGGATAAGAAAGGCCTGTGTTCTACGTACGCGAGTATTACTAGAGTTAAGTTCCTCGTTTGGGCTACCATACATAACAGTTACCTTATCGCGTATTACGATTTTATGTTTGCTAGGGAAAATCGCGATGTCGTTCGAAGACATGAAAGGAATACCGGCGAGTATATCAACGTCCAAGTCGTTCACTACTAGGGCCTCTAACTGTAACTCGATTCCGTCTCTCGAAAGTGTGAAATGACATTCACCAACTATATTTAACGGGGTAACACCGTCAGCTTGTAAAGCGGAATGGTTGCTTTTCTTGATTGTTACGCCGATGTAATCCGCGGAAGAAGCTTTTATCATACTCACCTAAGCACCCGTATCTAGTGTTAGCTCAAGTGGGAAATGTTTATAAAATGCCTTAAAGTAAGGGGACTGTTTAGTGCTCACCCGTCTTAAAGCAGATACAACTCTAAGCTTACTATGACCTACATTATCATTTAAAAATGAGACTTGTTCATTATCAACATTGTCCTCAGACTCACTATCACCTACTTCTGTACAATAAGATTGCCTTACTCTGGACATATATTGTTTGTCTTCATCAGGTAAATATTTACAAGTACTTAAAAAATGTTGGGACGGACGACCTGCTTGCTTACATAAAATACAACACTTTATTTGACGACCAGTTCTTATACTACCTGTCTTTTTTGCACTTCTGTCAAAATGTTTGTCTTTTATTGACGCCCGTAAAACTTTGGCATCAGTGGCTGAATGAATTTCGTCAAGTAAACTATCAAGTGCCTGTGAAATTTCAGGTTTCAAAGAAGCTAATGTTTTTGACCGTAACTCGGTTCCATATCGCTGCTTCACTAGGTTGGGCAAGTCACGATTAATAAGTCTTAACCAAGTTAGTACAATCAGGTTTTCCAAAGAAGGCGATAGTTCTTCGTCGGCTTCAGGTACTTCTCCGTGGTGATGAATATTGCCACCGGCACGAAGCATATTGTCTTCAATAAAACTAGCCAATCGCTGAAATAAGTCCTCAGGACGCTCATCTGGTTCCAAAAAGATGCTATTAAAATCAAGAAAGTGTCCACCAGTAGACTGAAATCCGTAGTGTAGACGAATTGACTGCCAAATAGAATTAATGGATGTCGAATTTTTAATTATAGTGTTTCTTGAAATAATCGGACAGTAATTTGCTATTTGCCCAAGCATAAGGTCCAAATGTGTGCACTTTTGGGCTGCTGTTCGTCGGTTAGCTTCGGCAACCGCCTCGCCATCGTCAACAATGCCACGTAAAGGATTGGCGTTGGTTTTCTTCAGCCATGTAAATCCATCTACAAGGAACGCTGCGAAGTTTTGATCAAGGGACAAGGTATATTGTAAGTTTTGTCTCCATGCTTCAAACGATGTTATTGTTTCAACTTTTGAAAGTGACCATTGTTTTGGAGCACGTGTGCCTGCCATTTTGTAAAGATCAGTTAAGTCCAACAATAGAAAATGTTGTCGTGTTAGTCAGAATAAATGACAAATTTTCCTGCTCACCTTTTACTTCTAGAGTGGAATAATGTTCAAATTGTTGAGTTATTTGAGATGTGGGTTTCTTAAACCGCTGCCGCCACGCCAGTAAGCAGAGAAAACATAACACATGTGATCGTTAGAAAGGCACATTTAATAATGATCGTGAGGCGGTAAACAGTAAAGGGAAATAACCCATCAATCAAACATGTATGATCATGACACATGGAGTAAGGGAGATAATACAGATTAATACATGTGACAATCAATACAATACATTGGCGTTTCAACTCTTTGCTCTACAATCTCACATCTTACTCATATGCTAGATAGTAAAATTTGATAACGTTATGAAATCACAATACAATTTTTTTTGTAAAATAGCATATAACCTATGTCATATTCAACAAATTTTTAGAATGGTGCAAGCGTCTTAACTGATGTTCGGTTTGCCTTTTTTATTGTATAAATTTCAAGATTTAGTAAAAGTTTAATCTAAGAAGACTTAAAGATGATTCATTTAACATCAGAATCTGACTGACGAAGGATATCTGTTATCCGAAATATTTATAAATAATTATATTTATAGTTCCTTTTTATATCATTGGTGTTGTTATGTACACTTTTTAGACGTTTATATAATTTATTTTATTGTGTACATGTATCGTTACTTGTAACGATCCAGCTCCCACGTGGGAAAAATCGTTGACTATTATTCAGACGTTTGATATATATTTTTATTCTTAGTCTGTATCGAGTGATTTATCTCGCGATCCGATTTTTCTTACAGCCTTACCATCAGGCAAACTATGTCTTTTTTTAAAAAGCTTAGAGCTTTGAGTCTTAAAATAGTTAAAACCGAACATCATGTATCAAATTTAAAAACTTATCTATCTCAGGGTATCGTTCCGATTGGGCTTATTTTGAAAGCCTCGCCCCTTACCACCGGTGAAAAATCTATCAGATTTATGGATAGATGGAATAATATTCTCCACAGTAGTTCCGTGAAATTGATGGATCTATTACACGCTGAGGCGTCTCATAAACATTTAAATTTACAAACTAGTTATAACCATCTTTACAATAAAGCATGCCAAGAACTTTCCGGTCCTGAATTGCTCACCATCAACGAGCGCCTCCATGACATCTTGCGCATTGAATCCCGGAAATTACACAAAAAACAAGTTAATAAATTTAAACGAGACGGCGTACTTTTAGACACTGTTGTTAGAGAGCAGACCACCTTAACTCTCAATCGTACCATCATAACCGGAAAAAAATCCCGGAATCGCCGATTCAAGAGAAAAAAACAAGGCTGCATGAACTCTACAAACACTGTAGTCAATTTGTCTTCAGTAGCTTTGTCGGAGACCGAAACTAAGGTACTGTCAAAAGGTCTTAATTTTTGCCCCACGCCGGGCAAAATAGATTCTATACTTTTGGAAGATGACCTAGACAAGTTAGCAAGATCCCTCAGAATCAAGGAATATTTTTCTAAGGACACCACAAAAAGTTCCACTGATAGTGACACAAGTGATCTCGACTCAGATGACGACCAAGAAGATGTCGATATTCCCAGATTCAGGAAAAAAAGTTCATGGATTCCTAAACCCAGTAAATGTGCTACTTTAGAACATATTATTGACAAAATTAAATCCGACGTAACACATCTGTCCACTGCTACTTCCCAAACATTCAACAATTTATCTTCTGAAGAAAACGAAGCTGTGCGGTTACTTAAAAACAGAGACGACATTATAATTAAACCAGCAGATAAAGGTAGCGCTGTTGTCGTCATGGACAGATGTGACTACATTCAAGAGGCGGAACGTCAACTCTCTGATGAGAGATTCTATAAGAAATTAGACTCTGACCCCACCCCTCAATTTAACAAAGAGATCACCACAAACCTGAAAAACATGTGTGAACAGGGACATATTGATGAAACCACATTTAAATATCTAAAACCGGAAAAATCAAAGCCGGGGCGTTTCTATCTTCTGCCCAAAATACATAAAGTCAATAATCCAGGTAGACCAATTGTTTCCGCCAATGACCACCCTACAGAGAAAATATCAGAATTTATTGACTTTCATCTCCGACCACACGTAGAAAATTTACCATCATATATACAAGACACAACACATTATCTTAAAAAAATGGAATCTTTGAACCCTCTCCCACCTGAAACGATCCTTGTCTCGCTTGATGTTACCTCCCTCTATACTAATATCCCCCATGATGATGGTATTGAAGCCTGTAGGGAAGTCTGGAACTCTCATAACACCTTACATCCACCAACTGAATGTCTCATCCAGCTTCTAACTTTGGTTTTAAAATGCAATAACTTCACATTCAATGGTGAACACTTTCTCCAAGTTAATGGAACAGCAATGGGAACAAAGATGGCCCCGTCTTATGCCAATATTTTTATGGGGAAATTAGAACAGAGAATTCTCAATTCTTATCTTTATCAACCCCTCTCTTGGTTCCGATTTATTGACGATATTGACATGAAGTGGGATAATACTGAACAAGCACTAGATTTGTTTATTCAACATGCCAACGATGCCCATCCCTCAATAAAATTCACATATGAAATCTCTGACTCTAAGATCACATTTCTTGACACTACAACGCAAGTGAGGGATGGAAACATATTTACAGATCTGTATTGCAAGCCCACAGACAAACATCAATATCTGTCTCCTTCAAGTTGTCACCCTAAACATTGCACCAAGAGCATTCCCTACAGCCAGGCCATACGAATAAAAAGGATTTGCTCCACCAACGATGTTGCCAAAAAACGACTACAAGAACTTCGCGGTCACCTAAAACATCGAGGCTACAAAAGGAAAGACATTGATAAAGGTTTTTCTCGTGCTAGCAACATCAGCCGAGATGAACTTTTACAATATAAAGTCAAAAAGGTCAACAGGAGGGTGCCTTTTGTGTTGACTTACAATCCAAAATTTGACAACTTGTCTCACCTTATCCGCGAAAGTTGGAAAGATATCGAAAAACATCCTAAACTATCCAAGATCTTTCCCGAGCCACCTGTACTGGCTTTCCGCAGGCCCAAAAGCCTTAAAGACTTGCTGGTGAGAGCTGAGTTATCCTCTCAAGCAGGCTCTTCGTCGGTGGGCTCTTGTAAGGGTTGTGGAAACAAACGATGTCTGACTTGCAAACAAATACTGGATACCCAGACTTTTAACAGTCACTCCACTGGTACAGAATACACCATATTTTGCAATGTTAATTGCAAGACTACAAATGTTGTGTATCTCCTACAGTGTAAATGTAGTAAACAGTATGTAGGCGAGTCAGAACAGCCGTTTCACAAACGAATGAACGGTCATCGTAGCGACTACCAATGCAAGCCAGACCTCCCTCTTAGTCGACATTTGAGATCCCCTGGCCACACTAAGGCAGATCTCAATCGACTGACCATTACTATCATTGACCACAACTCTGCTTGGTCTAGGGAGGATAGACTTACTCGGGAAAGATTTTGGATTAGAAAATTAACAACTTTGGCACCAAATGGGATAAATGTAGTTCGACACCATGCAGTGCTTCACATCTGGGTTATATTACTTATTATTACAGTCTCCGTTTCTATTTCTTTACCTTACTCATCTCTAAAATAAATCTGTTGAATATAACAAATTAAATTGCTTAATTTTTTGAGGGATGTATAAGTACCAAGCCACGTCCAACTATTTTACTTTAGTCAAAATTTGTTATTATATTTTAACGGCCGTTTGTTTTAAACATCGCAGACTCTAATGTAACTACACTACAGTTGTCAAATCTGAAATATTTAGAAATTTAGACCGTTCAGTGCTGTTTATTTGGAATTCTTATTGACGCAATCTTTCTTGTAACATCATAATATCGACACCGTTAAAGCTTTAAAATTGTGCTAGTTCACATCGCACATTATTATTTTTATTTAAAGCATATATGTGAACTCTCTGATGTAATTAGTCATATAACCTATGTCATATTCAACAAATTTTTAGAATGGTGCAAGCGTCTTAACTGATGTTCGGTTTGCCTTTTTTATTGTATAAATTTCAAGATTTAGTAAAAGTTTAATCTAAGAAGACTTAAAGATGATTCATTTAACATCAGAATCTGACTGACGAAGGATATCTGTTATCCGAAATATTTATAAATAATTACATTTATAGTTCCTTTTTATATCATTGGTGTTGTTATGTACACTTTTTAGACGTTTATATAATTTATTTTATTGTGTACATGTATCGTTACTTGTAACGATCCAGCTCCCACGTGGGAAAAATCGTTGACTATTATTCAGACGTTTGATATATATATATATATATATATAAGTGAAACAATGTTGTCATGACTGTAGCTGTTTACATCGATAAGGAACCAACAGAGACCGCTACCTCTTATTGAAAATGAGCTTTCCACAATAGGTTTCATCCACCATAACTGTTTCTCTCACACTCTCATACCCCACCCCCCTACTCTCTCTCACAGACTCGTGGATCCGTATTTATAGTTAATGAAACATGTTTCAGAAAAGCAACACCTCTTAAAACGGCAGTTTATGATTTCTATCACACCGCTACTGACAATATTCCACATGAACATTCATTCTACTGTATCAAATGTACACGCTATCAAATGATTTCCGTTATCATGAACAAATTTGATGAAAATCAGTTATGTGCAAATAGTGAAAACTGATATGCAAATCTTGAATGAATTTATGCACACTTATTAAAAAAAATGGGCTATTCCAAGTCAACCAAAAATATAATGAAATGCAATAAATTTGAACAAACGATTAGCATTAATAAAGTGACTCAATTAACAGTTCAAAGTTTTCAAATTGTTGGACATCTATACAAGAATACGAATGACGGCGAGATAACCCTCACACAAATATCAGGTGCAACAGAGATGATGCTGGTGATTCTTTTCTTTTCTTTTTCTTACATTACTTTGTTACGCAAACTTTATCTCTGGAAACTTATGAATTAGCGGCAGTGAAAATCCCACACGCTTATGCAGTTACGAGCAGAGGCTACTTTGATCATTTATATCATTGTAAGCGGCGGAATAATTTCCACACGCCCAAGCTATAATACACTTAATTTATTATAGGCGGGGGCCTTTTACTAATAATCTCTTTGGCTTTAACGTTGAGATCAGAAATATCCATCCAACGTGCGTTCTGTGCAGGTTCGCCACAAAGATGAACTAAATATTTATGTGTTCCGTTCACTATTTTACAAGCTAGTATACGTTTGATTTTAACATTCTCTTTGATATGACTATCTGTGAACGATTCAGGTGTCATAAAATTAGTGTCTCGGAACCGCATGGGTTTTCTGTGTGTCCTTTTAGAACGTCGCACGGGTAAATTATTTCCTGATGTGATTACATCCGGGACATTGGATAATTTATTTTCGGATGAAACAAGATCATTGCATGGACTATCGTTCTCACTGTGTTCCGAATGTTCATCTGATAGTAAATCGTGTTCTACTGTGAACTGATTGACATTTGTAATAACTGGATCCATGAAATAGTTACATTGATTAGGTTTGCGAACATATGCCGGCTTTAGTCTGTTAATATGGATTGACGGGAAAATTTTAGATGTAGTCTGGTCTTTTAATGTATATAAGTGTGGACTTTCACAATTTTCAACAACATATGGTCCTGCAAATTTGAATTTAAATTTATGTCCTGCACCTGTCGGGTCTTTACTCATGTATACAAAGTCGCCAAGTCTTAATGTTAAGTTATGAACTTTTTGATTAGCGCGTTCCATCATTGCTGTTTGCGACTTTAGTGCGTGATCCTTTACTTCATTCCGAATAATATCTAATCTTTCGGAAAATTGTTTAAGATAGTCATGATAATCTTTTGGGATTGACGCTAAATTCAAATCACGAACGTGTCCCGACAAAGGAAATTTAGGACGACTGCCGTAAAGAATTTCAAAAGGTGAATATTTTACACTGTCATTGGCAGTTGAATTTAATGAAAATAAAATAGATGGTACCATATCCTCCCAATGTTTTCCCTGTTGAATGTAAGGCGTCATGCGTTCTGCAAACGTTCTATGCGTTCTTTCACACAAACCAAGACAGTGGTGAGTAAAACTCGGTGTGAATTGCTGATTTATCTCCAGTAATCGACACACTTCCTTAATTGCACGAGCGGTGGCTTCCGAACCACTGTCACTGATCAGAGTATCGCAAACCCCATATTGAGATACAAGTTTAAACAAGACTTCCGCAACTGTCAACGCATCTTTGTTTGGTATAGGCTCTGCAACTAAAAATTTTGTGAACGCATCGACGGCTGTAAATATATAAGAGTTTCCTTTTGCTGACACTGGTACAGGTCCGTATAGGTCCATTTGCCAAACCTGAAAAGGCGCTTCAGGTGTCTTAAAAGCGACGATACCGGCTTTTGTTTTAACTTGAGTAACTTTTCGGCTCTGACAATCGTGACAACTTCTAACATAATCCGTCACACTCTGTAATAATTTCGGAAAATAATAATGTTCTTTTAACATGTCCGCTGTATGTTGAATGCCACCGTGTCCACCTAACGGTGAGTCATGGTACAATCGAAGAACGGTTTTAATAGCGACCTCTGGTAATGCTAGTTGATACGAAGTGAAAAGTTTTGTCCGTTTTATACTTTGCTGTACGAGTATGAAAAAGCAATCCATCCACCATGTCATAATTTGGAGTTTCGAGTAGAAGTTTTCTAGCAGCTTTCTGTGAAGACGGTAATTTATTCTGTTCAAAATATGATATAAAAGGTCCAACGTATGGGTCCCGCACTTGCAGTTTTTGAAAAGTGTCCTTACTAAAATCACCATGTCTAAAAATTTCAATTGAATCAGTGAATTTAACTTGCGTATTGTTCTCACTTGTAGCCGTTTCTGTACTAAGATTAGTTTGGGTTTCGTCACCATCGGTATTTAACGTTGTAAAATTTGAATGATCTTCCTTTTCCGTAGAAATTTCTGTATCCTGATTTTTAGCACTTGTTTTGTGATCGACTGATTCTGACTGATTTTCAGTGTCAATATTTTGAGATGAAGTTTCCGGTATATCACGGTTTCCTGTATCTGCTGTTATATTACGGTCTTCAGAGTCACATTTGTCCGTGAATATTTTATGTAATCTGGTAACTGACTTTTTATTTTGGAAATTGTTTGATTTGCTACATCGTAATCTTCTGTATCAGCGTCATATCCAAAATCTAATTGTTTGTTTTGAAATTGTTTACTGCGCTTAAAATGTTTTAAATTCCTAATGGAGTCGTGACTTTGCATTACGTTGTTAACTTCCGGAAGATTGTGTTCTTGAAAATCAGTACTTTCAGAATCCATAAATTTCGGAAATTTAACACGCTTTCCTTCAAATTGTATATCACCAACATGTTCGGGAACGTACGGAAAAAATGGGTCCTCTTGATCAGGACTATCATACCTTCACAACTTGTCAATCGAGTTGACCGAGATAAAGCGTCTGCAACCTGCATATCTTTTGCCGGTTTATATCGTAGTTCAAAATTGAACTGTTGCAATATTGCTACCCAGCGTTCATATATGGCCCCTTTAAGTTGTTTTTGAAATATAGGCCGAAGGGCCTGGTGGTCGCACTCGACAATAAATTTACGACCCCTCAAATACATTGCACAATCTAAAATAGCTGTTACCATCCCTAGTAATTCTAATTTTGTAGGTCCGTACGATCTTTGCCATTTGCTTAATGACTTAGAACCAAAACGAATTACACTGACATCCTTACTATCGCTAGCTGTCTCCTGATACTGGTACAACATGTATCCTATACCTTTAGAACTGGTATCCACTGCTAAATAAAACTCAGTATGAAAATTTGGAAATGCTAAGATCGGAGAATTTGTCAATAAAGATTTCAACTTGGTAAATGCATTTTCTTGTTCTGATGTCCAACGAAATTTGGCGTTTTTCCGAAGAAGTTTGGTTAGAGGTTCTATTTCAGCGCTAAAATTTGGAATAAATTTCTTGAACCAGTTCAACAGACCTAGTGCACGGCGAAGTTCACGTACTGATCGGGGTGACGGATATTCTTGAACTGCTGTAATTCGATCAGGCGGTGGTTGTATACCGTCTTTAGAAATAAGGTGGCCAAGAAACAAACAAGATTTCTGTGCAAAATGACATTTCTTAGGGCCCAATTTTAGGCCAGCGGCTTGTAAACGATTAAATACCTCATGTAAATCACTAAGGTGTTGCTCAAAGGTTTCTGATGTTATTAAAACGTCATCTAAATAACACAGACATGAATTGAATGTTAACCCATGGAGCACTTTGTCCATTAAAAGTTGAAATGATCCTGGCGATGAACTTAAACCCATTGGTAGGCGGAGAAATTTATATGTACCGTAACAAGTGTTGAATGCGGTATATCGTTGGCTGTCTGGAGATATAGGCATCTGAAAAAATCCTGAACTTAAATCGATATGAGTTATGAAATTCGGGGTCCTGTTTGAGAAAGACTCTGTTAAATCCTGTAATTCTGGTAGTCCATAAAAAAACTGCTGAGACTGAGAATTTAAATAACGGAAATCGCAACAAAATCTGAACTGAGAGAGACTGTTTGAAGACTGATTGAAATCGCTATTTTGGCTATTTCGGGACTCCTTGGCTCTTTTTGAAACTAACACTATGGGACTTGTGATGGGTATATCTTCGGTTTCACCAACCGGGGAAATTATTCCTTGTTTTAGCAAATGATCGAGATGATCCCGAAGTACTTGTTTTTTATCTGGGGTAAGGCGATACGATCGCTGATATTTTGGCTTGAAATCCGGTTTTAGTATAATCTTGTGTTGCACTACGTCCGTGAAACCTAAAGCAGGATTTTCATCTGTTACAAATATGTTGTCATGCGATTTTAAAAACCCTTTCAATTGTCCTTGTTCAGACTCAGATAAATGTTTTGGAATATCAAAATAGGAGAAAATTTTTGTCCCACTAAGTTCCCCATCTTCACACTTTTCGGTCGAAAACTGTACATTATTAACCTCTGGATTTTCTCTATTTCCTATACATGTAGCTATTAAATCAGAGTCATTGTCAAGTATCTCAAATTTCGCAACAATCTGACCCCTTGGAATATCAACTATTTCATTTGTAGAATTAAACAGTTTGACAGGCACCAGTTTATCTTTATTTACAGAAACTACCGATTTCGCTGTCAAAACACCCAATTTAAACAAATAATTATGGTTCGTGCATATTCCTTGCATACCATGTAAAATATCATTATGAACTTTGCCCCATACTATCATCTCAGAATTTGGCAAAACTGACAAACGCTTTTGATTTTTCACTTTACAGAAACGGGAACATACGGTCAACTTTGAAAAATCTAGCATAATTTTCTTCGAGACCAAATAGTCTGTGCCTAATAATAACGGATGTGATGTTTGTGAAAATACATGTACTAAAATCCAATGTTTTCCTTGTGGAATTTGTATTTTAATTCGTGAAACACCAATAATGTTAACAGATTGGTTATTAGCTAAAACAATTTTCTCACTAGTTGAATTTACCCATGACTTGTGAGTTTCAGGTATTGAATTAAATAATTGTTGTGAAATTACATTTATTGAGCTTCCCGTATCTACTAGGGCTGCAATTTTCAAATTCAAAATCTGTACAGGCAAATAAATAAACTTATTCCGGCTTTCCATATTTGATGTAGAACACTGCATTTCATCATCGGAAGTTTGAAAATGTTCAGATTGAACAGTGTTAATAAATGACCTAGAAGGCGAACGACTACGACATTTGGCACCTATATCAGTCCTCCCGAAAGACCGTGCCTGGTGTCCTCCGGGACTGTTCAGTTTCCCAAAAGTCTCTTACAATTAACCGCTAAATGACCAATTTGGTCACACAACTGACATGTGATATCGGAACTGCTAACTCCTTGTCCGTTCCAGTTGCAATAACGTTTAATATGATTTGGCGAATTACAATTGAAACAAAGATTGTTTGTTGCCTGAGGGAGATAGGTTGCCTGGTGACGACTGTTTGTTGCCTGTGGGGGGTAAGTTGCCTGCTGACGACTATAAGCAAATCGATCGGTATGTCTGTTTTGTTTTGTACTTTCATCAGTTTTAGATGTAGTTAAATTTTGGACTGCCTTAGTAAGAGTGTCTATTTGTGACTGTAAGGAGGCGAACTCGGAGTCACGTTTATCACTAGGTTTTGCCTGTTTACTTGCCGCAGCTACTTGTAGCTCAGCCTTCCTATACCCATAAGCTTCGCCCATTTTAGCGGCTGCTAATGCCGATGGACTGTCTCTATGGTGACCGGCTCTTACAAAAAATGCTAGTTGTTCGGGTAACCCTTTAATGAATTTAACTAAAATTTCGTGATCAGGTTTTTTCAATGTATTTGCTTTTTCCACAAGTTGGCAATAAAAATCATCAATTGACTGGCCTGACGATAAAGACATGTTTTCAAAGATTTCACTATCAAGCATAACTGTAGGATTTTGCCAGTCTAAATCAACATATTTGTCTGTGAACAAATGTACTATAGCTTCCCATGATGCCATATTTTCAGACGATAGTGAATTAAACCAGGTTAATGCTGGACCAGTAAAATGTAAATGTAGCGCCGCTATTATTCGGTTGTCGTCCAGTGGTGAGATGTTATGTAGGGTTGCATATGATTCAAACTCAGCAATAAATAATGCAGCATTTTCATGGGGATAGCCGCCAAATTTCCGACAGTTTGCTAGTTTTTCCATCGTGTCTGAAATGGCAAGATTTGAATTACATGTTGAAAAGTTCAAAGGTAGTTTTGGGGACGGAGTAAGTAAATAATTAATATCTGGCTCCCGAAGCTGATTTAGCGACAAAAATTCGTCTGATAGAATAGAGTGTGGTTGTACAAGTTCAAATTCTAGGGAATCGTCAGAGTACTGGGACAATGGTGATACAGAAACGGGTAAAGGCAGTAGTGGGGTTTCAGGCGACTTAATTGATATCAATCCAAATTCGACCTCACTGTTGTACTCGTCATCAGAAAAATTTGCCGAGAGTTGATTTGAAGTCATTTACAAAATTATGTTACCAACGATCAGGATTACCCTATACATGTAGCGAGTAAATTCTCACATACACATTCATAAGATGCCATTTTAATATAAAGAGCAAAAATCAACAGTTGTGGGTCTAGCGAGCTAGAATGACTTTTATATGTATACTTCAGTCTAAATGTATTACGCTTTGTTTAATGCCTTGTGCAGCGAGTTAATTCTCACATACACTGAACCACTATACATACAACCATGTTCAAGTATCAATACAAAGAGCAGCGAGATAAATTCTCACATACAAAACTGAAAATCTGTGAAAAACATACTAATCAGTGAGGTAAATGTTTTAATTACAATCTTTATTAAGCCTTAAACAAAGTCTGAGAAGCCAAAGCTTCGCTAGTGTAGGTGACGGATGAATCCCATCCAAGTACAGAGCGAAAGATGTACTATAACTCGTTTGCAGATCGTAGTGCCGCTTTCTGGATGCCAAAATGTCCAAATTGAAATCCGGTGAGTTTTGTCCTAAAAATTCGTTTAAAGTGATGATGTACTTATTCACTTCTAATATCTGCTCATGTAGAATATCGTCCTTCTTTAAGAACTGGTCGGGGTCAGGGTGGTTATGAAACTTGTTCCACCAGTAAATAGAATAAAACGGAACTTGAAGAAAAATAAGTCGCACTGTTGGGAACTGGTGTATAAAGGTGTAGATATCCCGAAAATCCTGGCAAAGATCTGTTACCACTTGAAAATCAGATGATTTCAAAAAAACATATTTACCAGTCTTGAATGTTAAGTCACAGGTGCCCAACCATATAAAAAGAGTAATGTGTATCTGTCCTACGTCCTGAAATGTCTTCACAGCTTTTTCTTTCAACCATTGTGAATTCTGTTGTACCGTCGTGCCGGGATGTATCCACCATACAATTTTCCGTTCAGGGTGTTTATCTACATTCTGATCCTTTAAATACCTTCCCTTACTGTCAGATAAAACGACAGGTATATTTTTCAAAGTTCCCACATTTTCTAACCTCGGACTTAAGTTGGTGAGATTTTTCTCGGCTTTAGAAATAAGACTCATTCGGGAACAAAAATTTCAACAACCAACGGAAATAAAAATTGTCTCTGTGTAAAAACCATGTGCTTGCCGCCTACATGTAGTGTCACGCTTCAGTGCACGCAAATCGATCCTCGTGGTAATTCACAAAAATATTTCAGTTACACAGTATAAAATTGAAACAAATTGTCAAAAGCGGTTTACAGAACAAATTAATCCATTTGAAGTCCTCCACCATGAGATGTTCTTGCCTTTTACGGGGACTAAATAAATGGACAAGACATCATTACAAACACGTCTTTATTCTCCATAAGCACGCTAATACTCAAGAAACATCAAAAACAGCATTACGGGTCTGACCTTACACCCTTACCTGGAATAGCCCCGACCTCGAACAGAATTCAACCCTAATACATAACAAATCAACCAATTTTTTTCCCATGAAAAAAGGGAGGGGGGCTGAGCCTATGGTAAACAATGCCGTGAGATCGTCCATTTAGATATGTATAAACACACACCTTCGTCCAGTGAGAGTTAAGATTTAAAGCTCGGCACATGTAAGGACACTTATCTTCATATGTGATTCTTGATGTCATGTATACAATAAATGTTGACGGTGTTGTATTTCATTGTTTATGTTTCTACAAGAGGGACAAAAAGATACCAAAGGGTGGCTAAGAAAGAAAGAAAACAAACAAATGAACAAACAATAGTTTACATCACAACATAAAAAACTAAATACTAAGAAACATGAACCCCGCCAAAAACTTGTGGCAACCCTCGTGTTGCTTATATTTTTATAAACCCGGTCTCAAGTCTCATACGGTAGTCGGTAGGTCACATTCTTACGGTACGTCACTTTCTTGAAAAGTTGACGTGATTGTGATTACGACATTGGGAACATCTCCGCTATCATCTGTGAGACTGATATTGCATAACCATCAGTCACCTCGTGATTGAGTCCGTAAAATTTACGAAGGAATGATTTTAAAACTTCACCAATAGGAACTCTTGATTTAAAAAATACGCTGTGAGCAGCAACCCTCTTTCAAGAATATCATGATAGGAATTACAAGCCTGGGAATATCGTATCAATTGGGAGATATATACTCCGTATGTAGGCGCTACTGGAATGTTGCTACATATATGTAGAAATGGAAAGTCCACAATTAGAAAGCTGAAATCATATCTTTTGTTGTAAAGTTTAAGGTTTAAACAGTATTTTATTCCAGTAAATTTGGAGGAGATTAGGCAACGTACAACGTCTATGTAAGCTTCTCCATGACTTCAGTCAAAAGTCGTATAAAGTTTTTTTTTCCAACTGACCCGCATTGTCAATTTTTATATCTTAGTAAAGATATATATGAGACACACTTAACTTTATCTGTTGCATCCTTTATCTCTAGTTGATTGGATAGATGCGTTTACCAAATGTTCAACTATTTAGTGATAGAACAACATCTATCTATATAGCGGAAAGGACAATTAAATGATACTACTAACTTCTTTTCTTTCTTCATAAGAAATTCCTGTGTGAAGTCAGTCTCATAAGAATAAGGAACAAGTCGCCAAGAAGAGGGACACATATCCCCTGGGAATGCCGATAGTCTGTTGAAAACACATCCTCCAATCGAAACAAATATGTGGTCAATCAAGAAATCCAGTATCTTTATAATGTCAGTTTCAAAGAATTTTATGTTCTGTGCACGATGTAGTGACGATATTGCCGATATTTTCAATTTCGGTCATGATAAATTTTTGTACCTGCTCGTAACAATGTCTCATCGTCTCTTTTCCTGTCTACATCGGTGAAATCGCAGACATCGTGATATTGACAACATCGTGACGACATCGTCTACATCGTTCTCCTTACTCTTCTACACCGTTGACATCATCGACATCTTGACGACATCGTTGACATCGCCGATATTGCGATGGTTTGGATCTAACAAAACTCAGTTAAACTCTACATTTATATGTCATGGATTACTTTTTCTCCATATTAATAATAACAATCAATAATATAATATTAACTTCAAATGTCAATTAACCAAAACAACAGTATGAAACGATATTGACAACGTGGTACAATATCGTGTCGACATTGTCAACTTCGCGATATCGTGCATGTCAACGATGTGGACAAGAATGTGAAACCATATCAACAACGTTGTACAATATTGTTTCGACATTGTCTACCTCGCGATATCGTCAAGGTCAGCGATGTAGACAAGAGTATGAAACGACACAGACAACGTTATGGAATATCGTGTCGACATCGTCTACTTTGCGATATCGACAATGGTCATTTTCTTATAAATTTCCTGTTTAAAGTTAAAAATTTTCGAAAAACTAAGGATTTTTTTTATTCCAGGCATAGATTTCCTTAGCCGTATTTGGCACAACTTTTTGGAATTTTGGATCCTCAATGCTCTTCAACTTTGTACTTGCTTGGCTTTATAAATATTTTGATATGACCGTCACTGATGAGTCTTATGTAGACGAAACGCGCGTCTGGCGTACTAAATTATAAACCTGGTACCTTTGATAACAGTTTACACCACTGGGTCGATGCCACTGCTGGTGGACGTTTCGTCCCCGAGGGTATCACCAGCCCAGTAGTCAACACTTCGGTGTTGACATAAATATCAATAATGTGGTCAATTTTTTTTTATAAATTTCCTGTTTAAAGTTAAAAATTTTCGAAAAACTAAGGCATCCATGGTACTGAACTTGCCGCCACAGACATCTGCTGTCTTGCCTTCCGATACTAAGTCACCAGAAGTTACCTTAATCCCAGATCAGGGAATGGTAACCGGCTTACAAAAACTAAGCCTTTCAGACGAGATCCCTGCTGAACACAACAAACATGGTGTTAAAGAAGAGATCCCTGTTGCACACCAGTAACAAATCAACCCCACATCGGAGATAACTAGATTTCTCTTACGTAAGTACCTGCTTTTCTCCCGATTAACAAGCTTTAACGATCGGGCAGAATCCTTCCATACATGGAAAGTAAGCTTCAAGAACGTGACTGATGAGTTACAAGTCTCTGACTCAGAACAGATCGACTTACTGATTAAGTGGCTCGGTCCAGAGTCTGCTAAACATGCCATAAGCATAAGAGCGTCGAACGCCAATAATCCTACAACAGGTATACAAAGATTATGGAAAAGGCTTGACGAGCGGTATGGTGCTCCAGAAATGTTGGAAGCCTCTCTCAGGAGTAAACTTGACAAATTCCCAACCTTGACGAATAAGGACAACGCACGTCTTGATGAACTATCTGACATTCTATCAGAAATAGAATACCATCTTTGTATTGTGCTACCTCCAAAACTGTGTCTCAGATTTCCAAAATCATCAATAGAACAAATTTTATACTCAATTGAACTTAGTGATCTCTAATGAATTGATGTTGCAAACTTCATTGAAGATTTATGAGAGAATGAAATACAATAGGAAAAATCTGAGACAGAGTTTTGGAGGTCAAACTGTGTTGTGCAAGAATCTATAAAAAAAATTTAGGATGCTATGAAGAACAAAGAAGCTTAATTCATTCAAGTATGGACATCACAGAATGGCAACTAATTACATAACAATTGATTATGTAATAATTATGTCATAATGAAATTATCACAATTTGAAAGAATAATCCTTCTTCTTTCTTTTGGTACCTCATTTATAAAATTTAAAGAAAGATGAGTGGAATTACATCAGTTTAAAGATGTCTGATTGGGGATGAAAAATCTTTTTTTTGTGCTACCTTAAAAATGTACCAAGTCTTCCTGTCAAATGTGTTGTGTACAGTACTATAGTCCAAAAATATATCCAAAATTCAGAAAGATTGAACTAATCCGTCTAACGAATTTAGCCAATACACATCCTCACCCTTATGGACAAGCTAGTCGAGAGATGTTCAGAAAACTGTAAATATGACCCTTTTGCACATGGCCTAATTATCTTTCCATATCAAAATCAATTAAAATACAACATTCAAAAACTTATTTCTCATTTCTTTTCATTTCCACCCCAACAAAAACCTAATAAATGAACGAGGAAGGGAAAGAAAAAGAATAAGAAAAACTACACTTTAAAAAAAAAAGATCTTTAATCGTAAAAGAATCACATGTACAAATGGTTTTCCGTGTGAATATACAGGTCACCGTCCGTACGGCCTTCAACAATGAGCAAAGCCAAGACTGCATAGTCAGCTATAAAAGGCTCTGAAAATACGAAAGTAAATCAATTGAAACGAGAAAACTAACGGCCTAATTTATGCATAAAAAATGAACAAAAACAAATATATATAACACACCAACAAACGACAACCACTGAATTACAAGGTCCTGACTTGGGACAGGCACATTCATATAGAATGTGGCAGGGTTAAACATGTTACCGGCCTCCCAATCCTCCCACTAACCTTGGACAGTGATGTAAAGGTACAACATTAGAAAGAACAATACACATGAAGTGAAAAAGGATCAACTCATCAGATGGATACAAAGAAAAATGCTACACAGAGTAAACGTGGCCGGATACTTGTATATCCTATCAACAAAATGACACTAGGTACAGATCTGTGAGTACTCACAGTTACTGACAGCCAGTTCAAAGCCACTAACAACAAATAAAAAAAAACCAAGCAGCTTAGTCTATTTCTTGATGAAAACTCAATATCGATGGAAATTAGAATATGTTAGTTCATTTTGAAAGTCTATACTCTTGAATTTTGAAATTAGCACATATGGTTTATTGTCTACTATAACCCGTCCGTCGTTCGCCATAATTTTTTTTACATACCGGTATTGCGGTATGTGTGGTATCTTTCGCGGATCAGAAAAACTGTTGTCCTTCCGATTATGGTTACTTATATATTCCAGTTAGCAACCAGTTGCTATTTTTTGAGGGAGGTGGATTTTTTCCTTAGGGAAATTAATTTTCAACTTTGTACGATTTTGACGTGCAAACATTACTTTTAACTTTTGCATACTTTTTTCTACAATGTGTTGGGTAAAATATATATTTTCATACCGTTCTAGTAATTAGCAAACCAGATACCTTGTAGTCAGTCAGAAAGGACCGACATGACAAAACGTGAAACAATTTAAACGAAAAATACAACTCATACTCGAAACAAACTTGCCTTCAGAGTAACATTTGATCCATTAGCAAAGAAGATTAGGCAACAAAGAGTAATCAAGTAATTGATGAGCTATATACACCAAACGAACTAATTTCCCGATATTCGAAGCGTTACTAAATAAACTACTAAAGAATTCATTGGGGTACAAAGGACAATAATAGACCATCAAGTAGTAGAGAAGACAGTAGAACAGACTACAAACAAGACTAGTAGTGAGATTTGTCAAGGCTATTGTAAATTGGGTGTAATGGTAGTGACAAATTTGACCTGCCGGTCTTGATAGAATGTGATCATATTCCCAATAATAGGGACGAAATTCCTACTCCGGAAGTCACAATACATCACCCTCATCTAAAAGAACTCAGAGGAAGCATTCTACCATTAGACGAAAATTGCCAAATTCTTCTCCTAATTGGCAGAGACCTTATAGAGGCACACCACGTCCTTGACCAGCGCATTGGACCACCCAGAACTCCATATGCACAACAATTGAAACTTGGTTGGGTAGTGATAGGAGAGGCCTGCATTAACAAGCAGCACGTACCCTTTGAATTAAACGTCAAAATAACCAACATTCTACCTACTGGACAACCGTCAAACTTTCAACCATGCACAAGCAAGTTTGACATTCGGGAAAATTACACGGACCCTGTAACGAAAGATTTACAATCGCCACTCTTTGAAAAAACAAGGGACGATGATAAGCCTGGAATGTCATATGAGGACAAAATGTTCATGAAGCAAATAAACAACGAATTTGTGAGAGACTCGGAAGGAAGTTGGGTAGCACCGTTACCGTTCCGAGTGCCAAGACAGTCGTTGCCAAGCAACAGACAACAAGCTCTACATCGTGCTAATATGTTAGACACTAGTCTGAATAGAAACCCAGTAAAGCGGGAACACTTTCTTACATTTATGAGTAAGATCCTTGACAATAACCATGCAGAGCTCGCTCCACCATTGGACGACCATGAAGAGCGCTGGTATTTGCCATTGTTTGGTGTTTATCATCCGAAGAAACCCGATCAGATTAGGGGTGTGTTTGATTCTTCCGCCAAATGTAACGGAGTTTCACTCAACAGTGTCCTGTTAACAGGTCCAAACTTGACCAACGATCTCTTGGGAGTACTGCTGCGTTTCAGGAAAGAAATGGTCGCAGTAACTGCAGACGTTAAACACATGTTTCACTGCTATGTAGTAAGAAAAGACCACCGAAATTACCCGAGATTTTTATGGCATAAAAACAATGACCTACAGGAGAACCTTGTCGAATACCGCATGAGAGTTCATGTTTTCGGAAATAGTCCGTCACCTGTCGTTGCTACGCTTGGACTCAGAAAAGCAGCTCAAGCATCAGAACAAGAGTTTGGCAGTCACGCGACTAGCTTTGTTACTAGAGACTTCTATGTCGACGATGTTCTTACGTCATGTCCTACAAAAGAGGAAGCTGTTAAGCTCATGAAGGACACACAACAAGCATTAGCAAAGTATGGAAACTTAAGGCTTCACAAGTTCGCCTCTAATTGTGCAGAAGTTATGTCTGCGTTTCATGCCAATGATTTGGCTTCAAATCTAAAGGATCTAGACTTAGAATCCGACAGTAAACCCCCTACAACGTATTCTTGGACTCAGCTGGGACGTAAACACTGACAACTTCTTATTTCAATTATCATCAGAAAATAAACCGATCATTCGGAGAGGAATTTTATCAACGATAAAGTCTCTACGATCCTCTTGGTTTTTTGGCTCCGGTGATTATACAAGGGAAACTCCTATTAAGGAAAATATTATAGAAACCGTCGATTGGGACCAACCTCTCACTGATGAGACAGCAGATGAGTGGAAATCTTGGAGAGATACTCTAATTGCTATCGAAACATTGCGCATTCCACGTACCTACGTGCCGTATCTCAGCAAAACCGCCACAAAGGAGTTACATGTCTTCTCTGATGCATCAGAAAAAGCCATAGCAGCTGTTGCATATCTAAGCACAATCGACAGTAGTGGTGAACCACACATAGGTTTTATTCTTGGGAAAGTTAAAGTCGCACCAACAAGTGGTCATACTATTCCACGACTTGAACTATCTGCTGCCGTATTAGCAGTTGAGATCACACAAACCATTGTGGATAACTTAGATTTACACATAGACAACGTGAAATTCTACACAGACAGTAAAGTTGTCTTAGGTTACATCAGTAACGAGACAAGAAGGTTCTTTATCTATGTCGCTAATAGAGTGGAGAAGATTAGGAAATTTAGCACTCCAAGTCAATGGAATTATGTACCAACTAACCGTAATCCCGCAGATTCTGGAACGAGGTCCGTACCTGCTCACGAAATTCATAACAGTGAATGGTTATTAGGACCAAGACAACTTCTTTTCTCAGAACAGAAGAATTCTAAGGACATATATCAGCTAATAGACCCAGAGTAAGATGGAGAAATCCGTACAACTGTTAATGTTGCAAAAACATTTGCCACACTTGAGCATAAAGATATCGGAACTGATAGATTCAACAGATTCTCCAACTGGACATCACTTGTGCGAGCGATAGCCTTTTTAGAACGTTTTTCCCGTTTACACGGGTCAAAACAGGCAGCACCAGTGACTTCTCTGGAAGGCTTTTAATTCGAATGCCGAAAATTTCATCTTAATATCTGCTCAATTTGAAGTTTACGGAGATGAAATAGATTGCATTAAACGTCAGCAACAAATTCATAAGCGGAGCCCGATAGCTAACCTAAATCCGTTTTTGGACGAACGAGGACTATTACGAGTAGGAGGCCGTATTGCTAAATCTGACTTAAACCTCCGTGAAAAGAAACCATTGATCGTCCCTGGACGCCATCATATAGCGACATTATTAGTCCGACACTACATTTGTACCATGATAAGATAAAACATCAAGGTCGCCATTTCACGGATGGAGCGATTCGATCCGCAGGATTCTGGATCGTCGGAGCTAAGCGCTTGATCTCTTCTCTCATTCACAAATGTGTGACATGCCGCAAACTAAGAGGAAAAACTGAGTGTCAAATCATGTCTGATTTGCCAGAGGACCGTCTTGAACCATCACCTCCGTTTACCAACGTTGGAATAGACACATTTGGACCCTGGAAATTGTTTCACGTAAAACACGTGGTTGATACGCAAACTCAAAACGTTGGGCAATTCTTTTCACATGCTTAGTGACTAGAGCTGTTCACATCGAACTAATCGAGGAAATGAGCTCTTCAGCCTTCATTAACGCCGTCAGAAGATTCGCCGCTATAAGAGGTCAAGTTAAGATTTTCCGATCCGACCGTGGAACAAACTTTATTGGCGCAATCGACGATTTAAAGATTGACTCAATCAATGTTGAAGATGGACCCTTCAAGAACTTTCTGTACAATTCTGGTACAACTTGGATCTTCAATCCGCCACATTCTTCCCACATGGGTGGAGCCTGGGAAAGAATGATTGGTATAGCAAGGAGAATACTCGACTCTATGCTTATCAACGCCGCTGGAAGGAATATAACGCATGACGTGCTAAATACGTTCATGGCAGAAGTTTCGGCAATAATCAATTCAAGACCTCTGGTACCAGTATCAACAGATTCAGAGAATCTGCTAATCTTAACACCAGCTATGTTATTGACACAAAAGACCGATTACATCTTCACTTCAGATCAGCTTGGAGAATTCGACAAACGGGATCTATGTCTAGCCGAATGGAGACGTGTACAGGCTCTGGCCAGTGTTTTCTGGTCCCGTTGGAGAAAAGAGTACCTGCCGTTACTACAACCACGACGAAAATGGACCAACGATCGCCGTGATCTTATCACGGGAGACGTCATTCTCATAAAGGACAAAAATCTTTGCCGCACTCAATGGCCCATAGGAGTTATATTAAAATCGTTCAAAGGATCCGACGAACATGTCCGGAAAGTAGAAGTACGAGTAGTCGTAAATGGAAAAGCATCCGTGTACACAAGACCAATCGTGGACATGATTCTTCTCATCGAGAATTACTGTGTATAATTAATATTATAGTGATACTTTGGATTTATATAATCAGATATTCAATTGTGTGATATATTTGAAATAGTGATATCAGTAAGACATCAGACGAGGAGTATTCTGTTCCACATTCAATGTTTATTACATGTTTTCATATTTATCCGGAACAAATTGAACTGGACCGATTTCTTAAATCAACGTATTTATAGACTACCTTTAATTTCTGTGACACCGTCCGCATCAACTTTTCAACACATGGAAAATGGACGACTTTTTTTACCTTCTGAGGAAATTGAGACATACCACTGTCAACTGAGTACGTTTGATTCAATCATAAACTGATAAATTAATCTGTTTAACTCCGTTATTTTTGGATAAGTGATTTATAAATACATACGAACTGTAAGTTATTTATATCCGAGAAATGAACTGTAAATTCTACTTTCGTTTTTGACTCGATTAATAATCTTGTATTTAACGTTCATATTTAATTCGTACACATTGTAAAATATTGTATTTTTATTTCTTTCAGTTTACCAATCTACTGACTACTATGTAAACCTTTCTGGTGGAATATATTAATTACAATTTTCAAAACAAGTTGTGTTCTTTATATATTCATCGAGATTGCGATTGCAGTAACGTGGTTAAACTAGTTGAGTCCGGCTCAGCATAGGAAACAAGAGATGTTACAACAAAGTAGAATTAATCCCTCCAAAAGACAAGATACATGTATCTACGTTGGTCATTATTTTTTATGAAACATATATAGCAAAACCAACTCAATTTATCTTTTAGTTTGAAATGGGGAATACTTGTGTAAAGTGTAGAAAAGTCAAATGTTTGATGAAAGAGTCTTAGGTTGTATGAACTTTAAACAATTTTTGGATTTTTTTAGTATCCACATCTAATTCACGCAAACCTTTACAGGCATAAAATTGATGTTACTAATTGTAAAATAACTTAAAATATACCTGTATTTATAAAAACAGCTCTTGATCTGACAAAAAGATCTCAATTTTTATTTTATTTTGTTCATCCTTCATTTCTGAAAAGCAAATATGGCTTGAAAACAATTCTTAAGACATACACAAGTTATCAGTGTTTGCTCCCTCTTAGGGCAAGGCTTTTAATGATCTATTGTATTGGGTTTTGCTACTTTTTTTTTTTATCTTATTAGCTGGTGACTGAAAGAGAATTAACATTATCAATCAAAATAATTAACCAATCAAAGATCGATTTTATTAAGTAATTTAAATACATTCAATAATATCTGCATTATTATGATATACACATATGGACGTGTTATGCATGATGTATTTTACCTGGAGTGAGGTTCCTTTTATTGATATTTGTATGTTGGTAACTTAGTTAGTGAACAAGGTAAGATGTTTTAAAGCTTAGCCAGCAGGTTCATTGTATTATATTTATGATAAATATTAGCAGCTCAAATGTTAGACAGCGGGATAAATGACCATCAAACGCTGTTCCTTCAATTTTTGTGTTTTTCTATGTGTATATATACTGATTTCGTTTCATGAATGATACTTCTAATCCTTTCTTTTCTATTAAAATATACCAAACACAAACGTGCACGGCTAATGCCTCCGTGCAGATACCAGCGACTTCCCTGCACACGTTCCTTTTCCCATTATGCCCATCAGGGGTTGGAACAACACTGTCATTTGAGGGTTCCAAACCTTTGGAGACAAAAGCTGAGTCATCATCTGACAGTAGAAACATAAACATAAACGCCCTACACATCCATTCATTACTCGAACATACCTCCTACTACAAGTGTAATGTAACATTGATTTCCTTTATCAAGTTACTGACAATAAATTTTATAAATTTGTTTTATCAAAGTTCCCTTCTTCTGATCTTTTCTTGCTTCTCTAAATTTAATTTCCAATTATTTAATGGTTTTATTTCATTCCTATATCCAAAAGCGATTCATGCCAAAGGTGGGCGGTTCTCTACGACCACTCCGGCTTCCTCAATCTACTATAACTGAGAGTCATGAAATAGTCTGTCTTTGACACATTCCCCATTTCCTTTCTCAGCTTTATGTAGTGCTGAAATTGTCGTTAAACACCAAATAATCAATCAATATCAACCTACATGAAATGACTATCTATTTTATTTGCAGCCATGGCAGATAACGAGGTGTGTGCCGGTTGTCTCAGGGATAATGAAGAAGAGATTGCTGTCATGTGGTGTAATGATTGTGAGGAGCCTGCGTGTAGATCTTGTGGTAAAGCCCATAGGAGATTTGTCATACCTCATGACGTTATTGACATAAAAGATATATCTAACATAAGCAAAACCGTGTCCAAAATTTGTAAAGAACACGCCGGACAGAAGTTGCTCTTTTTTTGTGTTAATCACGATAAAATATTGTGTCCTGCTTGTTTATCTGAATCACATAAAGAGTGTGATATCAATCATATAGAGAAAGCTGCCAAGGGAATCAAAGATGGTTCAGCTTTACATGATCTGAAAGAAAGAATACACAACCAGAAAAGTATCATAGAAAAAGTGAAAGAGGAATATAATGATCTGTCCAGCAAGATAAACCACGACAATGAGCAGCAACATGAACGACTAAAACAATTACGTTAAACCATTGAAGACCGTTTGAATCGACTAGAGAAAAATATAGATACTCATTATAACCAAGGCGTTGAGAAAATAGCAAGCAACACAGAACAGTTGACGTCTCTAGCACAAACAACTCAAGTCAACCTGCAAGACATTGAAAAGGCAGAAACAGAAGAGAGCGAAGTAAACTTATTCCATCTCGTGAAACACCTCGATACCAGTCATTTGTCAGATGAGGAAAATCTTCAGGGTTTTGAGAATGATATCAGAACTATGTCAGTTCAAGTTATTCCTGAAAATTTCACTGAGAATGTTGAAACAATGTTAAGTACCTTTGGTCAAGATACTCAGACGATATTGTCAAAAAGCCAGCCAAGTGGTAATAACTTGAAGGTTACGCAATCACAGTTGTGCATACATTCAGAGAAAACACTTTTTCATAATCAATCAAGCATAATTTACGCAGATAAGTTCTACAAATTTTATGCATGCTGCTTCAGCGAAAATGACAAGGTTGTTATAATTGAAGAGCATATGATTGGCTTTATAAACGGCCGGACACTATATTTGAGAATCATTAATCTGAAGGATGGCAAGAGTCGCTCTTTCAAACTTGAAGATAAACATTATAGTATACGTAAAGATACTATTGGTGCGTTTGGTGCGAAACATTAAAAAAAGGTGTATGCTTATGTTATTTACAAAATTAACACAACGATTGAAACCATAATAATTTCAGATATATGAATGATAAACAAAATAGCAAATAAATGATGAAGCTTCCGTTTGATATTAAATTGTCACAATAAATGGACTCCTAAATATATATCCAGATCTTTACGCTGTTGTCGCGATTGTTATGTATCACCGATAGTTTTCAAACATGTCATATTTGATGAAACGCCACTTGTTCCTTTGGCATTTTTGATCCATGAACGTAAACACGCTAAATGGCATGAAGTTTTGTTTAAATTCTTGAAAGATAAAATTCCTAGAATAAATAAAAAAACAAATTCCTTTTGTCATTGACCAAGAACCAGGTTTAAAAAGGGCTATTCGAGATACTTTTCCAACAAAATTGTCCGATTATGTTTTGTTGGAATCATATGAAAGAAGATTTTAAATTCTGGTTAAAAGGCAAAGTGGATAGTGATAATATTAAAATTTATATAGATCATTTGAATCAGATGTTGCATTCTGATAATGAAGAAGAATTTTTAGAAACAAAATTGAAATTAACATCAAAATGGACCCACGTAGTTTTAGAGTTTTAGAACATTTCAATAAACATATATCTCCGGCAATTAAAAATCACTCTGGTAAATGGTTAATTGAAAAATATCCCGGCATGTTTGATCCTTATTCTGGAATAACAAACAATCTTTCCGAAAGTATGAATGCCGTTTTAAAAAGAGAAAATGATTGGAAAGAGCTACCAGTAGATTTACTGGCTTTGGGTTTTTATTTCACCATCAGATGCTATATTTCCAAAAAGAATTGTAAGTCCTGATGAAGTAATTGAATATTTAAAAAACGACAAGCCACTTTTTCAGTCTAATTCTTTCCAATCTGACACTGATCCTTTAGGCAATTTAAATTCACAGGAAATCATAAAACAAACAAACTCTGATAAGAACACTAGTACTAATCAGGTCAAATTAGAAAATAATGAGGTAATAGTTAATCAACAACCTGTCATAGAATACCCGACTGATAGCAGTCAACAAAGTTTGGCACGCTTTATTGTTGACAATCATTTAATTACTTTGGTTCCACAACAAGGTGCGTTTATTGTAAATGGCAGGAAAGGAAAATACTGTGTAACTCTTTTTCCAAAAGAAACATGTCAATGTGAATCCTCATCTACTTGTTTTCATATTTTGGCTGCAAAAATGAGTACAGGGTTACAGCCAACACAAACAGATAACGTCGTTAGTTTAAGGGCACTTTCAAAAAATAGCAAGAAAAAAATTGACAAAAAATCAGGAAGAAAACAACCAAGAGCAAATGATTATGGAATTGAATTCGAACCTGCGCAAGATTCACAATTTTCTATAAATACTCTTTTAAAGCAAAAATTGATGACAACACCTTCAACGAATGGTAGAATAAAACCTAATAAAACGCCTAAAATATCAACAGAATTTTCAACTCCTAAATCGGAAAAAAACCTTGAACTTAGTGTAATCGAAGAAGATGGGGGAAAAACACATATTATAGATGAGGAAAAAAAATCGACCGAAATTAATAAATCACTCCCCGTGAAAAAAGAAAGATAGACGATATCAACTTAGATGAAATGGAAACCCCCACTAAAAAAACAAAAACTATCAGATCTCACGTGGATAGGATATTGCAGTCAACAGCACAAACAAAATATTTTAAATAATAAGTATCTATGTTCTGATATCATTATTTCAACGCAAAATCTTCTGAAATTTGAGTTTCCAGAAATAAATGGGTTCCAGGAAACAACTTTAGCGCCGGTTAAGGTAAATGGTAAATGGGTAAGTGAAACAGGTTTTCAATCACAAGAGTCACCAAGTGTACAAATACACAATAATAGTAATGCTCATTGGGTTTTGTCTCTTCAAACTAGAGATGGAAACATATATCTTCTAGACAGCTTATCATTAAATTTAACAACTTCATTAGAATATCAGTTAACGCAAATCTACGGTAAAGACAAGAAAAAATTAATAATAAGAATACCCGATGTCCAAAAACAACAAAACAGCATAGATTGTGGACTTTTTGCAATTGCAAATGCTCTTGAATTTTGTCAAACTGGGTTTAAATTCACACATTTTCCCAAAAAAAGTACATAGATAGTTTAACTGAAATTATATATTGATAAATTTGAAATAAATTTTTAAAATGTTAACAATACCTATTCTTGAAATTAATTTGAACATTATTTTTCCTACATAAAATAGATAATAAATAGATAAATAAAAGCCACTGAGTGTAGTGTATCAATAAATAATTAAGCAAAATAATAAAACAAACAAAAAAAACAAACAAAAAACAATAACTCCGCCAACGCCGGTCCCAAGCCCGGGTGAAAAAGGAGGAGGGTTGTTAATGTCTAAATGGAACACATGAAATATCAGAAATGATATACTATTGAAATTTGATTAAATGAAATAAAAATAGCAAGTATTTTATATCTAGTTTTAGTCATTATTTTTTCCATAAAAGAGGGGTCAAGATTAAAACACAAGCTAGGCAACGGGTCAAGTTTTTGCAATTTTAGTTTGATATATTTTTATTGTTATTTATATCAAATCATTTGTTATTAAATTGTCTTTTCGAATCTTGTTCTTGATTTTGACCGGGCTTTTTATATTTTTGGGAATTTTAATTCAAAGTTGAAAATTTCACTTCAATATTTGTATACAAGGGTGACTTCCGGTCAACTTTTTGCCCTTTTATAGTAATATATTTAATTTTTTGGTTATATCATATTATTTGTCATTTAAATGTCTTTAAGAATCAATTGATAGAGTTTGACCGGGCTTTTTTATATTTTTGTGAATTCTAATTCAAAGTTGAAAATTTCACTTCAACATTTGTGTACAAGGGTGACTTCCGGTCAACTTTTTGCCCTTTTATAGTAATATATTTATGTTTTTGGTTATATCATATTATTTGTCATTTAAATGTTTTCAAGAATCAATTTACAGACTTTGACCGGGTTATATGCTTTTTCGTGAATTTAAGTTATATTTTTTTTAATTTTATCTTATATGGGGACGAAGTCCCCTATTACAGTACAAAATTCAATAATAATTTTTTTTTTTAAATCGGGAAAATTTCCCGAATTTTTCATTGTACTAATGAACTCAAAATCGTTCAATTTTTTTTTGTCGCGTTTTTTAATTTCCGGATCTGCGCAGAAATCTACTTCCGTTTACGGTCTGGTTTACATGAGACTGAATAAAATGTATATTTATCAGTCTAAGAAAGGAACTAATACTAATTCATTTAAAAAAAAAAGTTTGTTATTAAAAATAAACGTTACCTGATGACAGCGTTTCTTTGTTTACATTGAATATGACGTCATAAGTTAAATAACGTCACAACTAAAATCCCTAACAACAGAACCAAGATCGGAAACGTTACGGTATTTCCGTTTCTCTTTTTAACATTGTTGATTTAAAAAAAAATCATAGACTTCGTCCCCATTCACAGGTAATGCCTGCCTCATATTATTTTTTTTAATTTTATCTTATATGGGGACAAAGTTCCCTATTACAGTAGAAAATTCAATAATAGTTTTCTTTTTAAATCGGGAAAATTTTCCGAATTTTTCATTGTACTAATGAACTCAAAATCGTTCAATTTTTTTTTGTTGCGTTTTTTAATTTCCGGATCTGCGCAGAAATCTACTTCCGTTTCCGGTCTTGTTTACATGAGACTTTGAATAAAATGTATATTTATCAGTCTAAGAAAGGAACTAATACTAATCCATTTAAAAAAAATGTTTGTTATTAAAAATAAACGTTACCTGATGACAGCGTTTCTTTGTTTACATTGAATATGACATCATAAGTTAAATAACGTCACAACTAAAATCCCTAACAACAGAACCACAATCGGAAACGTAACGGTATTTCCGTTTCTCTTTTTAACATTGTTGATTAAAAAAAAATCATAGACTTCGTCCCCATTCACAGGTAATGCCTGCCTCATATTAGCCTAATATAATAGCTTTCAGAATCAGTTTTATTTATCGATTTAGCTTAAGCGGTTCCAGAGATATTAATTATAATACACCTATTTTTCACTTCCGCGTTTTCCACTTCCGCGTTTTAGACCTTCCCTTGTCGTTTATGCATGTTGAAGGGACTCCAAAATTAGTAGTTTACGCTCGTTATGTAATAATTATGACTTGATGTTGTAGAAATCATAGAATTGTGTACTTCTATATTGTTTAAATACTTATTTATATATGTATTAGCTCTCATACTGTAGTTTTAGTCTACTTTCACCTTTAACTTGCAGTTCAGAATGTCCATTTTTGTCGGGACACGAACCACTTCCATTGGGAATTTCACTTACATTATATTATGTCACGACTTTTATCTTGCATTACTAACTTTGTAATACATTTATTTATCCATCTAGTTAGGTGTGGATCCTTTGTGAAGTCTGAATTATTTGTAATATTGTGCATAAGTGCCCGGAGGATACACAGAACCACCATCTTTGCGCAAACCGAATTATTTGATTGGTTAATATTATTCTATATATAAAGCGACGTCAGCGTACTCGTGACGTCATTCTTCTCAGTTCACTTTCTTGAGACACGTTAATTTTAGTCGCATAAAGTTTAACTTGTTTATTTCTTTAATATGTCGCAGCAGAATATTTCTTCAGATGTAGCGATGATAGTTTAATATAATTATGACTTTTTAGGTATCTTTATAAACTTGAGTGTTTCTATTAAAAGAAACCATTCTTTTACTTTGTTGGCACCGGGAGTCAAACTGTAAATTGCACCGGGTCCATTAGTATTTATTTAATAGTTCCGTGAATTATTGATCCGTTAGAGAAAAGTTATGAATATAAATTACATTTTATATTTAGCTGATTTTACCAATCAACTGATTCTTTTACTGCATTTAATCCGTTTATAGCGGTATTCAAATTTAACGGTGCTTCCAAGTTTGGATCTATTTTCGGTGTCTCTGCACCGTATAAGGCAAAATGTATATACATTGCTGAGGCAATGCGGCTTGATAAGAGATGACCATTTATTACTAAATTGTAAACCTTGGTGCAACAGCACCATGTTTTTATACTGTCACTTGAACCTCGGGTGCACAGGAACTTTGTAACTGAACCTTGGTGCAATCACACCTTATTTATATACCTTAATTGAACCTTGGTGCAACCGCACCTCCTTTATATACCGTAACCTAAACCTTAGGTGCAATTGAACCTCAGGTGTTTATGCACCTCATCGGAAATATAGCAAGTAACCTATGATATTACCTATGAGATTGATAAATCTCATACCTTTATAAGTTTTATGTATCCTCTTGGGACTTCTTCTGTTTATATAATGTCATACAAGTTTATAGTATAATTATTCACTATTGTCAAACTGCATAAATTCATGTTGTGCCTTACTACTGAAATAAACAGGGTGTGAACTTTTATCAGTTTTATGTCTCTGTGAAGCCTAAACAGTTAGAGTTATAGCAACAGTTCGAACCCCTTTTAGAAGTATATATTCAATATATATACACCTTGATATGTCGTCGTCCCATAAGTGGTCAATGCGCTGACTGGAGATACATGCCTGTGGTGGCGACGCAACGCAGCCAAAGTTACAATAAGCCAAAATGTGTGATGTAAATTTTAATTAAAGAAATTATCCTTGGATAACCATTTTGAAGCCAAAATATATCTATTTAATCAAAAGGTGTAAAAAATATTTTAAAATAAATGAAAGAAAATAGTCTAAATTAAAAATTGCCAAATGGCACAAAAGTACCTGTCTGCTAATGTACTAGCCAGCTGGCCTGAGGGTTATCTGGACTTTAAGGTGCTAGTTCACCGAAACAAATGGCCGCAGTTACCACCAGTCTCTTCCTTTTGGAGTACCAATTTTAGAGTCTCTGATTTGACTAAAGCATGACTTATACAGCCAATATAAAAAAAAACCTGACCCAGTTAACAAATTAAAAATCCCATCCCCAATTAAAATTTAGATAAAAAGTTAAATACATCCCCAATTATCTTCTAAAAACATCCCCAAAAGATAAACACTTCCGCAATTAAATTTGGATAAAAGTTAAAAACATCCCCAATTAAAATATGGATAAAAATTTAATACATTCCCAATCAAAATTTGGATAAAAATTAAAAACATCCCCAATTAGAATATGGATAAAAATTAAAAACATCCCCAAGTAAAATCGACCTGAGTGATCGCGCTCACTCAGTTCATACATGGTACAAAGGAAAGGATTAGACCACGACTCGGTCGCTGTCTGACCCTTGGTCTGACCAAGTCAACAGAAGTCAACAGACTTGGTCATGTTGACTTGGTCACTATCCAACTGAGTGATCTATCTCACTCAGTTCATATCAGTATTAGCAGATACTTGATATGTATGGTGGGGACGTTACTATACCTAAATGGAAGGTATAGTATTTGTGAACCCGCAACACAGATGGCGACTATCTTCCCATACATGTAATCAAGTATGCAATGCTATTACTGATATGTTATGTTTATAAAATAACTACTGAAAAACCTACCACAATAATTAAAATAAAAACATTGCATCCAAGTTTCCTGTGGTAAGAAGTGAAATATTTTTTTTTTTATTAAAGTACAAATGTACTCAGTAGTCCAGTTTTAGTTGGTTTCCTTGAAGGTTTTCAAAAGGATCCAAGAGTATGTCACCGTTTGGGTAAATACAATGTGACAGTAACTCAACTATAGAGTAAAACCAAAGGAAGCTATGAAAATGTCAAAGTACAGTCTTTCCCAATAAACGATTATGGTATCTAATGCAATATGGTTCTTCTTTTTGCCTTGCAAGTCATTGCATGAAAAATGACACATTTATGTCATACAAATGCTGGTCAGATAACCTCCACATAGCTTTGAAATAACTATCAAATGTTGATTATTGTCTAATGAAAATGTACCTTCATTTTAAAGGTATACTGTGCACAAAACATAACAGGTCACGATATTCTTGATCCGAGGTTACACAAGAGTCAGATGACAGACAGTGTTATTACTATGTACTAGTAGTACAAATTAGTAGGTACTTATTTCATGATGTAGGTGTTAAAAGGTCACTGTAAGCTAGTTCTACTTTGCTTTGTTTCAAACACTGACAGGAGTACCGAGGCTGTTTTTGAAAAGTTTAAAAGAGGCTTGGATGTAAAATGATGTATGCCAATGTAGAATGTCTTAGTGACCCATTTTGTAATTTGCTTGTAATTGGTATAATAAAGCATATGCTTGTAGACTTGATTTGACTGTTGGAAATTAACCATGAAATGTTAGATGCATACACCCTACACACTATTACCGCCTTCTAAGACTAATAAAAACCACATATGATGAGAATGAACTACAAACTTAACAGCAAATATACAGAAGAAACATTAGACCAAGAAATTTATAAAAGACTGGAAAGCAAATTTTCTCAGAATGAAAAAAACATTAATCAGGTGTTAAGTGTGTTGATCACTGCATCTATAACTGTAAGATAATGCTGCTAAAATTGATGAAAAGCTGCAACCCTATTTAGTCACTGAGAAGTGCTACACTGTTAATTTATAAGCAGCACATAACCAGTTAGAAGAAAGGCTGTTAACTTGTTAATTTTTGACAGCAGTACTTTAAGAATTTAAAATGTTTACTCCAGATTTTTTAAGAAAATAAGAACTACACAAGAGAACAAAGAAAACTGCACTTCCATTAGACCAGTACATCAAGCCCTTATAAAGAAATTAACATTCTGTCCCCAACTACTTTACATACAACTCTCAATATTACCCTCATCTACTCAATTTTCCTTTTTCTCCCTATAGAACATATATCCATACATACCACTCTCATTAATTACCCTCACCCTTCCTCCATTTCTCTCATATCCATACCAATCTTAACCACCTATGTTAGCCTACTCTGTGTGTTAAATATCCCCATGAAAATGTGTTAGTTGATGAAAAGATTTTAATCATGAAGTACCAGGCATGGAAGAATGAAAAAAATCAATACTGAAAAGAAGATCTAAACTTTTCAACATATACATGATTTTTTTTAATATTGAGCCAATTTGGAGTTGTAGTTTTTATTTCAATATTAAATGGTTATCATTATTTTGAAAATTAAGGTAACAGCCAAATTTATTATAAGCCAAAATGTGTGATGTAAATTTTAATTAAAGAAATTATCCTTGGATAACCATTTTGAAGCCAAAATATATCTATTTAATCAAAAGGTGTAAAAAATATTTTAAAATAAATGAAAGAAAATAGTCTAAATTAAAAATTGCCAAAAGTTTTAAAAATGCCAAATGGCACAAAAGTACCTGTCTGCTAATGTACTAGCCAGCTGGCCTGAGGGTTATCTGGACTTTAAGGTGCTAGTTCACCGAAACAAATGGCCGCAGTGACCACCAGTCTCTTCCTTTTGGAGTACCAATTTTAGAGTCTCTGATTTGACTAAAGCATGACTTATACAGCCAATATAAAAAAAACCTGACCCAATTAACAAATTAAAAATCCCATCCCCAATTAAAATTTAGATAAACAGTTAAATACATCCCCAATTATCTTTTAAAAACATCCCCAAAAGATTAACACTTCCGCAATTAAATATGGATAAAAAGTTAAAAACCTCCCCAATTAAAATATGGATAAAAATTTAAAACATCCCCGATTAAAATTTGGATAAAAATTAAAAACATCCCCAAAAGATAAAAACTTCCGCAATTAAATTTGGATAAAAGTTAAAAACATCCCCAATTAAAATATGGATAAAAATTTAAAACATCCCCGATTAAAAATTGGATAAAATTAAAAACATCCCCAATTAAAATATGGATAAAAATTTAAAACATTCCCGATTAAAATTTGGATAAAAAGTTAAAAACATCCCAAATTAAAATATGGATAAAAATTTAAAACATTCCCGATTAAAATTTGGATAAAAAGTTAAAAACATCCCCAATTAAAATATGGATAAAAATTTAAAACATCCCCGATTAAAATTTGGATAAAAATTAAAAAAAACATCCCAAAGTAAAATCGAACTGAGTGATCGAGCTCAGTTAGTTCGTGCATGGTACAAAGAAAAGGATTAGACCACGACTCGGTCGTTGTCTGACCCTTGGTCTGACCAAGTCAACAGACTTGGTCACGGTCCAACTGAGTGATCTATCTCACTCAGTTCATATCAGTTTTAGCAGATACTTGATATGTATGGTGGGGACGTTACTATACCTAAATGGAAGGTATAGTATCTGTGAACCCGCAACACAGATGGCGACTTAACTTCCCATACATGTAATCAAGTATCCAATGCTATTACTGATATGTTATGTTTATAAAATAACTAGTGACCATTATCCTATTTGTTTAACAAGGAAAGAAGTTAATGAAGACAAAAAGAATTCACACAGTACAATCACATACAGGAATTTCAAAAAATTTGATCAAAATGAATTTCTTTTAGACCTACAAAGTACACCTTTTTATAAAATTGAATTTGAAGACAACCCTTCTGTTTGTCTCCAATTATTTTATGATATGTTGAACAAAGTTTTAGATAAACATGCTCCTGTTGTTGAAAAGAGAGTTAAAAAGGATAGGCAACCTGATTGGTATAATAGTGAAATTATACATGCTAGGAACATGAGGGATAAATATAATGCACTTGGATTGTGGAGTGAATATAGATTTTGGAGAAATAAAACTAAACAAATAATAGAGAATTCAAAAAAAGAACTATGATAAAAACATGGTAAAAGACTCTAATGACTCAAAATCTTTATGGAAATGCCTTCATAGCTTGAATCCAAAGTTTAAAAAATCCCCACATGAGTTAGCTACAGATGAGAACAATACAACAACAATTGATAAAAAATCTATAGCAGATACTTTTAATAGCTTTTTTACTTCCTGTGCTGAAGAACTAAGAGAGCAAAGGGACATTACATCTGTTGACAAGGCAGATTTCAATAATATAAGCAAATTTATTAAAAAATCATTTAAAACAACAAAAACATGAGAAATTTACCATACCACCAATAAAGATAAATGAGCTATTTGATGAGTTAATTAAACTTGATGTAAACAAATCATCAGGAACTGATAATATTGGACCCCAAATCCTTAAAATAAGTGCCCCATGTATTGCCTCTCCTCTCACATATATATTCAACAGAATGATAGATACTGGTATCTATCCCTCATTACTGAAAAATGCTAAGGTAACACCAGTTTACAAAGATGGTGATAAGGTTTTAGCAACAAATTACAGACCAATTTCTGTACTTCCATCTCTATCAAAAGTATTAGAAAGGCATGTCTCAAATAACATGTATAAGTACTTGCCTAAATTTAAACTTTTACATCCTACACAATCAGGTTTTAGGCCACATCATTCTTGTTAAACTGCACTTATTGATATCATTGACAAATGGCTGCAAAAAATGAATGATGGTAATCTAAACTTAGCAATACTGTTAGACTTTAAAAAGGCATTCGATCTTGTAGATCATGACACTCTTTGCTTAAAGCTTGCTATTTACGGATTCAGTGAGTCTGCAGTAGGTTTTTTCCGGTCATACCTAAGTAATAGAACACAGCAAGTAAACATTTGCAATGTTAATTCTGATAACAAAGATGTGAAATTTGGTGTCCCCAAGGATCTATACTAGGTCCTTTATTATTTGTCTTATTTATAAATGACCTTCCCCTGTGCATTAAAAATTGTAAAACAGACTTGTATGCTGATGATACTACTCTTCATAAATCCGGGAAAAGTATTGAAAATTTACATGATGATGTTCAAGAAGATTTATGCAAAGTTGAAGAATGGTGCAAAATGAATAATATGTTCATCAATACCAAAAAAACTAAATGTCTGGTTACTGGAACAAGTCAGAAGTTATCAACCCAATCTTTTCAACCAAATTTAGTAATAAATTCAGAAACACTACAAAATTCATCATGTGAGAAATTATTAGGTGTTAAAATTGACAGCACACTTAGCTGGAAAAACCAAATTGATCAAATTTGTGCTAGCATTTCATCAAGAATATACCTTCTTTCTAAATTAAAGAAATTTTTATATATTAATGCCAGGAAAGCATATTATAATGGGTATATTCTGCCTCTCATCGATTACTGCTGTATTATTTGGGGAGAATGTAAAAATGAAGGGATAGTAAGAATATTAAAACTTCAAAAAAGAGCATCAAGATTAATTCTTGATGCAGACCCATTATCCTCATCAGCCCCCTTATTTAAAGAACTTGGATGGATGACAGTAGAAAACAGAATCAAATACCACAAATATTATTGCTATTTAAATGTATGCGGAAAGAAGCACCACAGTACCTTATTCAAAAGTTTCAACTTATATCTGTAAATAATCCTTATGCTTTAAGGGGTGTTACTCAAGGTAATTTGATAGTTCCAAAGCCAAAAACTGAACTGTTTAAAAAATCTTTTGCTTATTCTGGATCAGTTTTATGGAATGGACTACCTTATGAAATGCGTAAAGTGCAAAACACTTATTCTTTTAAACAAATTATAAAACAATACTTGAGACAGTCCCAATATTCAGTCTGAAATGATTGCAACTATTACTCTTGTATGATTTTAATGATTTGTATATACTATGTCTATTTACTACATGCAATCTGTAACTGTTTTATATCTTTTAATCATGGTACATGTACATAGAACTATTATGTCTAAACAATTGTGTTTATATGTTGTATGTTTGCTTTTTTCTCTTATTATTATCATTTTGTTTTTACTTGTATTGCATACATGTATATGAGGGCCTCAGGGAAGATTAGTAATTGTAACTAACTGTGTTTACCCTCTTTAAATAAAGAATTTATCATTATTATTATTATATTATTATTATACTGAAAAACCTACCACAATAATTAAAATAAAAACATTGCATCCAAGTTTCCTGTGGTAAGAAGTGAAATATTTTTTTTTATTAAAGTACAAATGTACTCAGTAGTCCAGTTTTAGTTGGTTTTCTTGAAGGTTTTCAAAAGGATCCAAGAATATGTCACCGTTTGGGTAAATACAATGCGACAATAACTCAACAATAGAGTAAAATCAAAAAGAAAGCTATGAAAATGTCAAAGGACAGTCTTTCCCAATAAACGATTATGGTATCTAATGCAATATGGTTCTTCTTTTTGCCTTGTAAGTCTTTGTATGAAAAATGACACATTTATGTCATACAAATGCTGGTCAGATTACCTCCACATAGCTTTGAAATAACTATCAAATGTTGATTATTGTCTAATGATAATGTTACTCATTTTAAAGGTATACTGTGCACAAAACATAACAGGTCGCGATATTCTTGATCCGAGGTTACACAAGAGTCAGATGACAGACAGTGTTATTACTATGTACTAGTAGTACAAATTAGTAGGTACTTATTTCATGATGTAGGTGTTAAAAGGTCACTGTAAGCTAGTTCCACTTTGCTTTGTTTCAAACACTGACAGGAGTACCGAGGCTGTTTTTTAAAAGTTTAAAAGAGGCTTGGATGTAAAATGATGTATGCCAATGTAGAATGTCTTAGTGACCCATTTTGTAATTTGCTTGTAATTGGTATAATAAAGCATATGCTTACAGACTTGATTTGACTGTTGAAAATTAACCATGAAATGTTAAATACATACACCCTACACACTATTACTGCCTTCTAAGACTGATAAAAATCACATATGATGAGAATGAACTACAAACTTAACAGCAAAGATACAGAAGAAACATTAGACCAAGAAATTTATAAAAGACTGGAAAGCAAATTTTCTCAGAATGAAAGAAACATTAATCAGGTGTTAAGTGTGTTGATCACTGCATCTATAACTGTAAGATAATGCTGCTAAAATTGATGAAAAGCTGCAACCCTATCTAGTCACTGAGAAGTGCTACACTGTTAATTTATAAGCAGCACATAATCAGTAACAAGAAAGGCTGTTAACTTTTTAATTTTTGACAGCAGTACTTTAAGAAGTTAAAATGTTTACTCCAGATTTTTTAAGAAAATAAGAACTACACAAGAGAAAAAAGAAAACTGCTTTCATTAGACCAGTACATCAAGCCCTTATAAAAAAATTAACATTCTGTTCCCAACTACTTTACATACAACTCTCAATATTACCCTCATCTACTCAATTTTCCTTTTTCTCCCTATAGAACATATATCCATACATACCACTCTCATTATTTACCCTCACCCTTCCTCCATTTCTCTCATATGCATACCAACCTTAACCACCTATGTTAGCCTACTATGTGTGTTAAATATCCCCATGAAATTGTGTTAGTTGATGAACAGATTTTAATCATGAAGTACCAGGCATGGAAGAATGAAAAAAATCCATACTGAAAAGAAGATCTAAACTTTTCAACATATACATTATTTTTTTTTAATATTGAGCCAATTTGGAGTTGTAGTTTTTATTTCAATATTAAATGGTTATCATTATTTTGAAAATTAAGGTAACAGCCAAAGTTACAATAAGCCAAAATGTGTGATGTAAATTTTAATTAAAGAAATTATCCTTGGATAACCATTTTGAAGCTAAAATATATCTATTTAATCAAACGGTGTAAAAAATATTTTAAAATAAATGAAAGAAAATAGTCTAAATTAAAAATTGCCAAAAGTTTTAAAAAATGCCAAATGGTACAACAGTACCTGTCTGCTAATGTACTAGCCAGCTGGCCTGAGGGTTATCTGGACTTTACGGTGCTAGTTCACCGAAAAAAATGGCCGCAGTGACCACCAGTCTCTTCCTTTTGGAGTACCAATTTTAGAGTCTCTGATTTGACTAAAGCATGACTTATACAGCCAATATAAAAAAACCCTGACCCAGTTAACAAATTAAAAAGCCCATCCCCAATTAAAATTTAGATGAAAAGTTAAATACATCCCCAATTATCTTTTAAAAACATCCCCAAAAGATAAACACTCACGCAATTAGATATGGATAAAAATTTAAAACATCCCGGATTAAAATTTGGATAAAAATTAAAAACATCCCCAAAAGATAAAAACTTCCGCAATTTAATTTGGATAAAAGTTAAAAACATCCCCAATTAAAATATGGATAAAAATTTAAAACATCCCAATTAAAATTTGGATAAACATTAAAAACATCCCCAATTAAAATATGGATAAAAATTTAAAACATTCCCGATTAAAATTTGGATAAAAAGTTAAAAACATCCCCAATTAAAATATGGATAAAAATTTAAAACATCCCCGATTAAAATTTAGATAAAAATTAAAAACATCCCCAAGTAAAATCGAACTGAGTGATCGAGCTCACTCAGTTCATGCATGGTACAAAGGAAAGGATTAGACCACGACTCGGTCGCTGTCTGACCCTTGGTCTGACCAAGTCAACAGACTTGGTCATGTTGACTTGGTCACGGTCCAACTGAGTGATCTATCTCACTCAGTTCATATCAGTATTAGCAGATACTTGATATGTATGGTAGGGACGTTACTATACCTAAATGGAAGGTATAGTATCTGTGAACCCGCAACACAGATGGCGACTTAACTTCCCATACATGTAATCAAGTATCCAATGATATTACTGATATGTTATGTTTATAAAATAACTACTGAAAAACCTACCACAACAATTAAAATAAAAACATTTCATCCAAGTTTCCTGTGGTAAGAAGTGATTTTTTTTTATTAAAGTACAAATGTACTCAGTAGTCCAGTTTTAGTTGGTTTCCTTGAAGGTTTTCAAAAGGATCCAAGAATATGTCACCGTTTGGGTAAATACAATGCGACAGTAACTCAACAATAGAGTAAAACCAAAAGAAAGCTATGAAAATGTCAAAGTACAGTCTTTCCCAATAAACGATTATGGTATCTAATGCAATATAGTTCTTCTTTTTGCCTTGCAAGTCTTTGCATGAAAAATGACACATTTATGTCATACAAATGCTAGTCAGATTACCTCCACATATCTTTGAAATAACTATCAAATGTTGATTATTGTCTAATGAAAATGTACCTTCATTTTAAAGGTATACTGTGCACAAAACATAACAGGTCACGATATTCTTGATCCGAGGTAACACAAGAGTCAGATGACAGACAGTGTTATTACTATGTACTAGTAGTACAAATTAGTAGGTACTTATTTCATGATGTAGGTGTTAAAAGGTCACTGTAAGCTAGTTCCACTTTGCTTTGTTTCAAACACTGACAGGAGTACCGAGGCTGTTTTTGAAAAGTTTAAAAGAGTCTTGGATGTAAAATGATGTATGCCAATGTAAAATGTCTTAGTGACCCATTTTGTATTTTGCTTGTAATTGGTATAATAAAGCATATGCTTACAGACTTGATTTGACTGTTGGAAATTAACCATGAAATGTTAGATACATACACCCTTCACACTATTACTGCCTTCTAAGACTGATAAAAATCACATATGATGAGAATGAACTACAAACTTAACAGCAAAGATACATAAGAAACATTAGACCAAGAAATTTATAAAAGACTGGAAAGCAAATTTTCTCAGAATGAAAGAAACATTAATCAGGTGTTAAGTGTGTTGATCACTGCATCTATAACTGTAAGATAATGCTGCTAAAATTGATGAAAAGCTGCAACCCTATCTAGTCACTGAGAAGTGCTACACTGTTAATTTATAAGCAGCACATAATCAGTAACAAGAAAGGCTGTTAACTTGTTAATTTCTGACAGCAATACTTTAAGAAGTTAAAATGTTTACTCCAGATTTTTTAAGAAAATAAGAACTACACAAGAGAAAAAAGAAAACTGCACTTCCATTAGACCAGTACATCAAGCCCTTATAAAGAAATTAACATTCTGTCCCCAACTACTTTACATACAACTCTCAATATTACCCTCATCTACTCAATTTTCCTTTTTCTCCCTATAGAACATATATCCATACATACCACTCTCATTATTTACCCTCACCTTTCCTTCATTTCTCTCATATCCATACCAACCTTAACCACCTATGTTAGCCTACTCTGTGTGTTAAATATCCCCATGAAATTGTGTTAGTTGATGAAAAGATTTTAATCATGAAGTACCAGGCATGGAAGAATGAAAAAAATCAATACTGAAAAGAAGATCTAAACTTTTCAACATATACATGATTTTTTTTAATATTGAGCCAATTTGGAGTTGTAGTTTTTATTTCAATATTAAATGGTTATCATTATTTTGAAAATTAAGGTAACAGCCAAAGTTACAATAAGCCAAAATGTGTGATGTAAATTTCAATTAAAGAAATTATCCTTGGATAACCATTTTGAAGCCAAAATATATATATTTAATCAAACGGTGTAAAAAATATTTTAAAATAAATGAAAGAAAATAGTCTCAATTAAAAATTGCCAAAAGTTTTAAAAATGCCAAATGGTACAAAAGTACCTGTCTGCTAATGTACTAGCCAGCTGGCCTGAGGGTTATCTGGACTTTAAGGTGCTAGTTCACCGAAAAAAATGGCCGCAGTGACCACCAGTCTCTTCCTTTTGGAGTACCAATTTTAGAGTCTCTGATTTGACTAAAGCATGACTTATACAGCCAATATAAAAAAAAACTGACCCAGTTTACAAATTAAAAAGCCCATCCCCAATTAAAATTTAGATAAAAAGTTAAATAAATCCCCAATTATCTTTTAAAAACATCCCCAAAAGATAAACACTTTCGCAATTAAATTTGGATAAAAAGTTAAAAACATCCCCAATTAGAATATGGATAAAAATTTAAAACAGCCCCAATTAAAATTTGGATAAAAATTAAAAACATCCCCAAAAGATAAAAACTTCTGCAATTAAATTTGGATAAAAGTTAAAAACATCCCCAAATAAAATATGGATAAAAATTTAAAACATTCCCAATTAAAATTTGGATATAAATTAAAAACATCCCCAATTAAAATATGGATAAAAATTAAAAACATCCCCGATTAAAATTTGGATAAAAATTAAAAACATCCCCAATTAAAATATGGATAAAAATTTAAAACATCCCCGATTAAAATTTGGATGAAATTAAAAACATCCCCAATTAAAATATGGATAAAAATTCAAAAAATTCCCGATTAAAATTTAGATAAAAAGTTAAAAACATCCCCAATTAAAATATGGATAAAAATTTAAAACATTCCCGATTAAAATTTGGATAAAAAGTTAAAAACATCCCCAATTAAAATATGGATAAAAATTTAAAACATCCCCGATTAAAATTTGGATAAAAATTAAAAACATCCCAAATTAAAATCGAACTGAGTGATCGAGCTCACTCAGTTCATGCATGGTACAAAGGAAAGGATTGGACCACGACTCGGTCGCTGTCTGACCCTTGGTCTGACCAAGTCCAGTCCACAGACTTGGTCACGGTCCAACTGAGTGATCTATCTCACTCAGTTCATATCAGTATTAGCAGATACTTGATATGTATGGTGGGGACGTTACTATACCTAAATGGAAGGTATAGTATCTGTGAACCCGCAACACAGATGGCGACTTAACTTCCCATACATGTAATCAAGTATGCAATGCTATTACTGATATGTTATGTTTATAAAATAACTACTGAAAAACCTACCACAACAATTAAAATAAAAACATTGCATCCAAGTTTCCTGTGGTAAGAAGTGAAATATTTTTTTTTATTAAAGTACAAATGTACTCAGTAGTCCAATTTTAGTTGGTTTCCTTGAAGGTTTTCAAAAGGATCCAAGAATATGTCACCGTTTGGGTAAATACAATGCAACAGTAACTCAACAATAGAGTAAAACCAAAAGAAAGCTATGAAAATGTCAAAGTACAGTCTTTCCCAATAAACGATTATGATATCTAATGCAATATGGTTCTTCTTTTTGCCTTGCAAGTCTTTGCATGAAAAATGACACATTTATGTCATACAAATGCTAGTCAGATTACCTCCATATAGCTTTGAAATAACTATCAAATGTTGATTATTGTCTAATGATAATGTACCTTCATTTTAAAGGTATACTGTGCACAAAACATAACAGGTCACGATATTCTTGATCCGAGGTTACACAAGAGTCAGATGACAGACAGTGTTATTACTATGTACTAGTAGTACAAATTAGTAGGTACTTATTTCATGATGAAGGTGTTAAAAGGTCACTGCAAGCAAGTTTTAAAAGGGGCCAATATAACAAAACATGATACAATTTCAAATGCAAAAACCATTTTGGCCTGATCTATGTAAAAAAAAAACAAGCGAAAAAAACAATTCGAAATGATTACCATTGAATTTAAAGTGAACCTCAAAACCGACAGGAATCACCATACCCCAAAACATAATTCAGCAGATGGAGAGTTGTCTCATTGACACTCATACCACATCTTCTTATATCTATAGAATCACTATACACTAAAATATTATTCTGAAGGAATCAATATACCCAGATATATTATTACAAGCCAACCAGTCTCTTTAGTATGTATTGCTACTAAATGTTGTGTACCAAGCAGATACATAGCAAATACTAGCTATTAGTCTTGTGTGGTCTGACCCAGCCAGGGATGAAAACTCAAAATAACTGAAACAAGCTTATTTTTAAAAAGCTGTTCTAAATATCATTTTAAAGAAACAAAAAAAAAGTTCAAATTAATGTTATTTATTAAAATGAGAAATGATTAATGTAGCAATCACCTTGTATAATACAGTTACCTAAGATATAAGAATATGGTAATATTGAAAAAAACATACACCCTGCTTTAGAAAACCCTCATACATATTGTATGGAAGAATCTTAGGTGTTTAATTGTTACAGAAATTTCAACTTTACAATCTATTCCACTTGAAAAAAGTAAAACAAACTAGAATTGCCATTGCAAGCAATAGCGGATGTCACCCTGGTTCCCCAATTGCCACTAAACGTCAGCCATTTCGAAATGTTCCATCAGTAAATGCAGATATATCCATTACAAAAGATCTTTCTGTTAGTTTTCATAGCTTTATGTACGTTTTTCTGTTTTCAACAATTGTGCCGTTTCCATGGCAACGGCGGCCATTTTGAAAATTCCAAACTCAAATCTCAAGTCTACATTGGCTAGGCAACATTTCTTTGAAGTTTCATTAAATTTGAAGCATTTTGGAGTTTTTTCATATTTTTGCTGTTTCCATGGTAACGGCGGCCATTTTGAAAATTCCAAAGTCTAACTTCTGCTGCAAATTGTTCTCTCCATAATTATATACCATCATATACCATTTAATGTCTCAAGAATAAATTTAACACTTATGTTCTGGAATGTTCCATGAAAAATTCACCCCCCTCAAATTATGTCTAGAGACCCCCCAGTTGAAAAAAAAATGTACCATGTTGAAGTGTGCATAAGTCTCTTAATATCATAGAAGTTTCATATAGATTGGAACACATTTCTATTTTTCACATTTTTGCTGTTTCCATGGCAATGGCAGCCATTTTTTTAATTCCAAAGTAAGATGCAAAACTACACATGGTGATTAACATTATGTTATAGTTCCATCAACATTGGTCCATTCAGTTCCGAGAACTAAGCTGGACAAAAAGTGCGGAATAAGAATAATAAGAAAAAAAGAATCGTACAATAACAATATGTCACCCGACTTCCGTCAGGGTGACATAATAATAATATATTACATTTTTTTGTGACTACTAAACATACAAGTAAAACAATATTAGCATTCTATAAAATATACCATTCTTTTAAATGCATTATGAAATACTATTTGACATTTCTTTTAAACTATTGCAAAAGAATTCACTGGCTAAAATCATGAGGAGCAACATTCAATTTCATGGGCAGGGTGTTAGATATTGTTTTAAAGCTGAGAAAAAATTTACAAAGTCACAAGATTTACCATTAAATTCATAAAAAAGTTAAAAAAATCTTTTCTACAAAAAATAAGAGTTGTCTCCTATTTGCATAAGCCTTATCATGAAATACTATTACCAAAAGTACCTACAAATATGGGAGATAACTCATTAAACTTAAAAATGAAGTCATGATTGTGAGCAAGGGGTGTTTAATATCAGATAAAATTGAGAATGGAAACACTTTGGAGATGATGATGACGTAAATATAATTTGAAATCACCATGTCAGACCAAACCACTTAATGCATTATCTAGACTTATGTTTACAAGCTGATTTTATTCAGAGAGCTCTAAATAATACTGTCATCTTACTTTATTTACATCTGATATAGCATATCTAACATAAAATATATAACAATTATAAGTAAACCAATAAATTCTTATATATTGCAGGCCGTCCATGCAGTGAACAAACTAGCTCATATGAAGAGATAAGCATTGTAAGGCGTGTATTCCCACCTTTAACCCTAAATCTCAGCCTGCTAGTTTCCACTTCTCACAACTTATGCTTAGTTTGTTAAATTCAAAAACAAGTTAAAATCTTTTGATAAAAAAATTAAGAGTTGTCTCCTATTTGCATCAGCCTTATCACGAAATACTGTTACCAAAAGTACCTTCAAATATGGGAGATAACTCATTAAACTCTAGGAGTAGTTATCTGGAATTATCTGTTGTGATTTGGATGAAGAGTTGTCTCATTGTCAACATTTCACATCTTCTTATATTTATTTACTCATAATAGGACAGTAGGATGCCCCCCCCCCCCCCCCCCCAACTAAAAGGGTATAAAAATTAATTTTTACCAATGGCAGCTGGTTGTTCTCACAAGTCACATCAAAGTCTTACATTAAACACCTAGTACATGTATTAATTAAGACTATTTAGGGGGAACTGTAGGCCTATGAAATTCGAAAGTAATCAGCATATCTGGTTTAAAAGAATAAATCTTTACAACTGGCTCTCCCCCTCTTTCTATCTCTCAGAGTAAACATAATTATATTACTACATATTTTTTTGTCAATAAGTGTTTCCAAGTTCCTCAGATCAACAGAATCCATTCTTCTGCTTCAGTTGATTTTTAAATTAACAAGCACGCTTTGTCTACAAATAGAAAATAAAATTTCATTCAAAACATGTAAACTAAAATTCACAAAAAATTATATATAATGTTGATGTCAGAAGATATTTACATTGTATCCATATATGGAGTAACCAGGAGACAGAGGCTGAAGAAATTCTTCATATAAAGCAGTTCAGAATTGTATCAAATCTTATGGCATCTTAAGTATGAAATGCCACCATTGTACTTACATTTTGCTTCAGATTTGTTTAAAATAAACATGTCAATTTTTTCAGGCACCATGGATTAAAAATTTTCATTCAACCAAAGATTTCATGGATAAGGACAATACTCCTTCAAACTAGTTTAACCCTGCCACACTCTGTATGTGCCAGTTATTCAGTGGTTAATGTTTGTTGCTGTGTTACATATTTGTTTTGTTCATTATTTTGGACATGAATAAGGCAGTTTGTTTTCTCGACTGAATTTTTTTACAATTTTCATTTTTTGGCCAATTTATAGCTAACGTAACATGTATGTGGTATGGGTTTTACTCATTTTTGAAGGCAGAATTGTGACCTATAGCTGTTAATTTATATGTCATTTGGTTTTTTGGAGAGTTTTCTAAAATGCAATCATACCACATCTTAATATTTCTATATCTGTAATTAGGTATTGTATTAATATACATGTAGAAGCAATAAACTAGAACCGTTCATTATCTTTAATGTTACCTTGAAACAAGGATTTTGTTACCGTCAACATACATACCTTAAAGTTGATATTATTTTACATCCAGGTCCTACTTTCCTTAGATTTTACTTCAATAAATATCCAGGATAACTGAAAAAAAAAATGAATCCTTAACTGTGATGGTAGTAAAAACACTTATTGAAGGCCGTATGTTGACCAATAGTTAACTTGTATATCTTTTAGTCTCTGGTGGAGTCAGTTGTCTCATTGACAATTAATTACCACATCTTATTTCGATATTTATACATGTATATGAAATTTAGTCAATTTTATCAACATTTAATCATAGCAGTTAATACAGATAAATAAGATATACTATTGCTAAAGTGACATATAGGTCCAATGGGCCAGGTGTAAATATCAAATTGCTATGAATATACATGTAATTGTTTAGATGTATGTGTTGATACACAAATATTATTGCAATATATAATATATAAACATAGACATTATCTAATCAATACATCTTTCAATAATAGGAAGCAATTTTTTTTTTAAATACAAATATAAGAAGAGCTGTTTGAACACCGGAAAGAGAGAGAGGAAGATATATAGAAAGAGAAAGAGAGTGAGAGAGAATAGTGTGGTGAGTTTTCAATACATTGAATTTTATTTTAGTATAGTAAATACAGCATTTTCATTTATAACATGTATAATATTAAATGTAAAGTATTTACATAATGTATGTAATACGTATTTTGGTCATAACTGTTAATTGTGACCTGTGGTACAGGAACTGTACCCTTGCTTTTCTTTCAGGAGCACCAATGTTTTTAAAATTCTCTATTTTATTGGGTTAGTTACTCAATCTGGTTTTCTGGTTAGTGTCAGATTTCTCCCTTAGAAATTTCTCCCTTTTCTACACTAAAATGCGAACTTGTACATCAAAATCATAGCTGCTGAAATGAAATGACTAGACATCTACTACATGTACCTTATGGATATTTACCTTGTCTTTCGAATGTTAAAGCTTCATGCAGACCCAGTTGTGATGTTCCTCATCTGGGAGATTAATCAGTATATAATCATTCTTCCTTTTTACAAGGATAGGTTGTTGGCATATCTCTCAATCCCAAACCTGAAGAACCAGAGAATGTTTACTCAAGCTTTATTTCATTTAGATCAATTGCAGACCAAGGCTGAAGAGTCAAATCTACCAAAAATTTCATATCAGAGTTTTCTTCTCCTAGACATCCTTTGAAGGCTGATGACCATCATCCAGCGGGCTATTTAACCCATAACTGGGGCAAGGTTGATGAGTGTAGGGATGTCCGCATGTCGATCAGCCTACACACTTTATCTCTAGGGACCTTGCTACTCCGAGATCCTCTACAGTAAAGCCTAGGACACTAGATCCTAGTTACCATGTGCTGTCACGGGGAGGCACTGTAGAAGTCTTGTTAGTATAGAGGCTATGTACTGGAAGGAAAGACTTACGCACTCAGCTTTCTTTTCACCTATGAATATAAGCTATCCAGCGGCAGTGTAAGAGTCTATGACTCCCAACCACACTAGACGCATACACAAACCTGTGGTAACACCACCAGCACACCAAAAAAAAAGGGTCATTATTTCAAATTTAGAAAAAAGAAGGTTTATTTATTTAAATCAAGAAAAAGAAATTGTTATTTATTCAAATTTAAAAAAAGAAATTGTTATTTATTCAAATTTAAAAAAAGAAATGTTTATTTATTCAAATCTAATAAAAAGTAAGGTTTATTTATTTATATATTTTAAAAAAGGAAGGATTATTTATTTAAATTTTTAAAACGGAAGGTTTATTTATTTAAATTTAGAAAAAGGAATGGTTATTTATCTAAAAACTAGAAAAGGAATTATTTAAAATCCAGAAAAGAAAGTGTTATTTATTTTAATTCAGAAAAGAAAGTTATTTCTTTAAAATCTAGAATAGATAAGTGTTATGTATTTAAATTAAAAAACGAAAGTGTTCATTATTTTGAAATTTATAATGCATTTCATCCAAAAGTACAGGGTTATTTGTACTTCACAAACTTTAAAGCAACTAAACAGTATCAGAACAGTGTGAAATTACAACACCAACACATTACTTTCTTCCCCTCCTTACCCAGCAACTCTCTATTACACTAGGCCATGGAGTAGCCCTCCCCAACCTCCAAGCCCTCACATAGACTGGAATCTCATGGGTTAACCCTCCCCGACCCCAAGCCCTTAAAAACAAGTCCCTGGATTTCCATGGGGTAATCCTCCCTGACCCAAAAATCCTTAAAAACAAGTCCCTGACTCCCATGGGATAACCCTCCCCGACCCAAAGCCCTTAAAAACAAGTCCCTGGATTTCCATGGGGTAACACTCCCCGACCCCCAATCCCTTAAAAACAAGTCCCTGGACTTCCATGGGGTAACCCTTCCTGACCCCCATCCCTTAAAAACAAGTCCCTGCATGGACTCCCATGGGGTAACCCTCCCTGACCCCCAATCCCTTAAAAACAAGTCCTTGGACTCCCATGGGTTAACCCTCCCCAATCCCCATCCCTTAAAAACAAGATCCTGGACTCCCATGGGGTAATCCTCCCCGACCTCTAATCCCATAAAAACAAGTCCCTGGACACCCATGGGGTAACCCTCCCGGACCCCCAAGCCCTTAAAAACAAGTCCCTGGACCCCCATGGGATAACCCTCCCCGACCCCCATGCCCTTAAAAATAAGTCCCTGGATTTGTTTTGGGTTAACTATCCCCTACCCTGTTGCCCTTAAATACAAGTGCCTGGAGTCTCACTCTCCCTTTCATCCGACCCCTAGGCCTCTCCTCCAAGACCTTTGAGCTCTTAAATTCCAGTTCCTGGATGTTGCCTTATTCCACCCAACCTGCTCCAAAGCTCAGTCCCAGGTCAACTATATATAAAGCTGTTGCTATGTGGGTCGAGGGGATAATTAAAGAAAACGAAGAAGAAAACATCAGCAAGCCAGTATAACCTTTACCTTTTATTCTATCCATATTGTGATTGGGTAAGGTGATTGGGTATAGTGATGGGGTATAGTGATGGGGTATGGTGATGGGGTATAGTGATTGGGTATAGTGATTGGGTTTGGTGATTGGGTATAGTGATGGGGTATGGTGATTGGGTTTCATGTCTAGTTTATAGGTAATGTTCTACTGACTTGCTAGTGTTCAATTTTTAAACAATTTAAAAAAAGTAAGTAATGTATTCATGTTGCAATCAGACGCTATATTAATACAGTATTGTTAAATTCAAGTTGTTGGAAGTCCAAATCTCAGTGAAACATTAAAATTTTCAAACTAATTTAGTTATTGTGAGCTAAATTTTGATATCTAAATTTAGGAAATGGAATGGTTATTTATTCAAATTTGGAAAAAATTAAGTTATTTATTTTAATTCAGAAAAAGATAATTACTTTAAAAAAAAGCATTTTTACTCAACAATTACATGGATATATTTTAATGCTTCTTTAATAAATTTAAGTGATTTGTTTGAAATATAATAAAAAAAAAAAAATATTGCTAAATTTTGTTAATCTAAAATCTTTTGTTTTTATCGTTAAAATTAAATAAATTTTGATGTTTTTATTCAAAATATTTAAAAGGAAAATTCCCGTAAAAATAATGTATCAGACATTACTTCCATCACGACATAATTCAATTCGGCCTTCCCATGAAAATAATGTATCCATTACTTCCATCACAACATAATTCAATTCGGCCTTCCCATGAAAATAATGTATCCATTACTTCCATCACGACATAATTCAATTCGGCCTTCCCATGAAAATAATGTATCCATTACTTCCATCACAACATAATTCAATTCGGTCTTCCCATGAAAATAATGTATCCATTACTTCCATCACGACATAATTCAATTCCACCCTTCCCATGAAAATAATGTATCCATTACTTCCATCACGACATAATTCAATTCCGCCTTCCCATGAAAATAATGTATCCATTACTTCCATCACGACACGATTTCATCAAAATCCGGAAGATGTTCTGTGTTTCTCAACCACTATCCAGTCTATCAGAAACATTCTGAAATTAAACTGAAGAAAGGATTAAAATACCTGAAAAAAAACTATTAATTATTATGCATAGATATTACAGTGTATTTTTTTTTTTTTTTTTTTTTTTTGTAAAAGTAAAATGTTTGTCACCACTAAATTATCAGAGACCATCTTTCCAACACATTACTTCAAATTAAAATTAAATATATTGCAGGTTACTTTTGATATTAATTATAATAAACATGAAATTTTATTTTTTTTACCACAAATCTGCAATGTTTTGTGTTTGAATCAGTCCCAATAAAATATCTCAATGAAATTTTACTTTTAACTTTCAGGGAAAAAACTACAGACCAAAATATTAAAAAAGTATAGACTTTTGCATAAAATACCAAGTAATGTGAGGAAACCAATCGTATGCAGGAAAAGCTCAGTTGTAGTGACATTTATTCTCGGTATTACTAGTGACAGATAAGTACTGAAACTTGTACTTACAAGAGATCTAAACACCTCTACAACTATAACCTTCACTGGACAATTGTGAGTTCTAAAATAAAACGAGTATGGACGTCATGCAGTCAGATAAAGCAGAGGTATCTACTGCGCCAACTGTAGGAAATTTTATTTTTTTACCAGTGTATGTCATTTTGTTTTACTATATACTGCAACTCCAAGAACTTTTTTGTTGGTGACTGTCTTTGTGTGATTTTTTTTGTGTGTGAATTTTTTACGTGTGAATTTTTTGCGTGTGAACTCGTTGTGTGTGAATTTTTAGTGTGTGAATTTTTTTGTATGTGAATTTTTAGTGTGTGAATTTTTAAGTCAGTTGTGTTGTATGTTTACCCAATTTTGGCTTCTCCATCATAATTATTTTAATGTTAACCAATTATGTCAATAAAAAGAAACAAGTAAGGCAAATACCACCGGTTTTCAATTTGTTCAGGTTGTCATAATGGAGTGGACCATTCGACTTAACCAGGTTTTATAGATTCCCCCTTTTTGAATTTACCATGAAGTCTATGCAAATAGATATGGCACTATGGAATGATTTTTAAGGTCATATTCAAAGAGGAGACCCTCAAGGTTGATCAAGGATGTCAAGGTCAGAGTCATGCCCTTCAGCACGATGTTCATAATACAGCATCTATACTAAAATAAAAACAAAAATTTGAATGTTGTAAAATTTTTATAAACAACTGGTCTGAAGAAAAAAGTTATAAAAATTAAAAAAATAAAATTATGAAAGCCAAAGACAAAACAAAAATTGAATAAATTCATTAATATTGACTTTAAAATCTATTGGAACAGTTATACATTTAATCTGACTCTAAATTTAATTGACATTAACCAATTTTTCTTTAAACAGTAAATGTCTAGTAGCTCAGAAATACCAAACTGTTCTGAAAATTACTAGAATTATAAACATTCCTAAATAACGTCCCTCCACAGAACAGTACACAATACCCTTAAGATATCTGGCTCTCTGCTCTCTATTATTATCTCATTCATTCATTCATTCATTTACACATCTTCCAGACAACCTATTTAGGAAGTATCATGTTAGTTATCCCACCCAGGTTAGTTCTTGATACTTTGTGAATACAATGGTTTTATATTGATGTACCAGACATGGAGGGATGATTAAACAAGAAGTTTCATTTACCAGGTTTCCAGGAAAGGTGTTATTTTATTTTACATTTTACAAAAAAGTTTAGAAAAAATCCAAATTAAAACAAGTCATGTTTATCAAAAAGAAAAAGATATTGTAAGATGGCAACCATAAGCATTTGACCTTTCTAAATCTTATTTCTAAGACCTTGGGAATTTGAAACTTTTCTGATCTCAGTGATTTACTGATTCGTTTCAGTTGTACATTCGTCTCTACATCTTCTATATAGTTGGTTTTATCCCACAAAACAGATATTGTCTTGCTGATAATTTTTAAATTCTTTTCAAATTTTTATCTCTCTATAATATAGTTTTTATTCTATCTCTCTATAATATAGTTTTTAAATTTTTCTCTCTCTATAATATAGTTTTTAAATTTTTCTCTCTCTATAATATAGTTTTTAAATTTTTCTCTCTCTATAATATAGTTTTTAATTTTTTCTCTCTCTATAATATAGTTTTTAAATTTTTCTCTCTCTATAATCTAGTTTTTTCTATCTATTTATAATTCATAGTTTTTTCTATCTATAAATAGTATATGTCCAAAATATGGTAAAAAAAAGGTCATTAAAAGGGAAACAACTCCAAAAAATGTTGACTGACAAGGTTGATGATCGGTACCAAATTTCTTCTGTGTTTTGTTTTCAAAATCTGATCCATATCAAATTTAAAGGTGTGTGTTACTGATAAAGTCAGGTGTGTTCAGTTCAATGATGATGTCATGTGATATTTACAAATTTTACCTTGGGTATAGTAAAATTCTGAATTCCCACCAAAATACTGTACAAAATTAATACCCTATTTCTATGATTACTGTACATATGATGGTCTCTGATATCCTAATGATGATAACATACTACAACAACATTGTACATTTACCTTTAGTAACATACAATGTCTGACTTAAATAAAAATTGTATTAAACAATCATGCTTTTATTTACATATATATATATATACAAAGAAAGTACGGGTAGAGTACTTGGGGTTTGGGATAAGACTGAACAGGAAGTGGGGAACTCCGGGAGCAAGACTAAGGGCAGGTTTACTCATATCTTTTTATAGTTTTCATTTTTGCCAGAGAATTCCTAACCTGTTATGACCTATTAAAAGACCAAACTGTCAATGAAGTGTTCAAGATACAATCATCAATAAAACATCAACCAACCAATCAATCAATACATGTACCATCAATCATTCATTTATTACTTGTCAGGTAATCTGGGGGCAACTGGCTAAAAGGGACAAAACTAACAAAAATACAAATTGAACCTACTCCTCTCAACGACACACAATACTAAGCTTAAACATCCGACACCTTAAACTGTACCCTCTAAAGGTCCTCCAAAAACCATTCAGACAATGACTCTTCATGAAATGCCTCCTGAACCAAACTCTCCTCATAGCTGCTCAGCCTTCCTCGTCCCAAATCACAACTCTATCATGCTCATCAGTAAAGACCTCGTCATCCTCCATAGACAGCTCCTCCACATCACTTAAACCTTCTTCTAAATCCACAGGACTACAGCAAGGTAAAACCCTGGAGATTACATACTGCATCTGCAGATTTCGACCCTCACTTTCCAAGTTTGCGCCAAACATCTGCAGAGTCTCATCATCACTCTCCAACCTTTGTTTTACCTCACTATAATCCTCGGATAGGGCCTCCACCTCCTCTGATACCTCAATAACCCTCCTTTCCAGATCCTCCCACCACTCATCAGCCTGCTGCTGCTCCTCATCCCAGGTTGAGAAAAGGTCAGCATCATCTGTATCGAAAACCAACTCATGTTCCTCTACCTCCTCAAACACCGCTGTATCATTTTCAACAGTGTCATCCAAAGTAGAAATGACTTCTACCTCAAATGGCATTGCTGAAAACAAGGCAACACGGGGTGCTTCCACCAAACACTGCTCCGGGTCAGCAGCCCTTGGTAGCTCAGGAGACTCTACCACAGGGGAAGGAACATCACGACACAAACCTTGAACCTGGGTTGACCTCTCTGGCTCATCACATGGTCTAACCGAAGGACCATACGGACACAGACCTACAAAGTCTACAAACTTTCTCACTATACATAGTATAACAATCATTTTCTTGCTTTTTTTGTCGTTTTGTCTGAAAATACAGAAAAGTAAAAGGATCTTAGTGATGTTTGTTAATTAATAGCTTCGCTGAGTGCAGCCTGATACGACTGCAGTAGTTGAACCCTGAACAGTTTGCAAGTTTGGACACAACATTCAAGCTTGATACTGTTTGAATCTAGATTGCCATAAAATTTTTGACATAATATATAGGTTTCTCACAAAAAATAAATGTGGTGAAATATCTTTAAAAAAAAATGAAATGGGTAAAAATATTTGTATTTACTTTCATTTGAAGAATTCTTGCTATTGTGCAATACTGTGCAATTGAAGATTGCTTGCTTAATTGGTGCAATACTATGAAATTGAAGTTTTCCTGCAATTGCACAATACTTTATATAATAGTTTACACATTTTCTGTCATATCAGTATTCTTTGCTTTAATATACAAACAAGAAATATAAATCAATTTCGGAAACTAGATGTGTCAAAGTGACAAGAATGGCCCCGTCTCAAAAAGTTGAAAGATCTGCAATTTCAATAACACATGTGGACACAAACATGATGGTAATCTCACATATAAAAAATTTGGAAGGGTTCCGCAGAACCCAGTGGCTCGCCTAGTCTTTTGCTGTAAATTGCAGGCTCAACAAAAATGAGGGAAAAAATCAATAAAAATATTCTGCTTGATACTATCTTTTGATAGTAGGAAGCTTCTGTCCAAGTTTGGTAAAAAATCTAGGATAGTTTATGAATCTAATAATGTTTTAAAAACTCTAACCGCAGACTGGATGTAATGTTAACTGGAAGAAAAACTAAGTCCATTCATAAGTGAAATACAGATACACAGGTACAAAATATTAACAAAATTTCCTTCTAGGTACTAGCTTATGATTGTAAACAAACTTCTGTCCAAGTTTGGTGCAAATTAAATATACAGTAAAACCTGTATAAACCGGCCGGCTACGGGACCATGAAAAAGGGCCGGTTTGGACAGTGAGCCGGTTTATTCAGGTTTCTGTTTTGACTGGAAGTTAATGACTTGTGACGTCCGACATTTTGCATGAACAAATTCTCTCTGATTGTAAATTATATCTGATAAATTAAAATACTTTCACTTCGTTTTTCATTGTTTGCATTTGCATCATAATGCTCGCGTTGTTTGGATTGTAAGACGAGAATTTCGATTTACTCCCATGATCAATAATTTGAAATGTTGGAATGGCCGATTATAAAGCCAGAATATTATCAAACGTTATGTCATCACTTTCGAAACGTTGTCGTACAGTGTACAATGTCCATTGATTGTTGTCATCCGGGTGTTTTTCATTATCAAGGTCATTTGTTTAGGGGTTCACAACAAGGAACCAAGGATTTCGAAATTACGATGTAAATTTTTTAGTTCGCGATTTTAATTTGTTTATCCAAGTTAAAACGTAAGTTCAATCCGAGATATATATTCGGTGTGTCTTTTCGTTTAATTGACATGCTTATAATGTTTTAATAAATAATACAGCTCACTACTGTACGATTGTAGATTCACAGTTTGACACCTGACTAATTGATTATCACGAAAAGTTATATTGTATCAACAAATATGTTTTGATTGCATATCGATCATTGAAATTAATTAGACAAACCGGTTTTGACAGGTAATTATTATTAATTAATGTAATTAAAAGTATTGGGACTTCATAATAAGACCGGAATTCGGAATACACAGGGTCCGGTTTACAAAGGGTATTTTAACAAAGACTTTGAATGGAAAAATATGGGACTTTCATTTTCGTCCGGAATGGACAGGAAACCGGTTTATTCAGGGTCCGGTTTAATCAGGTTTGACTGTAGTATAAGAAAGTTGTAAAAAAAAAAAAAAAAAATTTAACCACAGAGTGAATGTGTTGTTTCCTGGCAGAAAATTATGCCCATTTTAAGTAAAATACGGAAAATTAATGGATTTATTGTTTTACAAAATTTACTTCTGGATACTATCTTATGATCATAAACAAGTTTCTGTCCAAGTCTGGTAGAAATCAAGTATAGTTTAAGATTTTGCCAGGAGGAAAAGGGGTGGCGTCAAAAGGCTTCATTAGGGACTTATCATTTTGAAATCAAACATAAAATTTTCTTGATCCCCCCCCCCCCCATAATATTTCACTATTTCTTGGCAGTATTGCTTGTCAATGTAGTGATCAAATTGAGTGAAACATACAGCGACTGGATTATTTGGATTATGAACCTTGAAGCACTTATATATGCACTTTATAAGGGACAAAATGACAAAAAAAATGGCAGCTTCCTACATCACCCAATTCCTGTGTTGTTTTACTTTATTGTATATGAATAGTGGTAAACATATATTTCCATTTGACTGTTTTGATGTTCTTCTCGACATTTTGTCTCTTGAAGAATGTTAAATACTTATTTCCATGTCAAAAAATATTGATCCCCCCTTTTGAATTTATAAACAAAATTGAACCCCCTTTTTTATGACCAGTCCCCCACTCCCAAATAAGAAATGATAAGTCCCTTATGGAGGAAAGGGTTAATAATCCAGACAAATTTTGTCTCATTTATGTCATCTAAATCCCCTGCATTAAATCTAGACTGCTGAAAATTATTCTATAATGGTTATACATTGTATCTAGCCATTAACTGATTATTGTTGTTCAGTGCGGGGTAGTTGCAGCAGCGAGGGTTTAAATAGGATATTAAAATTACAAAAGAGAACTGCTAGATTAATGCTAGAAACATACCCTTTTGTTCCTTCCAACCCATTATTCAAAAGCTTGTACTGGATGACAGCTGAACAGAGAATAAAATATCACAAGTTTGTGATGACATTTACAAAAATGTAAGTGAATCAAAAATGATGCCCCATCGTATCTTACTAAAAAGTTTCCTGGTTTCAGACAGAAATCCATACGCCTTGAGAATTTCTCCCTAAACCAACAAGAGTGCACACGCTGAAATGTCTCGACTTCTTTGCTAATTATTAATATTATGTTGATAGTCCTTATAAGTATAAAGCTTTATTAAAAACTGTCACATAAACTTAGCATTAACCAAGATAACTAAACAAAGACCAATGAACCATGAAAATGAGGTCAAGGTCAGATGAACCATGCCAGGCAGACATGTACAGCTAACAATGCTTCCATACAACAAATATAGTTGACCTATTTCTTATAGTTTAAGAAAAATAGACCAAAACACAAAAACATAACACTGAGCAATGAACCGTGAAAATGAGGTCGAGGTCAAATAAAACCTGCGGGACTGACAAAGATCATAAAATATTTCCATACACCAAACATAGTTGACCTATGGCATATAGTATATATATGATAAAAAGACCAAAACTCAAAAGCTTAACTTTGACCACTCAACCATGAAAATGAGGTCAAGGTCAGATGACATCTGCCCGCTAGACATGTACATCTTACAATCATTCCATACAACAAATATAGTAGATCTATTGCATAAAGTATGAGAAAAACAGACCAAAACACAAAAACTTAACTATAAACACTGAACCATGAAAATTAGGTCAAGGTCAGATGACACCTGCGAGTTGGACATGTACACCTTACAGTCCTTCCATACACCGAATATACTAGCCCTATTGCTTATAGTATCTGAGATATGGACTTGAACACCAAAACTTAACCTTGTACACTGAGCCATGAAATGACGTCGAGGTCAAGTGAAAACTGTCTGACGGGCATGAGGACCTTGCAAGGTACGCACATACCAAATATAGTTATCCTATTACTTATAATAAGAGAGAATTCAACATAACAAAAAATCTGAACTTTTTTTTCAAGTGGTCACTGAACCATGAAAATGAGGTCAAGGACATCGACGGAAACTTCGTAACATGAGGCATCTATATACAAAGTATGTAGCATCCAGGTCTTCCACCTTCTAAAATATAAAGCTTTTAAGAAGTGAGCCAACACTGCCGCCGCCGCCGTATCACTATCCCTATGTCGAGCTTTCTGCAACAAAATTTGCAGGCTCGACAATAAAAACTCTTGCAAAATGACGTTAATGGTAATTTTTAGTGCATGATGATAAAATGTACATTTCTTTTAGACAATAAAAAAACCAGCTGAATTTGACGATTCAACCTATTATTTTTTCCAAAAATAACAGTAACGATATTTCTTTGAGACATCTGACAAATCACGGTAAGGATATTTTGACGAATCACGGTAGCTGAAAATGACCGTTTGACCCCTGACGGTAAAGGGCATTATCACCTTATGTATATGTTTACATTTAGTTTGAATTTTTAGAAAAGTTATATAGCTTATAGCTAACTGTGTAAGTATTGTTCTTGTGGTTGTTCACAGTGGTTGGAAAAGTGCTAAAAATTTGTAAAAGAATCATATATTAATGTTCAATATTTTTACAATTAAAATATTCTGACTCAACTTTACACAAGTTTTCCCCAAAGAAATGCAAAAAGGGTCAAAATCATCATTTAAAGGCAATAAAAATTGAGGAAGAACAAGTGAAACTGCGAGCTACTGCTCACTGATGATACCCCCGCCGCAAGTGGATAATTTTAATAGTGTAAAAATATGCAAGTGTTCGGTAAACAGGAAGTTGTTGAGTGATGAATCTGAAAACGCATTACACGGTATAGCCGACTTGTATAAATCCTGAAACCAAATTTCAGAAATCCTTGTATGGTAATTCCTGAGAAAAATGTGACGAAAATTTTCAACTTGGCTATCATATGTAAAATCATACAAGTGTTCAGTAAACAGGAAGTTGTCAAGTGATGAATCTGAAAACGAATCACACAGTGTTGCAGACTTATATAAACCCTGAAACCAAATTTCAGAAATCCTTGTATTGTAGTTCCTGAGAAAAATGTGACAAAAATTTTCAACTTGGTTATCATGTGTAAAATAATACAAGTGTTTTCGGTAAACAGGAAGTTGTCAAGTGATGAATCTGAAAACGCATCACACGGTATAGCTGACTTATATCAAGTCTGAAACCAAATATTAGAAATCCTGGTAGTGCAGTTCCTTAGAAAAATGTGACGAAAAATTTTCAACTTGGCTATCAGGTGTAAAAATGATACAAGTGTTCGGTAAACAGGAAGTTGTCGAGTGATGAATCTGAAAACGCATCACACAGTAAAGCTGACTTATATCAGGCCTGAAACCAAATTTAAGAAATCCTGGTAGTGTAGTTCCTGAGAAAAATGTGACGAAAAATATTCATGGGACGGACGGACTGACGAACTGACGGAAGGACAGACAGAGGTAAAACAGTATACCCCCTTTTTTTCAAAGCGGGGGTATAATGAAACACATACATCTGACTGTATAAAGACAAATCTAAATATATACACACATTTCACCAAAATCAATCCGGAGTACATTAATCTTTGGTTTGACCCTTTTGAATTAAATTTAAGCAAACACTCAAAAAAGTTTGATGTCTTAAAGTCATATGAAACAAGTGACCAGTGAAAAATTATGTTATTCCAATTCTTGAACCAATGCATACAAACATCATAAACTTAGTCTTCTGTGCACGATTTTATCATTTTTTCGTATTATCGTCAATTTTTTTTTCAATCAGTTAGTGTTGTTGTGAAAAAATGGCAGGTACATGTATTTAAAGTTTGTATTTTGAAGTCCAAGTTTAAAAATTGTCACCTGTTCGTCAACAATCAACAAAAAAGCATGGATATTGAGCACGTATTTAACATGTACAATCAGATAATAGTTTATTTTAAGGACATCCATGCGTATTGCGATCACCGGATTTTTACGAGATTGGTCACACTGAGGTCACTTTGCATACAGAAAATATGTCGGGGAATTGCATCCTGCAAGGAAGCAGTTAAAAGAAAGTAAACTTCTTCTAAACATGAAAAAATTAAAGAATTTTCTTCAGAAAAAAGTATATGTACATAAGTTTTATAATGAAAACTATCCATTGAGTTATTAAAAACATATGCATTATATTTTTTGAGGTTTCTTATGACTTTAAATTGAACTTAAGCAATTGGTTTTTGCTTAAATATTCAAAGTTATTGATAGATATTATTGGTTACATAATTTGATCAAGATAATATACAAGGGAGACAATTTTAATATCATTTTAATTAGATGGAGTAATCTCCCATTGTATACAATATTTCTGCATTAACACTTTGAACGCTGGATAATTGGATTTCATGCAGAGCTTCAGTTTTAGTTATTTTTAACAAACTTGGACAGAAGCTTGTCTATGATCAAAAGCTAGTATTTAGAAGGAAATTTTGTTTTTCACTCCAATTATTCCTGAATGTATTGGGTTTTTTCTCTCATGGTTTTCAAATTGAGACATTTACTCTGTTTGGGTAAAATTGATTCATTGTCATGTGTATGATGTAGCAATATTATAGTTCTGTAAATGTGTTAAAACAATTTAACATCGATTCATGGAAAGTTATTTTAATCACCCAATTTTAGTGACATGAACCAAAATATTGTCCATTTAAACAGCAAACAGTCCCTTTAAGGTAGATCATGAGTAAATGTTTTTTGAGACAGAATTTTCTTATAATTTGACAAAATGAAGATTTTCCTATGCTTTTTTCAAAAATATAATAAAAAGTATGGGTCACCGTGCTATTTTTCAAGCAATGAGTCTTTGAAAACTGCCTAAATTTGGTTAGTTTGTTCATTAAAAAAAACAAATAATGTCAGTGCATAAAAAAATTCTATGAAATAAAATTTTGAAATAAATTGTGAGAAGATAGGTTTTATAATATGTTTTAAGAAAATAAAAAGAAAATATGGTGTCACCGAACATTAAATGTTTTCTTGCCACAAGTAAAAATAAAAAATTTCCCTATTAGCCCAGTATCAATTTTGTACTAAAAGAGTTATCTCCCCTTAAATGGCTCATTTAAAAAAAAAATGATTTTAAAAACCAAAAAGGTTGATATTTGTTAAAATAATACAATACATTAACAAGTTTTCTTTATATAAATAAACAGTCTAACCATTAAATTGCAAATCTGTTTTCAAATTTGCTGATTTGGGCAAATAACTAGACCGATTTTGTACTGTGATTGTACAATCCAAGATGGCGGTACACCATAAATCTACCATAAGGAAGCTCGAGGGTACAAAAAAATCAGCAAAAATAAAAACGTTTGTTTTCTCATTACAAATTGTATTTATTACACTATTACCCTATTAGCTGTTACTTTATGGTGTGGTACAAAAATCAACCCAAAAAATCAATTCGTTTTGGCCCATGATGACTTTTAAAATGATTATATCATTGAAAAAGCTCCAAATTATCTCCCTGAAAAAAATGCCATTTTTGGCATAAAAATTGAAATAACTTTTTAAACTCATCAGTGACCTATGTTTTTTATTATTTTTTTCAAATGAACAAAACTATTGCAAAATTTAAGCAATTTCTGTAATTTAGTTCTTTTTTTATTTCGATTTTACCTTTTTTTTCCCCTATTAGTTAGACAGAAAAAAAGAACTTCAACGAAAATACATGCTTCTTTCAAAGGTGGATTGTGAGCTTAAATAAATGGTGACCCCATATTTTTATTCAACTTTTCCATTAAGTAAAGTATAAAGTTTATTTATAGAAAAAAATAGCGAAATGCTATATTTAAAAAACTAAAGGCTCTTGGTCTATGTGAATATTAAACAATAGACACAGATGGATTCATGACAAAATTGTGTTTTGGTGATGGTGATGTGTTTGTAGATCTTACTTTACTAAACATTCTTGCTGCTTACAATTATCTCTATCTATAACAGTACTTTCTGTGGAAAATGTTATTGAAAATCTTCAAATTTTAAGAAAATTGTTAAAAATTGACTATGAAGGGCAATAACTCCTTAGGGGATCAATTGACTATTTTGGTCATACTGACTTATTTTTAGTTCTTACTTTGCTGTACATTATTGCTGTTTACAGTTTATCTCTATCTATAATAATATTCAAGATAATAACAAAAAAACAGCAAAATTTCCTCAAAATTACCAATTCAGGGGCAGCAACCTAACAACCGATTATCGGATTCATTTGAAAATTCCAGGGCAGATAGATCGTGACCTGATCAACAATTTTACTTCCTGTCAGATTTGCTCTTAATGCTTTGGTTTTTGAGTTATAAGCCAAAAACTGCATTTTACCCCCATGTTCTATTTTTAGCCATAGCAGCCATCTTGGTTTGTTGGCCGAGTTACCGGACACATTTTTTTTAACTAGATACCCCAATGATGATTATGGCTAAGTTTGATTAAATTTGGCCCAGCAGTTTCAGAGAAGATTTTTCTAAAAGATTACTAAGATTTACGAAAAATGGTTAAAAATTGACTATAAAGGGCAATAACTCCTAAAGTGGTCAACTGACCATTTTGGTCATGTTGACTTATTTGTAGATCTTACTTTGCTGAACATTATTGCTGTTTACAGTTTTTCTCTATCTATAATAATATTCAAGATAATAACCAAAAACAGCAAAATTTCCTTAAAATTACCATTTCAGGGGCAGCAACCCAACAACGAAATGTCCGATTCATCTGAAAATTTCAGGGCAGATAGATCTTGACCTGATGAACAATATTACCGCGTCCGATTTGCTCTAAATGCTTTGGTTTTTGAGTTATAAGCCAAATACTGCATTTTACCCCTATGTTCTATTTTTAGCCATGGCGGCCATCTTGGTTGGTTGGGCGGGGCACCGGACACATTTTTTAAACTAGATACCCCAAGGATGGTTGTGGCTAAGTTTGGTCAAATTTGACCCAGTAGTTTCAAAGGAGAAGATTTTTGTAAAAGTTAACGCAGGACGACGCTGGACGCCAAGTGATGAGAAAAGCTCACTTGGCCTTTCGGCCAGGTGAGCTAAAAAATTATTTAGCCCTGTGAGCCCCCTTAAATATATGATCACGACGATGGGCAGTTATTTAATGACCAGTAACATTGCACACAGAGTTATTTGAGATTGCTTTCTCCACGATTGATTCAATAATATGGGTGACGATTCTCCATTCCTCAGAATAAGTTAAAAAATTTTTTAGTAGGGAATAAATAATTTAACGATTCTTACAAGGACTCAGTTCTGCCATTTGTAAAATATTGACCCATTGCTTTGGTTACATTAACGTTAATGTAAGTGACCTAGAATGCCCCAGTAGTTACTATTGCATTTTGATTGATGCTCTTTTTTAATGCGAAAGTTTCTTCCTTAAAATTACAAATTGAACAATAAATTAGTAAATTACGCAAAATAAATCATTATTTTCAGTAAATAAAGCACTTGACAGCCGGGCTAATAGGGTTGGTAAGGCATAGTTTTTAATAAATAATTTGGTTTTCCTTCAAATTGGATTTTTCAAAAGCTGAGGAAAATTGAATTGGGTTTTCTATCGTTTTAATTGCGTAATTTATGCAAAAACACAGCTTATCAGGAGCTCTGGATATATTTTTATTTATTATTGGCATTTTCTTCTTTATATTATGATCATTTCAAACTTTCTTTTTTACATATCAATACAGTATTACAGTGTATTCAGTGTGTAACAGCTAGCAACTTTGATACATTTTATCAATGCAATGCACGAGATTTCAAGCATACAACAGACCAATTATCACAACTTTTGCTATGCAAAGCTTTACTAACTATTCAATTTTACTATATTCTCAACCAAAACCAAAGTTGGGCAAACTTAAGTAAGAGAAAGGAAACCAATGTGAGGCAGACAGGACTGTCAGACTCAAAGGTAACTTGTAACACACCTTTTGCCTTAAGTGACAGAGGCATGAAACATAGCAGAGTTTTAAGGAAAGTTGCAGATACAACAGTGACTTAACCCCAAGTTTAATTAATCTGCTAATAAATATTAGCTAATAAATATTAGCAGTTTTTTTTACTGGCTTGTCATATTTTAAGCAGTTTGTTAGCAGTTCTCAGCAGTCCATTTAATAGCAGTTTGATAGACTGCATAGTGTTTCATCATTTCTTATCATTCACTCTTAGCAGTTTGGATACCTTATCTTGAAATTGCTATCAATTGGAGGGAATATCACATTCAAAATAGTTACAATGAAAAACATCTGCAATAGTAAATTTATGCCAAAAATCTTAGTTCCAAGGGACATAACTCCAAGAAAAAGTTGCATGAAATTCTGTTTAATTGTAGTTTCAGAGAAGTTGTGATGACAGGAACAGGATTGATTAGTCAAAAACATTATATCCAAAGTAACTTGTTTTTTGGGGTTAAAATGGACGGCATATAATGGAAATCAAGCAAACTGTACAAATTTAGAAAATATATCAAGTCATGTACTTAAACTTAGCCTAAGGATAATAGAATCACAAGACACACTGTCAATATCAAACTATGAAATACAATACATATATCAAAACCATGATGTGACCATATCAGATTTAACTTAACTAAACAAGTGATACAACTGCCCCTTAGTTCAATATTATGTCCTGAATATACACAAAATATTTGCCACTGGACTTCCAAGGGGTTAGACCAAGCAGTGGCTGATCCAGGAATTTTCATAAGGGGGTACCACTGACTGCTTAAGAGGAGTGCTTCATTTCAACCAAATTTCCCCCACAAACAGTGGGCAGGAATGGTCACCCTGGGCTTTACCCTTAATCCACCTCTGCCTACGGGAATTGACTTGAAATATAAGCTGAAAGTTTTATTGCATACTAATATTAAAGGGGTACTTATAAAGTGAGAAACGGAATCGAAACGAAACGAAACGAAATATAACGAAACGAAACGAAATACAACGAAACGCAACGAAATATAACGAAACGAAACGAAATGAAAAAATGAAGAAACGAAACGAAACGAAATGGAAAATGAAGAAACGAAATACAACGAAATAGGTCTATATATAATATATCTTTTACATTGTTATAGGAGGTTAGGATTTTGATTTTAAAAGGTGGTGTAATAAATTGTTTTTTTTTATTCCTAGTTCCGAGTAAAGGGGGCTACCATTTGATTTTTTTTTTGGAGGAAGGGGGAGAGAGCTATGATGAAATTAAAAAAAGCCTGCAGGACAGGGATTCGAGTATAAAAAAGGCGAGACAGGATTTTTTAAGTAAAAAAGAAGGCAGGATGAGCAACTGGGCAAAAAAACGGGATAAATTTATATAAAAAAGGCAGGACCAAATATAGTGAAAAATAAAAAGGCAGGACAGATATTACAACTAAATAAAATGCAGGACAAAAAATTTCATCCTAGCCCATAAAAATCAAATGGTATCTCCCTAAGTTTGAATTGGCCAAGTTGTATTTGACAAGACATTAAAAATGTGAAATACTAACGGCTGACGAGTAGCCATAACGAAAACTAAATTGAACTGAAAAAGAGATCTGAGGTTTGAACCTCCCTTTTTACCAAACATGAATTTGAATGGAGATATAAATTTGGAATGTTTTTCTCCTGGGTTGGAGACCCCTTCAATCTCTTGAAAATGACTGGATCCGCTGCTGACGTCAATGAGAAAGAAAATCAACATACCTAGATGGTCAGAAAGAGTCCACCATGTTTTAAGTGATTAACACATATCTACATCGTGTAGCAAGCTGATTATCTCAATATAGATATATTGAAACATCTTACTGACAGCAATTCGGACTTGTGTGTAGGTTAAACCAATATCTTTGGTTAAGTTGCTTTCAAACTGACCATGAAATCAGTTCAGTGTAGTTACTTTTGAAAGTAGTTTAGTCCGACATATAGACAACGTTCTGTTCATCAGACTAGACTACTCTAAAGGGCGGGTGGATTCGTTTGAATTGTTTGACATTTATCATTTCGGGCCTTTTATAGCTGACTATTCAGTATCGGCTTTTGCTTATTGTTGAAGGCCGTAAGATGACCTTTAAATGTTAATTTGTGTCATTTTGGTCGCTTGTGGAGAGCTGTCTCATTGGCATTCATAATACCACATCTTCTTTTTTGTAAAAAATTTAGCGACTTGAGAATTTTAGAAAAGGTATCAAAAGTCATAGGTAATTTAGGACAGGATAATTGTTTTTCTAGCTTGGCTCCTCCTTTTTCCACATTTTTTTTTGTTCTCTATTAATCATGTTGATTTTAATGACATGAATAATTTTAGCGCTTATCTGTATATTATTAACATTCATTAAAGGGGGGATCGGGGCAGAGGCGGATTTAGGGTGCCCGCCCCCCCCCCTTTTCTGAAAAATAATTGGTTGCTTATATAGGGATTCGCTGAAGCATGACCGGAGTGGACCCCTTCTTAGGCAGTCAACGGGCCCCTGCGTATGAACATTTCTGGATCCAACACTTCGGAGGGGCCCTGATCCCAATATCCCGGGCTTAAAAACATGAAATCCCGAGGTTCTGAATTTATTGTAAAAATTAAATATCTCGACATCCCGAAATTCGAAAAAAGAAATCCCGGATCCGAAAATGGTCAATCCTGAAATTTCGATCTGAAATAGTTATCAAAGGTACCAGGATTATAAATTAGTACGCCAGACGCGCGTTTCGTCTACATAAGACTCATCAGTGACGCTCATATCAAAATATTTATTAAGCCAAACAAGTGCAAAGTTGAAGAGCATTTGGGATCCAAAATTCCAAAAAAGTTGTGCCAAATACGGCTAAGGTAATCTATGCCTGGTATAAGAAAGTCCTTAGTTTTTTCGAAAAATTCAAAGTTTTGTATACAGGAAATTTATTAAAAATGACCACATTATTGATATTCATGTCAACACCGAAGTGCTGACTACTGGGCTGGTGATACCCTCGGGGACGAAACGTCCACCAGCAGTGGCATCGACCCAGTGGTGTAAATAGTTATCAAAGGTACCAGGATTATAAATTAGTACGCCAGACGCGCGTTTCGTCTACATAAGACTCATCAGTAACGCTCATATCAAAATATTTATTAAGCCAAACAAGTGCAAAGTTGAAGAGCATTTGGGATCCAAAATTCCAAGATGAAAAACACCCGCTCCAGACGTCCTGAAAGTGTATTTTCTTTTTACAGTCAATTCTCAGTTTAATAATTGATCCACAGCGGTCATTGATATATTATTCAGACCCTCCCTATTACATAAACCCTGTGACTGCCGTGGATAGTAAACTTGAAAATGATATCAGACAGAAAATACACTTTATTCGTAGTATATGCATTTGTTTCAAAGTAAAAAGAAAAACGCAAACCGGAGGTCTAATCTGACTTTAATTTCGTCCAATGACGAATATAAGACAGAAAATACACTGTATTCGTAGTATTAATGTATGTTCAAAGTATACAGAAAAACGCAAACCGGAAGTCTAATCTGACTTAAAATTTCGCCCAATGACGGAAACATATCCGGACGTCTTTTTTCTCGTTTTTCACCCAAAATAACTTAATCTGAATAATCATATGAATGGATGACAAATGCGATTATGCACTGAACCCATAGGACACAGAGGCATGATGATTAATTTATTGTGGAAAGAAGAGAAGCGACACCCAAAATGAGGTCTTCTCGTTTAATAGTATAGATACTGTTTTAACGTGGTTGTAACAATGATAACTACATCAACAGCACCACACAATTGCATATCATAAGGGTCAGATTCATTTCGTTGAATTTCGTTTCTTCATTTTCCATTTCGTTTCTTCATTTTTTCATATCGTTTCATTATATTTCGTTGCGTTTCGTTGTATTTCGTTTCGTTTCGTTATATTTCGTTTCGTTTCGTTATATTTCGTTTCGTTTCGTTTCGATTCGATTCTGTTTCTCACTTTATAAGTACCCGCCAAGGCTACATGATCAAGGCCGTACATTGACCTATAATCTGATTTACTTTTATAAATTTTTATTTGAATGGAGAGTTGTCTCATTGACACTCTTATCACATCTTCCTATATCTATAATTTAAGATCTCTGTTTCATTAAAAAATGAATTGAGTGATCATACAATTCACATATGCATTGTTTGGCATTACATCATTCTGTGACTTGTCTGAAGGTTATGATTTCAAGTGGTTTCACTATGTAAAATCTGTGTTAAATGACTGTGGCATTTGTGAACGATATAATATTCCGGGGCAAGTTGATTTTAATTATATTAAAGTAAATGTAAAGCAGCGTCTCCATGTTTGAAACGAATGTTGATTGTTGAAAAACGAATATTAAATGTCTTAAATAAGAGAGCCGTGGTGTAGTACTTAGTGAAGGATGAACATATCAGGGACTGAATTGTTTGCTCTCCCTTGACACAATTTGCTTGTATGGTCTTGAGAAAACGATGATAGTCCGTCGAAAGGGGACAATAAATGGCTGACCCGTGTTAAGAGAGCGCAATATATCTTGCACGTTTAATACACCCTTGTAGATTTCGAAAAAGAGCCGGTAAATGCCGCTACAAGGCAGCACTCGCACCCGCAAAGTGGAAAGGAATAAATGTAAGTTGCAAAACTTGTTTTCCAATCCACTATAAATAAATATGTTTCAACTTAGAGGCTCTGGTCGAAGAGACCGAATCGCTCACATGTAATTTGTTTGCTTGAATCTTTATATCATCATTCATTAGTTTGATTTTCAATATATATTAAAATGAGTGGCTTAAAAATTTCATTTTCAAAAATGTTCCTTGTATCTGTCATATTTTTTTCAAACGCAATTTATAAATGCATTTTACCAATATGTTCCATTGTAGCCATAGTGTCTATATTTCCTGACGTACAAGGAAATAAAATACGAAATTGATACTAGATTCATTTGAAAAGATTTTTAAAGTTAAAAACATAAACAACTTGTGTAAAAATGTCCTTATTAAGGTCAATAACTCCTTAAGCTGTCAATTTTGGACATTTAATATATTACAAAAGAAATCTGTCAATATAAATTAATATAAAAAATCCAAATAAAGGAAACATTTCACTATAGATAATTATCTCTTTTTACACATTGAACATTTGAACATTTTTTACCAAATAAACTACATTTAAATATTTGTTTTTCTTAGCCATGGCGGCATTGTTCTTCAATGGTTCAAAACTTCGAATACAATTTATAAACTAGATACCCTAAGGAACATTAAGTCAAAGTTTGAAAAAAGAGGGTCGAAAGATACCAAAGGGACATACAAACTCACAGACGCAGAGGAGAAGGGTTTTGAAATAGTTTACAACGACAAACGACGACGACTGACGACAAAGACAGACAACATACGCCAAGTGATAACATAAGCTAACATTGGGACCTTTGGGCACCAGTGAGCGAACAAACGAATGTTGAATGATGACAATATGCTGAAATCGAATGTTGAAAGTTAAAAACGAATATTGAATGTTGAAAAACTGTTGAACGTTCAAAATAAATTTTGATAACGGTTGAAAATTTTAGCGCTTAACATTATATGCGGGAATTTCTCGCAACATTGAAGACCTGTTGATGACCTTCTGCTGTTGTTTTTTTTATTTGGTCGGGTTGTTGTCTCTTTAACACATTCCCCATTTCCATTCTCAATTTTATGGTATACGCAATTAATCCGTAACATCTGTGAATGTAACTGGGAGTGTTATCATATCCAATTTTGATGTGTCGTATGAACGGGATCGGAGTAATGCCTCAAGTAGACCTTCCAAAAACTCGCGACACCGCTTAATGATATCTACAGTTTACAGGTAAAATGGAAGGATCGTCTCAAAGACAAAAACGTCTGATTATCATTACGATGTATAAATTCGGTTTTGCGGTTATATATAGCTACGGAAATTATAAAAAATATAAAAAGTAAATAAAGATATTTGACTATTATACAATATTTTTAGTACATATATTAACACGACATTTCCGTTGAATTGATTACAAAAATACTACAATCACTCCGCATCCTGATCAGCTTTCTCTTCAACTTTATGATTATGCCACATGCCAAAAAGAATAAATGTGTATCTGTGAAAGTTTTTCTAAAAATTTCTGCGAATTTCTGAAACATTATTACTGGACTGTCTGTCCGTCTGTTTTCACACTTGTAAACACGGTCGAGACTTTTGTAAACGATTTAAACATTACCCGATGTACATACTCAATTTCTGGAGGGGTAAAACATGTAATTTCAAAGGTCGAAGGAAAAGATCAAGATACCTTGGTAAAGTTGGTGTATTTCCTTCTGGAATAAGGGGAGATGTATCAATATTTAGTCAGTACACACATGCGTATGGAATTTATAATTCAACATACTAGATACTATAGAGCTTTGCCATTGTAAATTCTTTTTGGATAGTGCTAAGAAGGGGTTATTGACTGATATAATTGCTGAATGACAACAATGCACTTGAAGGAAATCAATGCGGATGCTGAATGTTGAAATAGAATGTTGGAAAAAATTGGAAAAAATACAATGTAAATGTTTAAGAAAAACAAATATAAATTTTGATTGTTGAATATTGAATACAAGACCAATTTGACATCGGCTGAATATTTTGCCAGTAAACATTAATGCACCTAAACGGGATTTTTTTTACACACTTTGTTGTCATATCTGGGTATTTTTGTCGTGTAATATATGGGGTTAGTTACGCTTTAAATACCAAACAAATGATTTTGTTTGGTATTCTAATCTCATCAATTAGATGATAAGTCGTTGATACCGTAGCTTGGTTGCTGAATGACAACATTACACTTGAATGATTATTGTTTCAAGCACACGTGAAGCAAGTTTAGTGTCATAACCAACATATTATTGTATAAATAAAGGTTCTAGATATCGCGTGGTGTAAGTGTCGTATAGCTTATACCAGACAAAGCTGCGTATCAACATCGAAGCGAAATTGATAAACACTTTCTTTCCAAGACAAATTGTCGAAAAAAAGATAGCATTTGACACTTATATGACAAAGATTGACGCCATAACTGACAATTATTGTATGATGAGTTTATTATTGTATATTATTTTTATACCATGAACACTTGTTATGTATTTAAATCGACAAAAAAGCTCTACACAGTAAAATTTAGTTCTCGAGTGTGCATATCGTGTTTTATAAAAATGAGAATAGAAATTGGGAATGTGTCAAAGAGAAAAACCCGATCAAAAAGTAAACAAATGAGGAAGTCCACATGTGTGCATTCAACACAGCGAGACAATCCCGCACTCGTAGGCGGGCTCCAGCTTGCACATAAAAGAATGTGTACCAGTCATTGAAAATGGCATCACATTAAACTCCAAAGCATATAAATGAAGACATACTCAACTAACAAAGGCCAGAGGCTCCCGACTTGGGATCGGCACAGAAATGTATTGTTTAACCTAGTTTGCTATCCAGGATGTAATCAAGTTACATGTTTTTTCCTTTTTTTAATAATATATGTTTAATTACAATGAATGACAAAATTAGCAATACATACACTATAAATCAGGAAAAAAACCTATATAGACTAAATGATAAAAATCCAATATTCAGTTGTTTAAACTTTAACTGTTTTCTATCATTTTCAAGTCCAAATAGAAAAATGATATACTAACAGGAATATTAATACTGTCTACATTAAAACATCCTAAAAATTATATTTTCAATGCAGCACAAACATATGTCAAGTTTGTGTATACAATTTATTTGTTATGATTTTAGAATGTTTCATGTTAAATGCTCTTAATCGTCGTGTATGATTTGGCTATCTAACTATTGTGATTTGTCTACCACTAGGTAATGTAATGCAGACGAAACACGCGCTAAGTCCAACAAATAATACAATTTTGATGAGTCTAATATCCTAAGGCTTATCAAAAAGAGATCGAAAGAGCATTTCAAACTTGCAAGTCTCTAAACACTCCAAATGCATATTTATACTAACTGTCTCGTGTCATATGGTAATGGATGATGGATAATGGGTATCTTATTGGTACGAGGGTGTAAGTATACAAGCAAACATAGTAACTTACTAGATAAGATAAAGACTAAATAGTTATTTAGAAATAAAATAATATCATAGTATGTAACTGATGTTGTAAATCTTGAAGTTTCCACATTTGAAAAAGTTTAAGAACATCAAATGAAGTTATTTATGAAAGCAGAGTTTTTGTCACTAGTTGTTACAATGTACGTTGCTGGCTTTAAAATTTTCTGCATTGCATATATGTACAACTAAATACAACAATTTTGACTACAGTTTTAAAAGGTATGGGGTTTTGAATTAGCTAGTTTTCGATATCTTGTACCATTCTTTGCAAGTTATGATATTCTAATGATTTACATTGAGCCATGCTTTTTTTTTTATTGTCAATCAATCGACGCATGTGAAATTCCAATGCCCTATATTTCCATGATCACCATATGCAGCCTTCAGATTTCCAAATATGCTAGTCATGTAAATAAACATGTTGGGATGTACTCGGTTGGACATCATGTATTTGCCATCCGGTAGCCGTAGTATATTCCATTCTGTATATGAATCATTCTTTTCCTTCGTGCCCATTAACTCCCAAACTGATCGGTTCATCGTAACATACCACGATGGCCATTTCACTGATTTGAAGCGGAAACTATGATCAATTCCAGAAATTACTTTAAACTTGAAAAGTTTGCTTTTCAAGTCAGAAGTGTAATATTCACCACTAAGTTTACCCCCCCAAATAGAACTCATCTCCACTAAATAATCTGGCCATTTTTGGGAATGAATTGAAAACGTTTTGCCGTGTAGGTCTCTGGTTAGGTCTTGAATTGCAATTCTTTTAACCTGAAAATATGTGTAAATGGAATTGTGTTCCGAGGGATTGAATAATGCAAAAAACGTTGCATTTTCATACTTAGGTTGTTCAAAGATTTTGAGGAACTTTATTTCACTCTCTTCTTCCTTATCAAACACCATTTCAAGACCGGCTAACGTAGGTGACTGTGGATCGATTGATCGAACAACGCAGCAGAGACGAGTGATGTAAGAATACCTTAAAGTTTGTACTTCCAGGTACATTTTCATCAATTCTGTTGTTCTTTTTAAAACATGTTTGTCTTTGCTTGTAATTTCCTTTTCGATTATCTTCCGTAACTTTCCTAAACATTCTGCTCCGTCGTTTATTGATAATGTCTCTAGTCTGTGAACATCAATTTGTGAAAGGTTATCATGATTCTCTATTCCTTGTAAGAATGCCTCGGATGTATCCAATTTTGTACAGGCTCCAGCAATATCTATTTGTAATTGAAGTATATCAGGATACTGAGAACCAGTCGATAACTGTTTCATTTGAAATGACCACAGATATTGCAAACACGCTGCTGGTATAGGCAACCACTCTACACACTTCTGCTTGATTTTTCGAAAGGCAAGTCGCATTACTTTTATGATAGTTATGCACTCAATAAATGCATTTTTAATCTGATCTTTATCCAACTTCTTAAAAGCTTCCCAAATTTTTTGTAAAACGTCAAGTGCGCCATCGTCTTCCCATTTTTTGAACTTTGATTTAATTCGTTGCCAAATGTGTTCATCAATTCTAATGCCTAATTTCAGGAAGAGTTTTTTAAGACTGTCAATATTCTCACCAACAAATTTAGCTATTTCCTACAAATTTTAAAAAAAGATTATTATTTTCCATCACAAAAAAATGTTATCTTTATGTCATAAATGTAAATGCATTCATTATATACATTTATCAGATAAAAAATCAAGACTTTTGAACTGTACAGCAGATCTCATGTAGTTATTGCAAACATCAACTGTGCATTATCCTGATTAGAGCAAAGTAAGAACAAAGACATTCTACTTATTTTTGTGTTAAGTTTTCTTAAAATACCATGACTTTATATGTTGTCTCTTGGATTCTGAAAAAAAACATTGATTCAATTCATAATCAGGCTCTGAATTATAGTGATTTAGCTAATTTTTCAAAGGTTCTACTTCGTTTAACTATCAAGGAACAGAGTGACCGTTACCATGGCAACCACTTATAATTTGATTATCAGTAGAAGACCTCTACAAAATTCGACCAAACGTTGATGTATGATTTTTTTTATGAAAAAAAACTACCACCCCTTTTACCCCGACCCTCCAACCAAAGTTTACAGTCTATACAACTTTGTTGAACATGCTGAAAAAGAATTATACAAGACTGTGTGTGAAACAGAGCATGTAGTCATATTTCAAATCGACAATAAACACCCTCGAGGGATGTTGATGTATGAACAATATGTGTTTTCATGGTAACTTTTGAAATCAGCAACACTAAACGAGGGGTAAAAAAAGTTTGCGTATGCTTTTAGATATTTTTTATCGGTTATGACACAATAAGGGGCATTTAAGTTATTAAACTGCAATATTCTGTAAATAATAACTTTGTTTAAAAGGGGGAAAATGGGTTGCTATGGTGATTATATTAAAGAGAGTCCGACGCAATTTTATCTTTTTTTTCAAATTGTTAAAGTAGTATTTCAACCTAATAACAACAGTGCTTACTCAACTGGATAATGGGCATTTCAGTCAAAAGATAAATCATATGTTTCAGATTAAATTTGAAATTTTTAAAATCGGCATTGAACACACTTATGATAATAAATGACCACTGCATCAACTCTGTCCCCCATCATAAAATGATGTAATCGTTATCAGTGTCATTTAGAACATACACGTATTAACTCTTAAAGACGCGAGACAGTGTTTAACAGTGGACACGTTTTGGCGAAAACAATTATCCGACGATTGAGGGTTATGAAATCGAACACGTTCTTGGCAACGTGATTGTTACGAACACGTTTGGGGAAGCGGACATGTTTGGGATTAAAGACCCGTTTGGCAGTGTTACATATAAACTGAAACAAAATGTCACGGATAGAGGACACAAAAAGAGGATATTCAATAACATGCTAATTTTCGTTATTCTGTCTTCTGGTAAATGATGTAATCTTAGCAAATAACTTACTCGGCGTTCATTTATATTTACTAGTACTTATATAAAATTATGCAAATCATGTTACCACCACGTGTATTCAATATAAACCTGAAGCTTTAAAAAAGGCATTTATATTCAAATTTACATTCACATAAACAGGAATTTTCGAGTTTACTATTTGAATAAAATAAAGAGCCAACGCCCTTCGTCTGTTATGATATATAGACATTTGTTACTTTTTTTTTCGTGATATCCTGGAAGGACTGACAGATATAATTACATCATCAAATCATAATTTCGATTTAAATACCTGATTAATCGGCCTGCTGCGTCACATCAAATGCAAGTTATACATACCCATTTGTAATTATGTTCTTATTCGTTTCACTTAAACGAACATAAAATATTTATCAAATAAATTACCGGAACTCTCACATGGATCATAAACTATGTTTTTGTCATAAACAAGAAGTAACGCCTATCAATGTATTCTTTGTGCATGCATGAGGAAATCAAAAATAAATGTAAACAAAAATGTTTCAAGATTTATTAAATGTCGCTTGATTTATTTACTGCAGCAAGTCACATTTAATAATTCCGTAAAGAACATAAACCTGATATAAAATATTATATATGATTATATGCAGTTTTTTTTTATATTTAATAATTGCATGATACATCTTGTGAAACGTTTATGTATTTATTGGTCTACCATTTTTACAATTGGAATAGGCCACACATCTAATTGAATAAGCATGTGCAAACCACATCTTCCTTTATCTATTTAAAAAGTCAGAATACGAATGTATATATATGTTCAAACTCTTTAAGGTTATTTTTACTAACAAAAAGGGACTATGTCAATAGAAACTTCTTTGATACTATACCTGCTCTTGCTTTTTTGCGATATATCATTTCTGTTCGCTATATATGGAAATTCGGTACATCGTCAAGTTATCGAAATTGAATTGGGGACTAACTGTGCACCACTAATTGCGTACCTTTTTCTGTATTGTTCTGAGTTACAATTTATAACATCAACTAGCAGAGACCAATCGAAATAACAACTTATACAACAATTTAATAACACTTTAAGATAAATATTTAGATGATATATCGTCTATCATTATTATCGATTTCAGTATTTACTCTAAAGAGATTTATACTGCTGAACATGTTAAATAAAGCTCATAACACCAATGAGCAGTGCCCTTTCCTGGATCTTGGTATCTGTATTTTAAACGGGAAGCCTAATACCAAAATTAATGATAAACGAGATGATTTTGTATGTCCTATTGTTAATTATTCGATTTTAGATGTTGACACTCCCTTGACACATAATGGTGTTTATATATTTCAACTCGTTCGATTCGCACGTGTTTGTTAACACGTATTTGATATTAACGAACAAAATCTAAGTTTAACTGAAAATTTAATAAACCTGGGTTTTCAATATCACAAACTGGTAGAAAATATTTACTTCATTTTATCATTGGTACAAGGACATCATTCGTAAACATAAGGGATGTCAACGAGAACTCGATTACTCAAGAGTCGCTCGGTAGAACCGAGTATCGAATACCAAAATGATAATCGATTAATCGGTTTCTAGTAGAATGTTGTTACCTTCTTAAAAAAAAACCATTTGTATTAAAAGGCATCTCCAGGGGAAATTCAATCTTGATCAAAATTAATCAAAATCAAAATATGTTTCGAATATTTGTGTTTATGTTTTTTTTTTTAAATTCGATCAAACAGGACTAGGCTATAACAGGACTGTAAGATACAATACAAAATCGAAAAATAGTTCCGACTCACATACATATACATGTATACATGTATATTAAATTTGTATTAGGTTTGAACGTAGTTTTCAATTAAGATTTGTTTATATATATTATATAGCAAAAGTAAATAAACACGGTGTACAGAATGTATATAATAAAAATTTTAATTCGCAAACTACATTTCACATCAAATAATTATAACAGTTCGTTTAAATATTGTCACTAGCGCGTTTATGCCTTCTGGCAATACATACTATATTTATACATTTTTGTAATTTTGTCATTATTACGTCTATTCGAAAAGGTATAGTTAATTAAAACTAATATTCTTACCTTACGGTGTTCCAAAGCTTGTCCTGCAAGGTACATTGCCATTGTACTGTATACCTGTCAAACATCAAGTACAAATATACAACTGTCAACTCTTTTCAGTAGTTTAAATATTGATTTAATGCATACAAACTTTAAGGAAATACTTCAGGTGAACGATTTTCAATATGAATTAAAAGTATCTAAATAGATGTTATGTTACCTTGCTATGGTGATGCATAATTTGTTATACATAACAACGTTAAAAACAGCTGATCGTTCGGTTGTTCGATATGTGTTAGTTTGTTTGAGTCATGGCAATCAAAATATGTTATAATATTACCTTGCGTTGCATGGATACGCATATTTTGTTATACATAACAAGGTTAGAAACAGCTGATCGTTCGGTTGTTGGATATGTGTTAGTCTGTTTGAGTCATGGAAATCAAAATAGATGTTATAAATAAATATTACCTTGCTTTGGTGACGCATATTTTGTTATACATAACAAGGTTCACTGGTATAAAGCTGATGGTCGTAATTGCATTCACGATCATCCCAAGATGTCGGTTGAAAAATTAGGTCAGTATCTGTATTGTCTGTTGGTGTGTCTCTAAATTATTTTTTTTTACACAGCATACATCATACGATTTAAATTTATAAAAGATTCACACAGAAATCACAAATTACTACCGAGAAATGTGTATGAAATAGGAAATTGGATTTAAAAAAAATTAAAATCACAAAAATACTGAACTCACGAGAAAAATTCACTTAGAATAAGAGTAAGAATAAGAATTTTATTAGTTTAAAATCCACCCAATATGATTGTTACTAAAATGAAAGCAAAAACAGACAGACAGACAGACAGACAGACAGACAGGCATATTAATTACAAAATGATAGACATTAAACACTACAAACGATGTAGCATTGACAGACAAAAAAAATGTAGCTTTCGCTAAGATGATCGTAAATCATAATCAGAATGACCGTAAGAGGATCAGCAATTCATAACAGGGTGACCGTAATTGGTTTAAGGATGACCATATTTTGTAAAGGATGACCGTAATTTAGAAAGGATGATCGTATTTTTTAAATATTGACTGTCAATTCTACGAAACATCCATAATTGTATTCATATGTTTTTGTTGAGTTTGTCTCAATAGGGGCTCGATTAGTGGATATATTATGTTTAATCAATTTCTTTTTAACTTTTTAATTTCTATTTGCCGTAATTTGAGTTTAAGACAATGAAAGTAAATTGATTATTACTCGTAAATAATTAAATATTTATTGATAGAGACCGATATACAGAATGACCAGTTTTTTCATGCAAAACTTTCGTTCTAAAACTAAATGTTTGTGGCCCAACATGATTGTCTATAGTGTGTATCAAAATGCTGTCTATACTCTTAAAGGGGTATTTGAAGGTATTATAATAATAACACATGTACTTTTCTGAAATAAAGAACATTTGCAATAGAAGTTGAAACGATATGATATTAATGGGTGTACAATATACATGCATTGGTATTTTTAAAAAGGTTTATTCATCATATGATATTATTAGGTGTCCCAGAAATACAAAACAAATGTTTAGGTTTGTAGTTGGAGGCTTCATATGGTGATATTTGTATTAGTAGCACGTCTTATTTTCTTCTACCAACAGGAAAGTATCTTATTTGTACGTTTTGATACAAATACGATTACTTATTTGATACAAAAAAGTAACACAAATACAGATATTTCTTAGAATTGACGGTCATCCTTTAAAAGTTACGTAAACTATACGGTCATCCTTGATAAATAACGGTCATCCTTTACAAATTACGGTCATCTTTTTACCAATCAGGATAATACTTGTTTAAAAAATACATCCTGAAAATATTTTAATGATAACTTACAATCATCTTAGCGAATTTTTCAAATCCAATTGCCTGCTTCCAGAGACATATAATACAAGAGATTGGCAACTCGTAGTAGAGTCTATATAACGGCCAATGAAATCACTTGGCTACCGGAAGTGCTTGGGATTATGATGTGACCTGGGATGAAGGAGGATCGAGATGAGAAAATTCCGCCATTGTTGTAAAGAGAGACGATACGCTTACAGATTTGTTTTCTCGTTTATGTCAATTGCTTTCACAGCTGAAGCATGTACTAAGTAGAATCATATTCAAAACAGTGTGGTCCTGGCCATTGATTGACGACCTAAATTATCCCATTGACTGGGACAGATTAGGTGAACGTTTGTCTGTAACGACCATTGCTCACTTCTTACTTATTATAGAATTTAAACTGTGGGGTCACCAAAGGTTCTTAACGCCTTTAATAATAAAATAATGCGAAAAATTATTCAGGAATAACCTTTATGTTTTGATTTATATTATTGATATAAATCAACACATCGTATTATTCCGGATTCGTTTTCCGAATTGCTTTATTTAGGTGTTGAGAACCTTAAGTTTGGTGACACCACAGATTCGGTGTCTTTAACAAGTACATAGTGAGCAGTGATTGTTACCGACAAACGTTCACCTAATCTGTCCCAGTCAATGGGATAATTAAGGTCGTCAATCAATGGCCAGGACCACACTGTTTTGAATATGATTCTATATTCAAAAGATACATCTAACTAGTTCCACCGATTTGTTTATACTATAATGTGCTGAGATGTGATAATAATCCAATGCAGACCTATTTAAATTCGGTTCATTCAGCTTCCCCTCTTTCAGTGCTGTAGAACCGGTGTGGCCCACCATTTTATTTTCATAAAACTTAGAAATTTACGATAATATATGCAATTTTATAGTGTTATTCTACTCCCGATTGTTATCCCGTTAAAATGATACTATTTTCGTTTATTTTGATCAAATAGGGTTTTCATAAAATACCATCAAAGGTGATTTATTTATTTTTCACATTAATACTCAAATCCAGCTATGCGAGAACTACATTTTTTTCATAAAACTTAGAAATTTACGATTTTACATGCAATTCCATAGTGTTATTCTTTTCCCGATTGTTATCTTGTTAAAATGATACTATTTTCGTATACTTTGATTAAATAGTGTTTTCATAAAATACCATCAAAGGAGTTTATTTTGTTCACATTGATACCCAAACCCGGCTATGCGGGACTTAACTTTTTTCATAAAACTTAGAAATTATAGAATAAATATGAATTTTAAAGAGCCTGTATTTATTCCAAATGTTTTCTTGTTAAAATAAGATCATCGGGTCATATATTTGTATTACCATGGACATGTAGACATTCCCAATTTATATGTCTAGAATATCACTACACATGATTCCATCCTTTTTCAATAACTAAACCAAAATGTGAGAGAAGAAAAATAATTCCAGGTATAAATTATATTTTCATTATCAAACATTTATTCATTATGTTACTGTCAATGACAACTTAAGAGTTTTATGATCATTTCCCTGCAACTGATCTGGTACAGTTCAACTAAGCAAATTTCGGTATCTGAACAGCTAAGGATATATACATGTATCACCGATGGTAATTTGTAATAAATTGCAAACAGTGAAAGGGAGATGGCAAGATTCTTCATGTTCATTGTGTGTCTCATTCACTGCAAATATCTCAATTTCTTGTGCAATCAGTTGCTCTGTGCCTTGCAGTGGTGATAGAAAAAGAAACAGCATGACAATCAAATTCAAAGCGTTCATATTTTTCAATTCTCTTTCCATCTTCAGTGTGGATTGAAACTGGAACAGATGTCTCCTCCATACTGGTACCAACAGCTTTTCATGGTCGAGGATTACTCTCTTTTAACTCCATTTGTTAATTTCTACATCTTTTCCTCTTTGGCATTCTAAATTAAAAAAAAAAACGAGTTGAAAAGACTATTTGTTTTACTTGTAAACTGTACTTCCTACATGTATGTCATACAAAATTCTGCCGGTTTTTAAATTTATTATGCTAAATCTATTTTAAATTTCATTTTGTCATGTATACCCTTACAAGCTTGCTATTAGGTACAAATTTTTGATATGTTTGTCAATTGTTAAACGTTGTACAGTGAACATACAATGTAAGTTGCTTACATCAACTTTATTTAGTATCTGCTTCTCATGAGGGTCTAGAAGGGTTTACAAAAGCATAACGGACTGAAAGTCACAAATTTAGTAGAACAAAAAGTCATAAGACAAAAAAATTACAAATAGTCTTTTGACAATTGTTTGTATATATAACTAGAGAAATATCTTTATATATTTACTTTTTAATACATATATTCGTATTAAAGTTTAAGAAAAGTGTCATTATATTTGAAAAATGAAGAAAGACTTATTGGCACCATGAAGCTATTTAATTGCCAAACCAGTTTGAATTTTGTTTTTTGTAACAATTATTTGATCATCTTTGATATGTTGTGATAATTTTTGTATACAAAGTTGGATTGTATACAATAGTTCAAGAATAGAAATAAGTGTTTTTTGTTCAAGGAAAATAATCAGAAAAAATGAATTGTGACTTTTTGTCCTGTGACTTTCTGACACTGTCCTTCATTCATACAAAAGAGTATCGGAATAACTGCATAATTGAAATCAGAGAAGTAAAGACAAGAGGAAACAACTTATCAAAATATCAAGATTGGAGAATGATGGGGTGCTAAAATAAATAAAGAAAAGAGAATGATGGGGAAAATTTACAAAGAAAAGAGAAATAAATTGGGAATGTGTACTTGTCCATGGTAATACAAATATATGCCCCGCTGATCTTATTTTAACAAGAAAACATTTGGAATAAATACAGGCTCATTAAAATACATATTTATTCTATAATTTTTAAGTTTTATGAAAAAAGGTAAGTCCCGCATAGCCGGGTTTGGGTATCAATGAGAAAAATAATAAATCACCTTTGATGGTATTTTATGAAAACACTATCTAATCAAAATATATGAAAATAGTATCATTTTAACAAGATAACAATCGGGAGAGGAATAACTCTATGGAATTGCATATATAATCGTAAATTTCTAAGTTTTATGAAAAAATGGTAGTGTTCGCATAGCTGGATTTGAGTATCAATGTGAAAAAAAAAACACCCTTGATGGTATCTTATGGAAACACTATTTGATCAAAATAAACGAAAATAGTATCATTTTATCGGGATTACATTCGGGAGTAGAATAACACTATAAAATTGCATATATAATCGTAAATTTCTAAGTATTATGAAAATATGGTGGGCCACACCGGTTCTACAGCAATAAAGTGGGGAAGCTGAATGGGCCGAATTTCAATTGATCTGCATTTGATTATTATCATCATTTCAACACATTATAGTATAAACAAATTGGTAGAACTAGTTATATGTATCTTTTGATTATACTTACATGCTTTAGCTGTGAAAACAATCGACATAAACGAGAAAACAAATCTGTAAGCGTAGCGTCACTCTAAACAACAACGGCGGAATTTTCTCATCTCGATCCTTCTTCATTCCAGGTCACACCATAATCCCAAGCATTTCCTGTAGCCAAGTGATTTCATTGGCCGTTATATAGACTCTACTAGAGTTGCCAATCTCTTGTATTATATGTCTCTGCTGCTTCATATACATTTATCGGTAGTTATTTCCGTGTGAATTTTTTTTTTTATAAATTCAAATCGTACCAATATCTGCTTTGTTCAGAAAATGATCTAGAAACACTTCAAGAGACAATACAGATACTGACTTAATTTATCATCCGACATCCTGTGATGACGGTGAATGCTGTTACGGTTATCAGCTACACCCAAGTGAAGGTTTAAGATATAGGGGCGTTTTTCATTAAAAGCGTAATTTTCAGACCTAAAAAAAATCCATTTGTTTAACATTTGATTTCAAAAGTTATTTTGGATACCTCTATTATAGACCTGTTTGTAAACAAAAAGTGCAATCTTTAATATTCTTTGAAATGATATTATTTTCATAATTTGTGTACTGTTTCGTAGGAGACTTTTGTCCCCTAAGATACTTCTTCTAAACACACATATTTTTTGCAATTTTAAATGTTTCCTATAGACATTCCAGTTTGTTTACTTTAAATACTTAAAAAATCTAATTTTTTTTCTGAATTGGAAAACAATTTTCATCGATAAAGATTAGACAGTACTTCACATATGAAGGTAAAACTCATGTTACGTAGTGGACATTTTGATGTGTTTCGTAGTGGACAAAAAGTTTCGTAGTTGACATCAACCCTATTATATGTTAATAAAAACATAATAAAAATAACATGAAACTAACCCTTGTCATTTGTTTTTCACGAATATAATTGAAAAAAGATTAAAAAAGGACTGCATGGTAGTGGTAGTGTCCACTTCGAAACGTTTTTCTCCCATACTTGTTTCGTAGGGGACCGTTTCGTAGGGGATGTATTCGCATGTTTTATTTTTTCCCCACAATCCCTATATTGCAATAGTAACAAAACTGGTTGTAATTATCAAAGCATTTTTTAAAGCTGTACACTGATATTTTTTTCATAATTTTACAAGTTTGGAAAAACTTTTATAAATCCGTCTTTTTTAAAGTGAGGGTATAAATACCCCTTGAAATTGCAGTAATATGTTTAACTAACATGCATTACCAACATTTATCACTGATAAAGAAAATTTAAACTGTTACAATGTACCAGGAACATATATAGATAAACTGTTCCCAGCTGTCACATTGTATTGGATTTTGACATTAAAATTTGTGTAAAAAATGTTTTCTGCTTTTTCTTTCTCTTACATATATCTTTTGGTTTTCAATTCTAGTGTTTAAATTTATTTACCATGCATAGATGTATTTTGTCACCTGTCTGGATTTTTTTTTAAATGATAGCCAAACCCGGGATTACCATTATCCGCTTCCGGAATCGGATCCGATATTGTAATTGTCTTCCCCGGTAGCCATTTTATTTTCAATGTTGTTTTTGACAGATGGAGTGAGATACGATTTTACTCGGATTTACACACTATTTATCGGTGATTTTCTGTATAAATCTAGCGGTTGAACAAATTGAACATCGCTGTCATGGATAGTAATGATGAAAATAAGTTTGAGATCGATTATAAAAAAACTTTGGTAAAAATGTTTGGAAAGTTATTTTTTATTTTATTTCAGGTCCGTCGGGCATGTCGGGCGTAGCTTATAACCAAGTAGAAATTCCAACTGCAAAAATGGAAGGTAGCAGACCTCGGACCACCGCTAATTTAAACCCCTGCGTCCAAATTGAAAAGATACGAAATTTCGTATTCTAATTCAAAATTGACGCCAACAGCGTGATCAGTCGAACTTATTTAAAAGACTACTGACGTAGTTGACTACGTATTGATGACAAACAATATTCCTACGACTTTTGCAATTTGGGAATCTTAACTACTTGTCTTTAGAGATTTTCGGCGATTAAATATTTCATACATTTGTTCTTTGACATCTTAGCCAAAAGCTCAGGGGATACTAAAATACATAAGGATTCCTAATGTGCTCTACTTCCTATGTGCAACTTCAGAACTTTTGGGAAAATCGACGATCATTTCAGGTTTTTGTGGTCATATTTTTTGTAATCCAGAATGAAAAGTATGAAAAAAATGTCCAATAAGTTATAAATAACATAATATCCAGCTAGATAATAACAATGGCACGTATTTCAGCATTTATTGGGTATCACACAAATCCAGGGTGCTCACATAAGGCAGCTTAACTGTCTAAAAAATCGAACAATATATCTTAAATATTTCAAATGCATGTATATGAAATAATATAAATCTATAAATTTCACCATATTGTTCCCTTTTTCATCTTCTGTTCGATACTGTATATCCAGTGGCGGATCCAGAAATTTAGGGGCCCACTGACTGACCTAAGAGGGGGCTCGCTCCAGTCATGATTCAGGGATTCCCTATATAAGCAACCACATTTTTTTCTCAAAAAGCGGGGATCTGGAAATTGAGTTCGTTTTCGCAAAATAAGACCACTTAAACTGAATTTTAAATGCAAAAGACCTCTAAATGGCTAACAGATATTGCTATATAAAAGAATAGTCCATGATTATACATGATATTAAAGAATTCATGAAATTTACACTGATTCTGTCAGTTGAATGGACTAGAATGAGATACATTTGTAAGTTATATACATGATAGACATAAAGGTTTTTTCCAACAGTTGTGGTGTAAATAAAATTAGTTGTATTTAATGGTTGATATATTTATGTATATACATGTATGTAGATCATTGGCTCTTCAACCAATGATATTTTACAATATCGATTATTTGTTTATTTTTCTATTGTTGGTATTTTTCAGCATACTAAAAATGTTTTAACACAACATGAGCGCAAGCTTGATAGGGTGGCCTCACACAGGGTTTCCGCTGGCGGTCGCCATTTCCCCAATTTGCGAAAAATAATAATTGTGGCGATAAAAGTTCGTCATTTGCGAAAGAATTTGGCGAAAGAAATATATAGAAAGATTTTTTTTCCTCCATCTTGCTTATTTACTTTTTTCGAGTTTCTCGGACTTCAACTTATAAGACAATACTCGGAATTCACCTTGACCTCATTAAGATTTGGACAGAAAATCAATTATCAGCTGATTGCAATTAACAGCTATCGACAACAAAGGACTAATTAATAAAGGTGTTGATTGAATTGTTTGACAAAATGATATGGTTGAATGGCTTCCTCTAAATGTCACATACAAAAGTTATTTACCACTTTTAGACTCACGTGTTTGAAGAACTCTTTTGACGTCTCATCTCCTTGTAAAGATAGTCTAGAAAAGAAAGCTGTTGTTGTGACAATTAATGTTAAAGGGCAAGACAAATCTTTGATTTAAAACTTGAATTATCCTTTGACTTTGATATAGGTAATTGATCAGGGAGACTACTTTAAAGTCGTTTGAGTGACACGCGCGTTTCAAGCATAGTTTTACGTCTCAACTTTTTCATTTACAATGGTCAAGAAAAGAAAACTGTCGTTATGAAGAAATCTATCCAAAATTTTGGAAACAACCCCTCGAATGAGAGTAGCCCTTTAATGTTATGACTACACATGAAATGAGGGATCAATTTATTTTTGATTTTTATTAGGGGGGGGGGCTAGGATGAAAAATTTTGTCCTGCATTTTTTTTAGTTGTAATCTCTGTCCTGCCTATTTATTTTTCACTCTATCCGGTCCTGCTTTTTTTTTTTTTTTTTAATTTATCCTGACTTTCTTTACATAAATTGTCATCCTGACTTTTTTTTTTGCAAGTGTCTCATCCTGCCTTTTTTTTTTACTCAAAACTACTGTCCTGCGTATTTTTTTCAAATTTCATCCTAGCCCTCCCATAAAAATCAAATGGTAGCTCCCTAAATAAGGGCACATCAGTATTTTTCTTTTGAAGAAACTTTCCCTACGAACTATACTGGTATTATCTAATCAAAACATGGCCATTAATTTTGTTAAATTCCAGGACTTTTATCTTCTTTTTTATCAAAAGTATAGTGGCCCCCTCATTTATAAAAAAATGTTTGAAATACAATGAATATTTCTCCCTTTTGTTTTAATGTTAAAGTTTTTATTCAATAAATGTAGACTCTGAAATAAGTTTGAGAGAATAATCATAGACACAATGGTGCAAAGTCACCTTATTTAAGGGGGAAAAGGTGGGATGCGTTCCGGCATCAAATGAAGATTAAACAGTAATTCTTAGACATGACCATAAAAGAGGGGGGAAAGGACCTTTATCGGGACTCCTGGATCTGGTGTTTTTAAGCTCGGGATTTCGGGATTGACCCTTCGAGATCCGAGAGTCCTTTTTTTCGGATTTCGGGATTTACTTTATTTGAATTCGAGACCTCGGGATTTCGTTTTTTTAAGTCCGGGATTTCGGGATCAGGACCCCTCCTATCCCCCTCATAAAATGTACACTTTTTTCCAGACGATTAAAAAATCAGCTGAATTTAACAAATCACACTATTTGTTTTCCAAAAAAAACTGTAATGATAATTATTTGAAACATGCAGTTAAATTTTAACCAATTTGAAGCTAACAATAGCCTGAGAATGACTGTTTGATGCCCTCCAGTAAAGGGCATTAACTCCCTCATGTATGTACATGTTATCAGCTTCTCTACATACATGTATGAGCAAGTGAGCTGCTATGAACTTAATGGTGAGTGAGTGCAGTTAATAAGCTAATGTTAATCAATTTGTGTCCTCAGTGGGGGAAATTTCAAGGGATCTACATTAATTTGTATACGAAGAAAACCTGATCATCTGTTCATCGTTCTGTTACTTGTTTTTTTTACCCCCAGACATTTTTTTTAAAGAATTATTAACTTCTCCTCACACACATGTATAGATTATCAGATTACATGTATCAACACATGAATATCATAAAATATTTGCCAGTGAACTGTAATGAAAATTTTTAGCCAGTGAGCCCAGCTAATGAGCTGAAATGAATCAAACTGTGTGCTCAGCCAGAGTTGGTGATATTTTAAGGTATTTTTGCAAAGAAAACATGCAAATCTCAGTGGCGGATCCAGAACTTTCCATAAAGGGGGACTCTGACTGACCAGAGGGTTGCCCACTCCCGTCATGCTTCAAATGATTTCATATATAATCAACTAAATTTTCCCATCCCCTGGGTCTGTCTACTGATCTGTTTATCGTTCTGCAAAATAGTACTAATACTGGCTTTTCCCCCTCTTTCTTATTTGGCCCTAGGCAGTTGCTTATCTGTTTATCTTTCTATCACTGGGATTTTTTTACTAGAGATTTCATGTAAAAAGTAAAATCACAAAAATACTGAACTCAGAGGAAAATCAATTTGGAAAGTGCATAATCACATGGCAAAATCAAAAAACAAAACGCATCAAAAACGAATGGACAAGATTCAAGAAACAAACCTGACCTAAAATCCCATGTTCTATATATTGACCCTCTCGGGATCCGGGATGTCTATTTAAAATTTCGGGATGGAAGATTTGATATTTTTAAAATTTGTGACTTCGGGATTTCATGTTTCATTTCAGGATTTTGGGATCAGGACCACTCCCATCCCATTCTTAAATAATGACTTATTTAGACTTACCTTCTTTAACTATATAGAAATCACAACTCCGAACAGAAACGGCACACTGACGCATTGATCTTGCATATACACTACTGTTCACTCTTACAGAACCCAAGGTTTATCATGTAAATATGTAACGTGAATGTGATTAATTGATTATCAAATATTACGGAATTACTGCATAGAATAATTTTGACTCGAATAAGGTCGGATTGACATTTCTGTCATCGGGGATAATATTAAGATAAATGGGATTAAACTGACCGTCAAATGTCTAGAGAAGCACATCTCGAGAACATTATAATAAGACATACTTACCAAAATTACTCTACATTAATAACCCCTATATATAAGTGAGATTTCACAATGATACAATAAATAATTTTGATGATGGCGATGTTCTGGTTAAATTGGCGCTTAAAATATTCATACCCCTATTGCTTTACGTAATAAAATGTGTATAGAATTAAGTTTGATTAAAGTTCAGCATTTAAAAAATGTGAAATGCAGAAGCATGACAATATTTTACTGATAAAGTGTGTAACGTGACGGTACCCAAATTGCACCTATTTTGACAGTGTTTTCAACAACGTTTTTTATGATCAAGAAAAAAATGTTCATACTGTTTATTTTGTAGCCCTATCCTTCTTTATTGTATAGGTACACCAATTTAATTTTTATTCCTTATTGAGTCATTAAAAAATGGGTTTGATCCTCTAAACTATCTATGATTCTGTAATGAGGAGTACCCAAATTGCATCCTTGCTTAAATTCACGTCGTCAAAAGTCTAATAACTGAGCTTTTGTTTAATTTCTTCAAATATTTTGAACAAATGGACATTTGCCCCTGCTTACTCTTCATATTTTACCAAATGGATACTTCTAATAAGATTGTATTTGCTAATTTTAAAAAGATGACGTTTTAATGACGTCGCATGATGACGTTTTCGTACATTTTGCTTTTTTCAGTCAACAGTCCATCTGTTGATAAATACTATGAAAGTTTTGTGTTTATCTAAATATGTTTACCTATGTTGAAAGACATGCATAGTATCGAATCTTAAAAATACAAATTGTTTAGCCTCTAGGAAATCTTGTAAGATTTTTGTTGCTATTTTTTCTAAGTAGGTGCAATTTGGGTACCCTTACGTTATATATTTCTGTAAACGAAATTGCCTGTATACTTCAAAAGGATTACATTTGTGATTCGGTTTATTAAAACCTTTGAACCCAGGGTCGAAGTTCAAGATGTTTACATATTAACGGAAAATGTTAGTGTTGTGTAACATATTAACAGAAAATTTTAGCGTTGTGTTTACCATTGAGGCCATCTATTTTTATTGCGGGGTTTCACATATTTAAATCGGAGTTATAGAAAAAATGGAATGGTGTTAGCAGAATCAAAACAGAAAATAATGAACACTTCATTAAAATAATGAACACTTCATTATTTTCAGCAATACACAAATTGGATTGAGGGGATATGTATTCAAATTATTTGTAAAACTCTCCTTATTCATGTGTGCTTACATCAAGGCTTGCTTTGCTTTACATCGACGCCAGAGTACTTCAACCAATCAGGGAATTTTTATTTGGGGCATTCGACCCACTGAACTCAGATTTTGGCACATTTTAATCGAACTTATAGAAAAATGGAATATTGTTAGTACATATAAAATAGAAAAAAATAAATACTTATAGCTAAAGAAAATTTGGATGGGGGTTCTGTGCATTCACATTATTTGTACAACTCTCCTTACTGATGCCATATTTTGGAATTTCCGTGACCTAAATGGTTCCCCTCCCCTTATTTTACAAAATACTCAATAACTCAAATATGAAATTTTGAATCATCACCAAAAGTATACAGATATTGAGATTAATATAACTCAGAAGTGTTTAAAGTTTTAAGCCATAATCAAGAAATGTTTTTGAGATACGGTGCGACATGTGAAAAAACCACACCCCTGTTTAAGTTACAATGTGCCGTAACTCAAAACGTTTTAATCTTATTTTCACCAAAAAGTATACAGATCATTTGACCATCATAAGAAACAACTATATAAAGTTTCATGAAATTTGGATAAGTCGTTCTCAAGTTACGGTGCGACATGTTTACGCCGGACAGACATACGGACGGACGGACACCAGACATTTGTATACCATAATATGTCCCGTCTTTGACGGACGTATAAAAAGCAGTGCTAAGCGTGCATGTTACGCTAGAAACATATTCAAAGAATAAAGTTTTATAACTTCTTAATGTCATATCCAATATTTATCAAAACCTAAAGGGGAGTTACATGTATCTTACTTCCTATATTTTTTCGTGGATGTCAACACACCTAATCGCTATTTATATCATACCGGATAAGTTCTAAAATTACACAACTTTTCCATCCAGTTGAAGCTATCTGGGGGCCGTTGAAACAATACACCATGCACAATACTTTTTAATGAAACCCGTTTTAATTTACCGTAAATATTTTAAACAAAATATTTTTTTACTTCAATTTTAATTTCGAAAAAAGTGGATCATTCTCTATTAAAGTTTCTTGATGATCGCTCCCTAAAGTTTTTTCTCCCTCAGCTCTCTACTAAAAAAACTCTATTTTCGGCCGCATGACCTAAACAGGAAGTTGTACATATGACTGTTTTTCCAAGATTGGACTAAAGAGCGATAAAGTGTATTTTCCAGGATTGTTGAAAACTTGCATATTCAATACTATCTGATTTTGTGGTTTTAACAATCCAGACAGACAAATAGCAATTAGGTGTTTAGGAAAACATGACCTAAAACCTCCTTCATATAAGACAAAAAACAATGGAACTCATACTGAATGGTCAAATGTGTTCAATATGAAAATTGCAGTTGAGATGGTAAAATCACAAATCAGCCGTTAATGTAAATGGACTAAAAGTATGACTTTTGTGCAAATTTAAAGGGAAATGACGGGGAAGGGGCAAATTAGCATTCAAGGGGAGCAAATGCTGTTTAAATTAGTAAGCGGGTTTTAAATATATAGGGAAAGTGGAGTCATCTTTTTAGACTTAAGTTTAATATAACTTATGTAGACTTACCTTCTAATTCTATAAAAAAAAACACCACACACACACAACTCAGAACTATTTCTAATTCACTTGGACTACTGATATGCAAACCTAAAAACAAAAAAAAGAAATATATCATAAAATAGTGATTGAAAGATTCAACACTTTGAAAGTATAATTCAGACACGTGTTACACGGGGAGCATGTTTGTTTACAAATAATAATGTCACGTGATTGTGCACTGACCTCGCATGTTGCATCGCCCTTACAATTCACTAATACATAACCATTTTCATGCAAACATGCAACGTGAATGTGATTGGTTATCAAATAATACAAAAATAATGCATGAACCGTTGAAGAAGAAATTATTTCATCAAATAGATGGGATTTTCACTTTCGACACGAATAGGTCGAGTTGACATTTCTGTCATCGGAGATAACTAGTATTGAGATAAATGGGATAAAACGATTCATCAAAAAGGTCTAGAGAAGCACATCAGTAGAACCTTAACATTAATAAGTAATACTTACTAAAATTTCTCTAATTGATAAACTATATTACCGAAATTTCAAAAAATACATAAGGATTCCTAATGTGCTCTACTTCCTATGTGCAACTTCAGAACTTTTGGGAAAATCGACGATCATTTCAGGTTTTTGTGGTCATATTTTTTGTAATCCAGAATGAAAAGTATGAAAAAAATGTCCAATAAGTTATAAATAACATAATATCCAGCTAGATAATAACAATGGCACGTATTTCAGCATTTATTGGGTATCACACAAATCCAGGGTGCTCGCATAAGGCAGCTTAACTGCCTAAAAAATCGAACAATATATCTTAAATATTTCAAATGCATGTATATGAAATAATATAAATCTCTAAAATTCACCATATTGTTCCCTTTTTCATCTTCTGTTCGATACTGTATATCCAGTGGCGGATCCAGAAATTTAGAGGGGGCTCGCTCCAGTCATGATTCAGGGATTCCCTATATAAGCAACCACATTTTTTCTCAAAAAGCGGGGATCTGGAAATTGAGTTCGTTTTCGCAAAATAAGACCACTTAAACTGAATTTAAAATGCAAAAGACCTCTAAATGGCTAACAGATATTGCTATATAAAAGAATAGTCCATGATTATACATGATATTAAAGAATTCATGAAATTTACACTGATTCTGTCAGTTGAATGGACTAGAATGAGATACATTTGTAAGTTATATACATGATAGACATAAAGGTTTTTTCCAACAGTTGTGGTGTAAATAAAATTAGTTGTATTTAATGGTTGATATATTTATGTATATACATGTATGTAGATCATTGGCTCGTCAACCAATGATATTTTACAATATCGATTATTTGTTTATTTTTCTATTGTTGGTATTTTTCAGCATACTAAAAATGTTTTAACACAACATGAGCGCAAGCTTGATAGGGTGTCCTCACACAGGGTTTCCGCTGGCGGTCGCCATTTTCCCAATTTGCGAAAAATAATAATTGTGGCGATAAAAGTTCGTCATTTGCGAAAGAATTTGGCGAAAGAAATATATAGAAAGATTTTTTTTCCTCCATCTTGCTTATTTACTTTTTTCGAGTTTCTCGGACTTCAAATTATAAGACAATACTCGGAATTCACCTTGACCTCATTAAGATTTGGACAGAAAATCAATTATCAGCTGTTTGCAAATAACAGCTATCGACAACAAAGGACTAATTAATAAAGGTGTTGATTGAATTGTTTGACAAAATGATATGGTTGAATGGCTTCCACTAAATGTCACATACAAAAGTTATTTACCACTTTTAGACTCACGTGTTTGAAGAACTCTTTTGACGTCTCATCTCCTTGTAAAGATAGTCTAGAAAAGAAAGCTGTTGTTGTGACAATAAATGTTAAAGGGCAAGAAAAATCTCTGATTTAAAACTTGAATTATCCTTCGACTTTGATATAGGTAATTGATCATGGAGACTACTTTAAAGTCGTTTGAGTGACACGCGCGTTTCAAGCATAGTTTTACGTCTCAACTTTTTCATTTACAATGGTCAAGAAAAGAAAACTGTCGTTATGAAGAAATCTATCCAAAATTTTGGAAACAACCCCTCGAATGAGAGTAGCCCTTCAATGTTATGACTACACATGAAATGAGGGATCAATTTATTTTTGATTTTTATTAGGGGGGGGGGGGGGGGGCTAGGATGAAAAATTTTGGCCTGCATTTTTTTTTAGTTGTAATCTCTGTCCTGCCTATTTATTTTTCACTCTATCCGGTCCTGCTTTTTTTTTTTTTTAGTTTATCCTGACTTTTTTTACATAAATTGTCATCCTGACTTTTTTTTTTGCAAGTGTCTCATCCTGCCTTTTTTTTTTACTCAAAACTACTGTCCTGCGTATTTTTTTCAAATTTCATCCTAGCCCTCCCATAAAAATCAAATTGTAGCTCCCTAAATAAGGGCACATCAGTATTTTTCTTTTGAAGAAACTTTCCCTACGAACTATACTGGTATTATCTAATCAAAACATGGCCATTAATTTTGTTAAATTCCAGGACTTTTATCTTCTTTTTTATCAAAAGTATAGTGGCCCCCTCATTTATAAAAAAATGTTTGAAATACAATGAATATTTCTCCCTTTTGTTTTAATGTTAAAGTTTTTATTCAATAAATGTAGACTCTGAAATAAGTTTGAGAGAATAATCATAGACACAATGGTGCAAAGTCACCTTATTTAAGGGGGAAAAGGTGGGATGCATTCCGGCATCAAATGAAGATTAAACAGTAATTCTTAGACATGACCATAAAAGAGGGGGGAAAGGACCTTTATCGGGACTCCTGGATCTGGTGTTTTTAAGCTCGGGATTTCGGGATTGACCCTTCGAGATCCGAGAGTCCTTTTTTTCGGATTTCGGGATTTACTTTATTTGAATTCGAGACCTCGGGATTTCGTTTTTTTAAGTCCGGGATTTCGGGATCAGGACCCTTCCTATCCCCCTCATAAAATGTACACTTTTTTCCAGACGATTAAAAAATCAGCTGAATTTAACAAATCACACTATTTGTTTTCCAAAAAAAACTGTAATGATAATTATTTGAAACATGCAGTTAAATTTTAACCAATTTGAAGCTAACAATAGCCTGAGAATGACTGTTTGATGCCCTCCAGTAAAGGGCATTAACTCCCTCATGTATGTACATGTTATCAGCTTCTCTACATACATGTATGAGCAAGTGAGCTGCTATGAACTTAATGGTGAGTGAGTGCAGTTAATAAGCTAATGTTAATCAATTTGTGTCCTCAGTGGGGGAAATTTCAAGGGATCTACATTAATTTGTATACGAAGAAAACCTGATCATCTGTTCATCGTTATGTTACTGGCTTTTTCACCCCCAGAACTTGGCCTATGACATTTTTTTAAAGAATTATTAACTTCTCCTCACACACATGTATAGATTATCAGATTACATGTATCAACACATGAATATCATAAAATATTTGCCAGTGAACTGTAATGAAAATTTTTAGCCAGTGAGCCCAGCTAATGAGCTGAAATGAATCAAACTGTGTGCTCAGCCAGAGTTGGTGATATTTTAAGGTATTTTTGCAAAGAAAACATGCAAATCTCAGTGGCGGATCCAGAACTTTCCATAAAGGGGGACTCTGACTGACCAGAGGGTTGCCCACTCCCGTCATGCTTCAAATGATTTCATATATAATCAACTTAATTTTCCCATCCCCTGGGTCTGTCTACTGATCTGTTTATCGTTCTACAAAATAGTACTAATACTGGCTTTTCCCCCTCTTTCTTATTTGGCCCTAGGCAGTTGCTTATCTTTTTATCTTTCTATCACTGGGATTTTTTACTAGAGATTTCATGTAAAAAGTAAAATCACAAAAATACTGAACTCAGAGGAAAATCAATTTGGAAAGTGCATAATCACATGGCAAAATCAAAAACCAAAACGCATAAAAAACGAATGGACAAGATTCAAGAAACAAACCTGACCTAAAAACCCATGTTCTATATATTGACCCTCTCGGGATCCGGGATGTCTATTTAAAATTTCGGGATGGAAGATTTGATATTTTTAAAATTTGTGACTTCGGGATTTCATGTTTCATTTCAGGATTTTGGGATCAGGACCACTCCCATCCCATTCTTAAATAATGACTTATTTAGACTTACCTTCTTTAACTATATAGAAATCACAACTCCGAACAGAAACGGCACACTGACGCATTGATCTTGCATATACACTACTGTTCACTCTTACAGAACCCAAGGTTTATCATGTAAATATGTAACGTGAATGTGATTAATTGATTATCAAATATTACGGAATTACTGCATAGAATAATTTTGACTCGAATAAGGTCGGATTGACATTTCTGTCATCGGGGATAATATTAAGATAAATGGGATTAAACTGACCGTCAAATGTCTAGAGAAGCACATCTCGAGAACATTATAATAAGACATACTTACCAAAATTACTCTACATTAATAACCCCTATATATGTAAGTGAGATTTCACAATGATACAATAAATAATTTTGATGATGGCGATGTTCTGGTTAAATTGGCGCTTAAAATATTCATACCCCTATTGCTTTACGTAATAAAATGTGTATAGAATTAAGTTTGATTAATGTTCAGCATTTAAAAAATGTGAAATGCAGAAGCATGACAATATTTTACTGATAAAGTGTGTAACGTGACGGTACCCAAATTGCACCTATTTTGACAGTGTTTTCACCTACGTTTTTTATGATCAAGAAAAAAATGTTCATACTGTTTATTTTGTAGCCCTATCCTTCTTTATTGTATAGGTACACCAATTTAATTTTTATTCCTTATTGAGTCATTAAAAAATGGGTTTGATCCTCTAAACTATCTATGATTCTGTAATGAGGAGTACCCAAATTGCATCCATGCTTAAATTTACGTCGTCAAAAGTCTAATAACTGAGCTTTTGTTTAATTTCTTCAAATATTTTGAACAAATGGACATTTGCCCCTGCTTACTCTTCATATTTTACCAAATGGATACTTCTAATAAGATTGTATTTGCTAATTTTAAAAAGATGACGTTTTAATGACGTCGCATGATGACGTTTTCGTACATTTTGCTTTTTTCAGTCAACAGTCCATCTGTTGATAAATACTATGAAAGTTTTGTGTTTATCTAAATATGTTTACCTATGTTGAAAGACATGCATAGTATCGAATCTTAAAAATACAAATTGTTTAGCCTCTAGGAAATCTTGTAAGATTTTTGTTGCTATTTTTTCTAAGTAGGTGCAATTTGGGTACCCTTACGTTATATATTTCTGTAAACGAAATTGCCTGTACATTTCAAAAGGATTACATTTGTGATTCGGTTTATTAAAACCTTTGAACCCAGGGTCGAAGTTCAAGATGTTTACATATTAACGGAAAATGTTAGCGTTGTGTAACATATTAACAGAAAATTTTAGCGTTGTGTTTACCATTGGGGCCATCTATTTTTATTGCGGGGTTTCACATATTTAAATCGGAGTTATAGAAAAAATGGAATGGTGTTAGCAGAATCAAAACAGAAAAAAATGAACACTTCATTATTTTCAGTAATACACAAATTGGATTAAGGGGATATGTATTCAAATTATTTGTAAAACTCTCCTTATTCATGTGAAGCGTGTGCTTACATCAAGGCTTGCTTTGCTTTACATCGACGCCAGAGTACTTCAACCAATCAGGGAATGTTTATTTGGGGCATTCGACCCACTGAACTCAGATTTTGGCACATTTTAATCGAACTTATAGAAAAATGGAATATTGTTAGTACATATAAAATAGAAAAAAATAAATACTTATAGCTAAAGAAAATTTGGATGGGGGTTCTGTGCATTCACATTATTTGTACAACTCTCCTTACTGATGCCATATTTTGGAATTTCCGTGACCTAAATGGTTCCCCTCCCCTTATTTTACAAAATACTCAATAACTCAAATATGAAATTTTGAATCATCACCAAAAGTATACAGATATTGAGATTAATATAACTCAGAAGTGTTTAAAGTTTTAAGCCATAATCAAGAAATGTTTTTGAGATACGGTGCGACATGTGAAAAAACCACACCCCTGTTTAAGTTACAATGTGCCGTAACTCAAAACGTTTTAATCTTATTTTCACCAAAAAGTATACAGATCATTTGACCATCATAAGAAACAACTATATAAAGTTTCATGAAATGTGGATAAGTCGTTCTCAAGTTACGGTGCGACATGTTTACGCCGGACAGACATACGGACGGACGGACACCGGACATTTGTATACCATAATATGTCCCGTCTTTGACGGACGTATAAAAAGCAGTGCTAAGCGTGCATGTTACGCTAGAAACATATTCAAAGAATAAAGTTTTATAACTTCTTAATGTCATATCCAATATTTATCAAAACCTAAAGGGGAGTTACATGTATCTTACTTCCTATATTTTTTCGTGGATGTCAACACACCTAATCGCTATTTATTCCATACCGGATAAGTTCTAAAATTACACAACTTTTCCATCCAGTTGAAGCTATCTGGGGGCCGTTGAAACAATACACCATGCACAATACTTTTTAATGAAACCCGTTTTAACTTACCGTAAATATTTTAAACAAAATATTTTTTTACTTCAATTTTAATTTCGAAAAAAGTGGATCATTCTCTATTAAAGTTTCTTGATGATCGCTCTCTAAAGTTTTTTCTCCCTCAGCTCTCTTCTAAAAAAAACTCTATTTTCGGCCGCATGACCTAAACAGGAAGTTGTACATATGACTGTTTTTCCAAGATTGGACTAAAGAGCGATAAAGTGTATTTTCCAGGATTGTTGAAAACTTGCATATTCAATACTATCTGATTTTGTGGTTTTAACAATCCAGACAGACAAATAGCAATTAGGTGTTTAGGAAAACATGACCTAAAACCTCCTTCATATAAGACAAAAAAACAATGGAACTCATACTGAATGGTCAAATGTGTTCAATATGAAAATTGCAGTTGAGATGGTAAAATCACAAATCAGCCGTTAATGTAAATGGACTAAAAGTATGACTTTTGTGCAAATTTAAAGGGAAATGACGGGGAAGGGGCAAATTAGCATTCAAGGGGAGCAAATGCTGTTTAAATTAGTAAGCGGGTTTTAAATATATAGGGAAAGTGGAGTCATCTTTTTAGACTTAAGTTTAATATAACTTATGTAGACTTACCTTCTAATTCTATAAAAAAAAAACACACACACACACAACTCAGAACTATTTCTAATTCACTTGGACTACTGATATGCAAACCTAAAAACAAAAAAAGAAATATATCATAAAATAGTGATTGAAAATATAATTCAGACACGTGTTACACGGGGAGCATGTTTGTTTACAAATAATAATGTCACGTGATTGTGCACTGACCTCGCATGTTGCATCGCCCTTACAATTCACTAATACATAACCATTTTCATGCAAACATGCAACGTGAATGTGATTGGTTATCAAATAATACAAAAATAATGCATGAACCGTTGAAGAAGAAATTATTTCATCAAATAGATGGGATTTTCACTTTCGACACGAATAGGTCGAGTTGACATTTCTGTCATCGGAGATAACTAGTATTGAGATAAATGGGATAAAACGATTCATCAAAAAGGTCTAGAGAAGCACATCAGTAGAACCTTAACATTAATAAGTAATACTTACTAAAATTTCTCTAATTGATAAACTATATTACTGAAATTTCACAAAAAATACCGGTAAATAATTTTGTTGATGGTGATGATGCTGGTTAAATTGACGCGAAAAACATATTCTTACTCCTATTGCTTCACGTAAACAAAAATGTATAGAATTGAATTCGACTACAGTTCAGCATAAAAAAACGTGAGTATGCATAAGCCTGGTAATATGTTAATGATAAAGTGTGTATAAATTTTCTTAACCTTTGGTCCCGTTTTCAAATTGGTCTACATTAAGGTCCAAAGGGTCCAAAATTAAACTTAGTTAGATTTTGACAAAAAATGAATCAGTTAGGTTCTTTGATATGCTGAATCTAAAAATGTACTTAGATTCTTGATTATTGGCCCAGTTTTCAAGTTGGTCCAAATCGGGGTCCAAAATTAAACTTTGTTTGATTTCATCAAAAATTGAATAAATGGGGTTCTTTGATATACCAAATCTAACTGTGTATGTAGATTCTTCATTTTTGGTCCTGTTTTCAAATTGGTCTACACTAAAGTCCAAAGGGTCCAAAATTAAACTTAGTCTGATTTTAACAAAAATTGAAATCTTGGGGTTCTTTGAAATGCTGAATCCAAAAATGTACTTCGATTTTTTATTATGGGCCCAGTTTTCAAGTTGGTCCAAATCAGGATCCAAAATTATTATATTAAGTATTGTGCAATAGCAAGTCTTTTCAATTGCACAGTATTGCGCAATGGCAAGAAATATCTAATTGCACAATATTGTGAAATAGCAAATTATTTTTTTAATTAGAGTTATCTTTCTTTGTCCAGAATAGTAAGCAAGAAATATCTAATTGCAAAATATTGTGCAATAGCAAGATTTTTTTTAATTGGAGTTATCTTTCTTTGTCCAGAATCAACTTAAATCTTTGTTATATACAATATACAATGTATATTCACTTTTTACTACCAACTGATAAATTAAAATAATCTTTACCATTCAGTGATAACAAGCAGTTTTTTTACATCTTAATATTTTATGATGTATTTAAATGAGTAGTTATTGTTGCAAACTCCATTAGAAATTTTAATTGAGATTAGTTTTGGAATAAGGGAAAGGGGAATGTGATTAAAAAAATTGGGTTCAATTTTTCTCATTTGAAATTTCATAAATAAAAAAGAAAATTTCTTCAAACATTTTTTTGAGAGGATTAATATTCAACAGCATAGTGAATTGCTCTAAGAGAAAACAAAAATTTTAAGTTCATTAGAACACATTCATTCTGTGTCAGAAACCTATGCTGTGTCAACTATTTAATCACAATCCAAATTTAGAGCTGAATCCAGCTTGAATGTTGTGTCCATACTTGCCCCAACTGTTCAGGGTTCAACCTCTGCGGTCGTATAAAGCTACGCCCTGCGGAGCATCTGGTTATATATATATAGTATAATAAAAAAACAGATACTGAAGGAGATTTGACCCGTTTCGTAGTGGACATAATCAAAAATACGGTATCACTCTGGTGATTTTTCTTACCAACAATTCAATTGCCGTTATAAAAGCATCACTTCTTTTATAAGACCCTAATGTGTATATCTCTTGCAAACAAAAATTACAATGATTTTATAAAACTGTGTATTGGCAAATTTTAATGACTTCGTTTCGTAGTGGACATTTTGTGAGAGGCATACCTTCTGAAATAAAAAATCCTATATTGAAAGCTGTTTATTAAGATATGTTGGCTCTGCACATACTTTTGAATTATTAAAGAACTTATGTAAAGTAAAAATAACTTTTATTTCTTTATTTTTGTACGATATTTTCGAGTATGAATGTTGAACAGGCGGTCTCGGGACATCCCATTTTGGTTGTTTTGGACCATTCAAGAGTCAATATCTTATCAATCCCTCTAAAAATAAACTTTTTCTTTGCTTACAAATGTTAAATGTAATTCAATGTACTGACTGCACAAAAAAATACTTGCAAAGATATATTTTTAAAGTGGCTGGGACAAGAAAAAACGTTTTTATTGAAAAACGCCCATAGATAAGATAAGATAAAGATATTTTATTTCCTAATCATAGGGCTCATAACAAGCATGTACTCACAAAAAAAGCCTTTCTTTTTTCTCTCCCACTCGCATACACTCACACAATGTCATACAACTATCGTTCTGATTAAGGATGATTGATTTAACTGTACAACATGTAAATGAAAAAAATAAAATACAGATAAAAATACAAATGCAAATGTATTTTTTTTATGATGAGAGTCAGTTGCCTACATTGTACTAGTATATATGGAACGAAGGATAACTCTTACTGCCCAGAAAAGAACAATTCAAGTTTAAAGTGACAATGAACTGGAGAAGACTATAAATAAGATTTATAAGTTTCAGTTAAGCAAATGTTTAGTTTCTTTATATGTAAAATTAGGATAGCAATTCACATAGTTTAGAGTTAAAATGAAAGCTATCGTTTGACATAAACCAAATAAACAGATTACTATCGGATATTTGGGATAAATATTGGCATTTTGCAAAGAGTTTACCCAGTAAGATTTTTCTTTCCTCATTATAAAGGATACATTTAAATAAAAAATCAACAGAGTTCATTGAACAAAAATGGCAAGTTCTCTCTGATCTTGGCAGTGTAATATTTGTTCCATGTTCATTAATTTTTCGTTCGTAACGGCTTCTATCTATGCGGATACAATGATTACTTATTCTAAATCTAGTTTCTAAATCTCTCTTATCTCTGTTTTTAATATTGAAGTACTCCTCAAAAATGAAATTATGTTTAAATTTAAAGTAGTTGCTCTACTTACTGTGGTCATCTTTTTTTAAGTCTTTTTGATGGCTCCAATATGTTTGAAAAAATCAGTTTTGATACATTTTCTAAGTAAAATTTTGAATTTATTTTTACTGAGTTTATTACAAAGCGTTAAATTTAAACCAAGTTTTTCACTAAAAAGCTTTATGTTTGCATACCATGATTGATTAGCTACAGCTTTATCAGAGGAGCTTTCAATATAAGCATCACTATAAGATATCAGTGGGCGAGTTTTCAAGGCGGTGTCAATACATAAACATTTGAATTACTATGTTAATATATAATAAAGGAAATCGACATAACTCTGATATAATTCGAATATGTGGACAATTTTTGGAGACACCAAGTACATACTTGCAAAATTTAAGATTTAATTTATCAGGTACCCAATCTTTGAAGATTTCAAAAAGATGTATTGCTCTTCTTTTTGGAGACAAATCTAACATACCCAATATGTCACAGCCATATAAAGCTATTGGTGTGATGGTGTGATCAAATATATGAAGTAAAGTCTTAATAGATGGAGAACATGACTTAATGTTTTTTGTAAAATTTAAAAGGGCCCTTTAGTCCTTTATCATATAGGTTTTTTTCTAGCTACATTAAATTTTCAAGTATACTGAGTGCCAATAAAAAAAACACAACACCTGGTTTTTCAAAAATAAAGTTTATATTAGAAATGATAATCTTTCAAAATAAATTGCTCTTGAAAATTCACAATATTAACAATAGATCGATATCAAACAAAAATGTTTCATTGTCATCTTTCAGACGCTATAGGTAAACGAAACATCCAATGTCGAATCATCAACTCACAGTCCTAACAAAACGTGTTACAACCCCGTTGTGCAGCGCAATCCCGACAACGCCGTGGAACTAATCATCCCGGACGTTTAATGTGATCTCGAGGAATGTTGTTCCACTTGTCCCGCATATCAAACTCAAGCTGACTTTATGATATTGGTGGTGGTTTTCATCGTCTAAACCATGTCCAATGCATGTCCAATGTGATGCCAAATTTTCTGGATCGGACCAAAATCGGGCGTAACGCATGACTTTTGGCCAAGATGGGTGCTAAATGTCTATGTAACCAACACTGACTGTTTTTGGTACAAAATGAATGATTTTTGGTCTACAGAATTCGATATTCACGCCTTACGGCCGTTTAGATGTCACTAAGGAAAGATTTTGGTGTTCTTTAACAATTTCTGCGTAAATGGTGCCTTACTGAAAAATTGCTCTAAAGGATCTACCGTGACCACCATTGAACTCTCGTGACCTTTGTACACCCATCAGAGTCAAAATCGAATATGTTTAAGACCAAATGTATTGGTCTGGCTGAGCGGTTCTTGCTTTTTGTACCCCGGGATGTCGCTTATCATTAAATGATCCATTTTGGTTGAATTTGTGGGTGATTTGTAGGGGCTACAACTTAAGTCTTCTCGTAATTGTATGCAGTGAAAGGCTTCATTGGATCATGCCCAAAACTGCATGTCGCTGGTTGTCAGAAAGTCGTGGCATTTACTCAGACGATTATCGCAGTTTCCTAACAATAAGGGCGGGAAAATTCATAACATTAGCCAAGCTTTAAATGACAAAATCGTGAAAATGGTGCGTATGTTGAAAAGCGGTTAACTCGGTTTATGTCCGTTCAAAATAACCCGTACTTCGCAATTGTTCCAAAAATCACTCAACCGTAAAGTTGTCGTCAATTGTCTTAAAAGTCATTTTAAACCAACTATACAAAGTTTTTGTATAAATAAAATAAAAATTTTAAGATTTTTTTGAAAAATCAAAGTGTTGCGTTTTCCTTGGTACTCAGTATATTAGTAAAAACTAATCCTAGTTAGTATTTATAGAATTTCACATACTCTATATTCTGTTTGCAGCTATATTACATTCATCTGACCATAGTCCCCAATTTTTATTAAAGATTATAATTTGTGTTTTCTTTGTGTTACTTTCAAGAGAGTAGTCATGACAATATTAGTATTATATATTATGTTGGGTTTGAAACCTCTTTTTATTATCTGAAAATAACACCAGGTCATCCGCATAGAGAAGGCAGGGTACACATTTATTATTAAATTGTAAACAGTCACATTTGACCTCTAAAACTTTGTGCAAATCGTTAATGAATAATTTGGACAGGTTAGGACTTAAAACATCCCTTGTCGGACTCCAACTTTTGAACTTGAAAAATCAGTTATTTTATTATCTACCCTCACACAGAGTCTGTCATTGGTAAACATACCATTTAAAATTCTATAGAAACAATGTGTAAGGGTTCCGCGGAACCCAGTGTCTCGCCTACTTTTGCTGTAAATCGCAGGCTCAACAAAAATGAAGAAAAAAATCAATAAAAATATTCCTCTTGATACTATCTTTTGATTGTAAGAAACTTCTGTCCAGGTTTGGTAAAAATCTAGGATAGTTAATGAATCTAATAAATGTTTTGAAAACTTTAACAGCAGACTGTATGTAATGTTAACTGAAAGAACATATAAGTCCATTTAAAAGTAAACTACAGAAAAAATGAAGTTATTGTTTTACAAAATTTACTTCTGGGTACTATCTTATGATCATAAATAACCTTCTGTCCAAGTTTAGTACAAACCCAGGATAGTTTAAGAAAGTTATTAAAATTTAAAAAACTTTAACCACAGAGTAAAATATAATGTTTCCCACCCAGAAAACTAAGTCCATTTAAAAGTAAAATACGGAAAAATGGATTTATTTTTTTTACAAAATTTACTCCTGGATACTATTGTATGATCTTAAACAAGCTTCTGTCCAAGTTTGGTACAAACCCAGGATAGTTTAAGAAAGTTATTAAAATTCTAAAAACTTTAACCACAGAGTGAATGTAATGTTTCCCCGCATAAAAAACTAAGTCCATTTATAAGTAAAATACGGAAAAAATGGAATTTTATTTTTACAAAATTTACTTCTGGATACTATCTTATGATCATAAAAAAGCTTTTGTCCAAGTTTGGTAGAAATCCAGTATAGTTTAAGAAAGATATTAAAATTTCAAAAACTTAAACCACAGAGTGAATATTTGTGGACGCCGCCGACGACGACGACGGAAAGTAGGATCGCTTAGTCTCGCTTTTTCGACTAAAGTCGAAGGCTCGACAAAAACTTCCAATATTTCCCTCTAACAATTTCAACATGATACCAACGTGAAGCACTTTATCAAAGGCTTTACGAAAGTCCACAAAACATGTATATAGTCATTTGCTTCCACCATGACCACAGTTTAAATATTTATCAATATTGGATTTTAGAACGAAGACATGATCTGAAGTCCTGGATTTCTTAGAAAACCCAATTTGAATTTGATGTATAATCCCGTTTTTAGACAGAAAATTATCAAGTCTGGTGTTTAAAAGAGTGTTAAACAGTTTGCCAATACTATTGTTAATTGCTATGCCTCTATCATGTCTATAGTTTTCAGGTTTATAAGAATCTTCAGATTTGTACAAAGGGCATATAAAACTTTGAGACCAAGACTTCGGATAGTGACCACATCTAAAAATTGCATATTGGGATCTCCATGGATGAAGATTGAATCATGGAGGAACTTTCACCATCACAAACCGTATCTACACCGTACAGTGTAGTGCGATCAAAAATATTTCATCCCTCCGCATAAGGATTGGTGAACATGCTAATTCATTGGTTATGTAAATTACATGTATTTGAATTTTCATTATAAATGCTACATAGAAGTATAAATATTTTCAATAATTGCCGTTTGTTACCCTTCAAAGGACAAGCCTTCATGCCCTTCCTATCCCCTTAGTCGAGAATTACCAATAGCTGTCACGAAGGTCCCCATGTAGTTTTCTTGCTATTTTTGGTAATTGTTATACGAAAAAATTTTATTTTATTAAAAATGATTAATTACTGAGAAAGAAATTAATATTTTTGCTAGAATTTATTATTTTTTCTGTTCCTAAGGAATTTATTTATTTAAATGCTACATTCTTTTCGTCATACTGATTTTGTCAAAACATTTTTTTATTGGATTGTTCGTTGAATTCTACTCACTTTCGTTCACCTGTTAAATTACATACCTTTTTAGCTCACCTTGCCCAAAGGGCCAAGTGAGCTTTTCCCATCACTTTGCGTCCGTCGTCAATCGTCCGTCGTCGTCAATCGTCCGTCGTCGTCGTTAACTTTTACAAAAATCTCCTCCTCTGAAACTGCAGGGCCAAATTAAACCAAACTTGGCCACAATCATCATTGGGGTATATAGTTTAAAAAATGTGTCCGGTGACAAAGCCAACCAACCAAGATGGCCGCCATGGCTAAAAATAGAACAGGGGTAAAATGCAGGTTTTGGCTTATAACTTAAAAACCACAGCATTAAGAGCAAGTCTGACAGGGATAAATTTGTTTATCAGGTCAAGATCTATCTGCCCTGAAATTTTCAAATGAAAAGCACAACCCGTTGTTGGGTTGTTGTCCCTGAATTGGTAATTTCAAGGAAATTTTGTTATTTTTGGTTATTATCTTAAATATTATTATAATAGAGATAAACTGTAAACAGCAATAATATTCAGCAAAATAAGATTTGCAAATAAGTCAACATGACCGAAATAGTCAATTGACCCCTTTAGGAGTAATTATCCTTTATAATCATTTTTTTTTAACAAGTTTCATTAAATTTGTAAATTTTTACTTACATTTTTCACTGAAACTACTGGGCCAAGTTCATTATAGATAGATATAATTGTAAGCAGCAAGAATGTTTAGTTAAGTAAAATTTAAAAATACATCACTATCACCAAAACACAATTTTGTCATGAATCCATCTGCTTCCTTTGTTTAATATTCACATACATGATATAGACCAAGGTGAGCGACACAGGCTCTGTAGAGCCTCTAGTTACTTCACTCCAAGATTTGCTTTCACACGGTAAACACTTAGTTCTTATTATATATTATTTTTGAAATTTGAGTTGAATCGTCGATCAACACATTTTTGGTAGTTTTGAGAACATTTTTTATAACTATTAGAGAATATATAGTTTCTGCATATAAACAGTCGAATTTGAGTTATAGTACTTTGTTGAAGCGTCGATCAACAGATTATTTTTTGTTTGTTTGTTTGTTTAGAATTAGATAGATTTTACTTTGTAATAAACTGTCATAGTTTGATAATGTTACCTTACTTTAGTATATATTTTTGATGTGTTTATGCTTCGTTTAATATGAACGGTAGACCTAAAAGATCGGTTCTGCGACGGGATTATAAAAATCTCAACTGTTTTGGTACAACGGATTCTGTTGTTCAGTTTTCTTTTAGGAAAACATGGACGAAGACTTGTTAGACTTGTCACTGACCCCAGAAGAGCAAGATGAATTTGGGGAAGAGTTTGTGTCAAGTGTTGTTGGTCCAGAGCAGTCTTCGGAAAATGAAAGAGAGGCCTCGGGTTAAAAAAACCTTGAAAATCGTATCAACAAAGAGGAGACAGTAGATAAATGTGAGGATGATGATTTGGAGCTGAGGGTTCAACTTTTAGAGAAGAAGAGGGATGACCTCAAAAAGCAACACTTAAAAGACCGGATAAGACAACCAGAGGAAGAAGTGGCCGAAATGTCGGGTAATTCAAAGTCCAAAGACACGAGCAAAAGCAAAAGCAAAAAGAAAAAGCCAAAAAAAGAAGTCAGGTGCGGTCACTCAGCTCAATCTTGAAAAAGAGAATGTCACTATAAAAGATCTAAGAAAATCTAAAAAGTTAAACCAAAAAAGTTGATGAGCAGCTCAAATGTTTAGGTCTTGATTCAGTTGAAAGTGGCGAAAATGAAATTTCTGCTGCAAAGTTTATTTCATTAGGTAAATTAAATAAATTAAGTAAGAAAGGTTTTCCTGACTCTGATAACACGCATTCGAATAGCAATCAGAAGGGAAAATCTTGTCGAAAGGCAATGGATAGGAAGAAAAAGATTGTCACGCCTGTGTCTGATTCTGATTCATCTAGTAGCGAGTCTAGTTCAAGTACTAGTACAAGTAGTGATGATTCAGTTAAGAAAAGAAAAGTTAAGAAAAGTGCAAAGAAGAAAAATTAGGTCTCGTCACTAAGTCTACGGATAAAGTTAAAAACCCTCAGTTTTCCCCTCACAATTATCTACAATTTGAATACGTTAAAAAAGATATAAAATTTAAACAGTTAGATTTTAAACAGTTCGTTGCAGGGAAATTAGAAATTATTTCCAACTTTTGCAAAAAACAAATCAGAAAAGGAAGGTAAATTACGACTTTTACAAAAAGTGTTTTATTTTTCATCTGTTTATCAATGGTCAGCTATTCTTGACTGTTATGCTGCATGGTTACGACATATTGAAATTGGAAAGAAAACGTGGAACGATAATCCACAGGTTTAAGAGTCTGCTGTTTTAACCGGTAATATTTTACCGCTAGAATTTAGGTCTAGTACTAAAAATTCTTTTAAAAAATCAAGCATCTGAATCGTTTACTTGGTTTTGTTACAAATATCAAAGAAGTAAATGTGAGGAAATAACTTCACCTCAATCTGCCACTATTCGTGGAGTTGTAAGGACGTTTATCACATTTGTGCTTCTTGCTTGCAGAAAGATGAGACTCAACAATCTCATCCGGAATGTTCGGACAAATGTCCCAATAAAGAAAGATGACAACATTGTGATCGAAATAGTATTCCCTTGTTTGAAACAGGTCATTGCTAGTTATGTTTTGATTCAATAGAATCCAATAAATGAAGTGTCTGAAACTTGATACATTTACATAATGATTTATTGACTTATAGGGGTAATAATTATGAAAGTTTGAGAATCCCTATATACACTAGGTTAAATGTTTCTTTTTGGAGACAACAATTAGTTTGTTATTTTGACAAAGATGTCTGTGAATTTTTAAAGTTTGGTTGGCCAATAGGTATTAATTTTGCTGATAAAATTAATCCTTCTTGTAAGAAAGTGCGTAATCATGCTGGTGCACGACAATTTTCTAAAGATATTGATAAATATATAAAGAAGGAAGCTTCGTATGGTGCTATTCTTGGTCCTTTCAAAAGTAAACCATTCAGAGATGGTCTTATTTATCTCCATTAAACTCGGATCCAAAAGCTGATTCGGAGGAAAGAAGGGTTATAATGGATCTTAGTTTTTCCAAAGGTAACTCTGTTAATGATTGCATTGACAAAAATGAGTATTTGGGAAATAAGGTTGATTTACATTATCCAAACGTGGATAAACTTAAAGAGATAATCAAGAAGAAAGGTCCGCAGTGTCATATTTTTGTGCGCGATTTGCGCCGGGCTTACAGACAGTTTCCGCTAGGTCCCAAGGATTACAATCTAGTAGGTTTTTCTTGACGCAATCATATTTTTGTGGACAGAGTATTGCCCATGGGTTTAAAATCGTCGGCATATATTTGTCAAAGAATCACAAATACAGTGTCTTATATTGTTAAAAAGTTTGGTGTTATAGTCGTAAATTATTTGGACGATTTTGCTGGCGCTGACTCTACAGACACATCTGATAATTCATTTAAGATTTTAAAGCACGTGCTGCACAATTGTGGTTTAGAGGAATCGCTTGAAAAAGCTTGCCCCCATGTTCTAGGATGTCTTTTCTTGGTGTCTGGTTTAACACGGAGAAAATGACGTTCGAAGTTACTCCTGCTAGGCTTAGTGAAATTTTGGCTTTGGTTAATGCTTGGTTGTTAAAAAGAAAGGTGTTCAGAAAAGAGGCGCAATCGTTGATTTGAAAGTTAAATTTCATAGCCAGTTGTGTCAAACCAGGTAGAATATTCATTTCTAGAATTTTAAATTTTTTGAGAGAATTTGTTTCTGATGATCAGTGTTTAGAATTATCGGAGGAATTCAAAAAGGACATTTTCTGGTGGTCAGAATTCTTACTGATTTTTAATGGTATTTCCATTTTAAGTCTGGATGAATGGTCAGAACCAGATAAGTTTTTCTCATGTGACGCATGTATGTCCGGATGCGGAGGTATTTCATCTTCACAGTATTGTCACTGTGCTTTTCCGAGTTTTATTATAGAACAAAATTTGCATATTAATTCTTTAGAATTGTTGACTGTGATTGTTTGTTTAAAAGTGTGGGTTCGAAAGGGACAAAGCATTTGCATTTATTGTGATAATGCCGTTTCTGTACAAGTCATAAACCATGGTCGTTCGAGAAGTAGGTTTTTACAAGCTTGTTTTTAGAGATATTGCATTTATTTGTGCTATAAATGAGTGTTAAATTTAAGCGATTCACTTAAATGAAAAGATAACAGAGTTTCAGATATGCTATATAGTTGAGATTTGTCTCCCTTTTATCAGTCGACAAACAGTTTTTTTAGGAAATTGAAATAAACGATTTTCTTTTTAGGTGTCAACATGAGTGGTGATTTAGTCAGGTTGAAAGGAAAAGCAAGATGTTCAATAAATAGTGCCTATGCAGTTGGCACTAGAAAAATTTGAAAACACAATGGAAAACATTTTTTCTGTTTTTGTAGTTTTTATGAATTAGTGCCTTTACCTTGTTCAATAGAGAATATGTGTTTATACTGTCAGTTTTTAAGTCGGTCATTTAATAGCACTGACTCGATTACAAATTATGCTAATGGTGTTAAATTTCTTCATTTGTTTTTGGATTTAGATTTTCCGCATTTAAATTCTTTCTATTCTAAATTATTTTAAAGGTTTAAAAAGAGTTAATCCGCATGAAGTTAAATCAGCCTTTCCCATTTCTCCGAATATTTTAAAAGTATTTTAAATTTTGAGGAGAGTAATAATCATACTTTTTGGTGTTTATTTTTGTTTGCGTTTTTTCTTATTTGCCGAAAGTCTAATTTAGTAGGCACCGCAGATGACCCGTTGAAATGTCTAAAAAGGAAGGATATTTTTGTAAAACATAATGTATTGCTTGTAAATTTTAATTAGTCCAAAACTATACAATTTGGAGAAAGGAGTTTGCAAATTCCTCTTGTTAGAAATATTTCTTCTCCTCTTTGTCCTTTTACGGCCTATGTTTCCATGTTCGATAAATTAATTGTTCCAGACTCAGCCTCAGCTTTTGTTGTTAAAAAAATGGTGTTTTAAAACCAGTATCTTACAATATGTTTACTGCCTTTTGGAAAACATGCATTACAAGTATTGGTTTGGATGCAGGTAAAATTTCAACTCATAGTTTTAGAAGGGGTGGTGCCACGTGGGCTTTCAAATGTGGTGTACCATCTGATTTAATTCAAATTCAAGTGGACTTGAAAAGTTCTGCATATAAACTATATCTGCGTTATATGGTTTGAATGAAAAGCTAATTGTAGCAAATACAATGATGTCTTATTGTTAATTGTTTTCTTATACTATATTCTCGTTTTAGTAGGCAATTGAAAGCTTGGTGCAGAAGCACTTTGATATGGAAAATAAGACATGGGTATGTTGATATTAACGAATTTTGTAATGTTTTAATTCATGTTGGCACTAATGATATTTTTGCAATAACTAGTAATCAATATAGGATTAATATTGTTTTCTTTATTCAGGAAATTAGGTGTGTAAACGCCTCCTGTAGAATCATTTTATCTTCAAATTTACCATGACCAGTAGATTTTAAGATGTCTGACCGCTTAGTTCAGGATTTTAATTCACAACTTTTTGATTTTTCTCAAACAGGATGTGCGAAGGTTAATTATATGCCAGTTCGTAAGTCTTTCTATGACAGATTTCATAGACCTATATTCCCTTTATTTCACAAAACTGACCTGTTGCATTTGAATCATGCTGGAATTCAAAAATTTGTTCATTTTATAGCCAATACTTTGGCTCATTTGAGTTGAGGGAACACTCTTTACGAGAAAGGCTTTATTTATTTCTGACCCCTTTTGAGGGGGAGAGTTTTTTTTTGCAGATTTCTCTCATTTAATTCTTCAGAAGGCTGACTTTAGCTCATCTCTAACTTGGTCCTTTCTTGGGCGCTAGGAAGGCTTATTTGTTAGCAGATCCTGTCTATATCAAAATTAAGAGTGTACTCTTGGTTTAATTTTCTTTTAAAACTTACTGTTTTTTGGCTGACCTTCGGTATGGCGGGTTAATTCTTATGTATGAACAATTTTTGAATTTCTATATTGGTTATTCTTAAATTTGTTTATTGAATAGTATTGAACTATTGTGTTGTGTGAATTCATTTCATTAGCCTAATAAATGTTTTTAATTGTATTGGTGGTTGTTTCATGTTTTTAAAAGTCATTTGGTAATATTTATTTTATTAAATATGATTAATTACTGAGAAAGAAATTTATATTTTTGCTAGAATATATTATTTTTCTGTTCTTAAGGAATTTATTCATTTAAATGCTACATTCTTTTCGTTATACTGAATTTGTCATAACTTTTTTTATTGGATTGTTAGTTGAATTCTACTCACTTTCGTTAATCTGTTAAATTACATACCTTTTTTACTTCACTCCAAGATTTGTTTTCACACGGTAAACGCTTAGGCCGTGTTCACATTGACCTGAATTCGGTGTTGTGTAAGTGTAGATCAGTGTAACTCACATGTAAACTAAACACATTTGCGTTCCCATTGATAAAACTCAATGTTTACATGTAGTTTAAATCATGTTTTATCTACACACAGTCGATAGTCAATGTAGGCCTTGTGTAGGTTAAGTGTACACACAACTAGGCATTTAGGACATTAGTTTTACCGTGTATATATTTAAGTAGGAAACTATTTTTGAGTACCATTGCCGAACCCATAAGGCAGCAACCAATTGATTTTCGGGGGGAGGGGGGGGGGGGGGCTATTATAGTTGAGTATAAAACATAAAGGTTGGGGTGGTTAGCTATGGATTTTGTTTTGGAAACATGATCTTGATGAAAAAATGTTTCCAGTTTTTGGCCCTGAACAAAAAATTGTTTGTTTTACCCTCAGCTGCCACTATATATAATACTAAAATTTATTTCGACTTGTCACCAAAATTGTCCTGAAGAAAATAAACAATAAGCCACGCCACCTACCCCCCCCCCCCCCCCCCGCTCCCTCCCCAAAAAACTAAGTATGCTGCCTTATTCATTTGACAAGGTCTTTCCGAATCGACTTGACGTACACATAAATATTCGCCACTGGTCTTTACTCAAACAACGATTCACGCATAAATGCATGACTAAAAAAAGTGTGAGGTAAATGATATGTTTGTTTAGTATCTCAAATCCGTTATATAACACTTAAAATAAATAAAAAAATGATACCCTTTTCCTTTACCAAATACTCCTTGGAGAAGAAATACAATTTGAAACAAACAGAAAAGATAAAAATGTAGTGATCCCTAATATCTCAATAATTATTTTCGGCTGTAAGCACGCTGCTGCAGCAAACGTTTTCCAATGCGTAGTCGAGACATCTCTAGTATATTCAAACTACTGCAAATTATAAAAATGGCTTTCATTAAGTAGCAACCACTTAACTTAAAAAAAAAGGAGGAGGGTTATTTTTTTTTTATCTGAGTCAGATTTTTTTTCGCGCTTACGTTTTTATTCCTTTTTTTCGATGCTGGTGATCCTATACTTTTTTTGAAATATTTAACACTATAATGTATGGGGAAACTCTTGATTCAGAATATTTTTTTATCATCTGTATGACCATTTTTTTTTTTATCAAATTGGGGATTGGAATATTTCCATTCCCACCCCCACCCCTCTTTTGAAGTCAAATGGTTGTTTCCTTACCGCTAGAAAAATTGTCCAAACATTTTGAATTCAGTTTTACGTAATGAACATTTAAATGACATATAGTTTACAAGTGGGAACAAATCTTATGTACAGGTAGCTAAACAAGGTGTATAGATGTGAACAAATGTAATGTGAAACCAGTGTACACTACACTAAACTAATTGTAAACATGTTTACTCTACACGGCGTTTGGTGTGAACACGGTCTTAGTTCTTATTATATTGTAGTAGCACTTGCCAGGGCTTAATAAACACAATACTTTTGTTGAAGGTGGTTCCTTTTATTTCTTGACTACTTTCAGGACAATACAAATATATATATAAAAACCGGGCTGAAGTACGTCCATTATTCATAGTTCATTATTCATTATTCAATACTGAATAATGAAATAGTTCATAATTCACTATTCAATATTGAAAAATGAATAATGAATAATAAAATGGTTTATGTTTCATTATTCAAATTGAAGCGTTGAATAGTGAAAAAAATATAAAAAAAATTGACTGTCACACTATAGCTATATTTTGATTAGCAATGACCATAAGAGGGTTTACGGACGACCTAAATGCCACAATATGCATAAAAATGAGGAAATATAAAAAAAGAAGATGTGGTATTATTGCCAATGATACAAACATCCACAAAAGACCAAAACGACACAGACATCAACAACTATAGCTCACCGTACAGCCTAAAACAATGAGCAAAGCCCATACCGCATAGTCAGCTATAAAAGGCCACAATAATACAATGTAATCATGTCAGGCATAAGCCATTGTCATTACATAAAAACCAATACTAGTAAATGTATTCTTATCTGAGGAACCAATTCGACATGTAAAAAAAATAATTTACTAATGATACTGACGATCCACCACAAGGTAATATAAATAGAACCATACCAACAGCAAGCAAATACATATAAAAAAGTTGTGGTATGATTGCCAATGAGACAATTCTCCACAAGAGACCAAATCGACACAGAAATTAACAACTACATGTCACTGTACAGCCACAAACAATGAGCAAAGCCCATACCGCCTAATCAGCTATAAAAGGCCCCGAAATGACAACAACCACTGAGTTACAGGCTCCTTATATCATGCTCTCAAATCTAGATATCATCTCCCATTTAGAAAAAAACACGTGAAAACTAGTATCTCAATTGTTTGGAAAACAATTGAAAGGTCTTTCCTGTAAAAGTGATGTTTTCGTAATGCTCTTTATACGACCTTTCGTTTGACATACGACAAACATACCTTCTGAAGCTTTTCGCTTTTTACACTTAATGACCTCATCCGCCTACATTTTTGAGATCGGAAGTATGATATATGTAACACAGGGTAGATGAGCTTTCATTTGATATGCGACAACGCCATGTTCTAAAAAGTTTGATTTTTGCACTTTAAAATAACCCTATCCAACTAATTTTTGGAGGTCGGGAATTTGATATTTCAAATGTACACAACATGACCTTTCATTTGATATACAACAACCCTATCTTAAAAGAAAATTTATTTTTTGCACTCAATGACCCCATCCAACCCATTTTTGGGAGACGTCAATATGAAATTTGAAATGTACGCTTCATGTTCTTTCATTTGATATGCGACAACCTTACCATTTGAGATATTTGAATTTTTGCACTAAATGACCCCACCCGTCCCCCTGGGATGAACATGGGGTTTAAAATTTTCATTTTTAAGTAGAGTTTATTAAGACCTTCAACTTGATATATCAGAAGACCCCATTTGTCAAAGTGCAAATAATGATGCATTATCAACTATATAAATAGAACTTATGAAACTTACAAAGTCAATGCAAAACTTGAAAATTTCAAATTAAATTTTTAGTGATTTTTTACTTGGAAAGTTTTTGGTATTTGGTCAAACATATAACTATGTTAACCTCTTCAATTTCTTAAACATTTTAAGTGGTAAGCTGTTGTTGATTCAGAAATACATGCCTCCGCTCGCAAAATTTCAAACTTCATTATCTCTTAAACGACAATAAATATCTCAAATCTGTTAAATGATAAATGATCTACAGTTGAAGGACAACATTATAGAAAAAGAATTGGGACAATTTCAAAGTTCACAAAGGTCACAATTAATCATCAAATATATAATGCAATACCAAACTTAAGAACCGGAAGTCGTAGAGACATGGGACTAGTGCCATTCAACTCAGGACCACTTAACCTTTCATCTATCACAAGGTCAAGGTCATTGTAAACTGTGAAGGTCAAGGTGAAATTTCATCATGACTTGACATTGACCTCAAATTGAAGGTCTTGAATTACTGAGCATCTTTACAGTTTATAGTAGGTTGATATCTGTCATCTTTAAAAAGATATACACACAATACTTTACTATTAAGAATCATCCTGTTGTAACTTTTAAACAGACGGTCGGACCTGTTTTGGCTTATTGTATAAAATGTAGAGCTCGTCGAGAGGAACAATTTACACGCTGTATGTATGCAGCAAAGTTTTATCGTTTTCCTAATCTGTAAGCTTGAAATTGCAGCGTAATATTTTTTTGCACTCGGTGACCTTTGACCTTGGGTGCATAATAAAGGTCACATGAATTAAAGATTATTGGTGAAGGTTCCAAGTCTCTATAACTTCTGGTTCTCGAAAAAGAACTTTTCAAAAAATATTTATAATTTTTAAAGGGAAATTACTACTTATAAGGCTTTGTAACAAATTAATTGTTTATGTTTATAAACATTGCCATCCGTTCTTGGACATGCTGCCATTTTCAAATTGATTCTATCTGTAATACTTTTAAAGAAAAATTCAAATAAAAGAAATTGCTTCAAGGGGACATAACTCTCAAAGGGGATGATTAAATCTTACGCAGCCTCATATGGTAATACATCATGATGAAATCTACCCATTGACCAAAAAAGGTCATGATATCTATAAAAACAACGAGGGGGGTCATGTTGAAAAAAATCAATAAAAGGGAGATAACTTCTAAAGGGGATAATGAAATTCTACACAGCCTCATCTGGTAATACTGCATGATGAGATCTACCGATGGTCCATATTCGGTCTTGATAACTCCAATAGAAACAAGGGGAGGCCATTTCAAAAAAATGCTGGATGAAGAAAAAATAAAAAAAATGCGAAAAACAATAAGGTCTTTCCTCGCGTAGAGGAAAGACCTTAAAAATGAACCTGTTATGTGTTGCTCTCCCAGTTACAAAATATATCCAAAACCTAAGATGTAGAACATGTTCTATCATAATCATTTGGTAATTAATGTAATTACTGTCTCCCCGTGTCTGTATTGAACATAAAAACATATTGAATAAATAACTCTCTTATGCTCAGATCGGTTGTCACCGTGCAACACAGTTAATAACACCATATAAGAAAAACATAGAACTCTTTTTGTCATAAGACAGTCAAACATCCAAACATACTATCCACACTCATCTGTGTCCACACTTTTTACATAATAAATAAATAATAAATTAACATACAATAACAATATTAATTGGTATTCATGGTTTAAATTTAATATGATGACAGAAAACGGATCATTGTCATTGTTTAAACTCTTTCACAATAAATAAGTTAAATTTAAGCACTGGTTGTGGAGCACTGTGACTAGTAGAAGGCACGTGCTGACTTGGCTGCTCTAACTAGACTTGGCTCTGGCTTGTACAGGTAACAGTCTGTACAGTTGTTGATCTTGATGCTTGGCAGGCTATGTATTGTCGTGGACACTAGATTGTCTCTGATTGCATGCTGAAGATTGTCTCTGTGTCTGCATTGGAGTGTGGAATGGTAAGCATTACTGTGCTGAGTTGGAAGAGCAGATCAAACTAGGGTTGGCCACTTGGAATCTTACGTTGTGCCATGGACTGCCAGAACTGGTTCATAGTAGACTAGTCTTTTCTTTGTCATAAGGTGGCAGGTCTGACTTTGGAGAAAGGATGAAGTTACTAGCCTGGTCCTCAAGTTGTGATTTCTGGTCAGGACTCAGAGAGAGAATTTCTGTCTGACAGACTGGCAGGGGTACTTATAAAGTGAGAAACGGAATCGAAACGAAACGAAACGAAATATAACGAAACGAAACGAAATATAACGAAACGAAACGAAATACAACGAAACGCAACAAAATATAATGAAACGATATGAAAAAATGAAGAAACGAAATGGAAAAGGAAGAAACGAAATTCAACGAAATGAATCTGACCCTTATGATATGCAATTGTGTGGTGCTGTTGATGTAGTTATCATTGTTACAACCACGTTAAAACAGTATCTATACTATTAAACGAGAAGACCTCATTTTGGGTGTCGCTTCTCTTCTTTCCACAATAAATTAATCATCATGCCTCTGTGTCCTATGGGTTCAGTGCATAATCGCATTTGTCATCCATTCATATGATTATTCAGATTAAGTTATTTTGGGTGAAAAACGAGAAAAAAAGACGTCCGGATATGTTTCCGTCATTGGGCGAAATTTTAAGTCAGATTAGACTTCCGGTTTGCGTTTTTCTGTATACTTTGAACATACATTAATACTACGAATACAGTGTATTTTCTGTCTTATATCCGTCATTGGACGAAATTAAAGTCAGATTAGACCTCCGGTTTGCGTTTTTCTTTTTACTTTGAAACAAATGCATATACTACGAATAAAGTGTATTTTCTGTCTGATATCATTTTCAAGTTTACTATCCACGGCAGTCACAGGGTTTATGTAATAGGGAGGGTCTGAATAATATATCAATGACCGCTGTGGATCAATTATTAAACTGAGAATTGACTGTAAAAAGAAAATACACTTTCAGGACGTCTGGAGCGGGTGTTTTTCATCTTGGAATTTTGGATCCCAAATGCTCTTCAACTTTGCACTTGTTTGGCTTAATAAATATTTTGATATGAGCGTTACTGATGAGTCTTATGTAGACGAAACGCGCGTCTGGCGTACTAATTTATAATCCTGGTACCTTTGATAACTATTTACACCACTGGGTCGATGCCACTGCTGGTGGACGTTTCGTCCCCGAGGGTATCACCAGCCCAGTAGTCAGCACTTCGGTGTTGACATGAATATCAATAATGTGGTCATTTTTAATAAATTTCCTGTATACAAAACTTTGAATTTTTCGAAAAAACTAAGGACTTTCTTATACCAGGCATAGATTACCTTAGCCGTATTTGGCACAACTTTTTTGGAATTTTGGATCCCAAATGCTCTTCAACTTTGCACTTGTTTGGCTTAATAAATATTTTGATATGAGCGTCACTGATGAGTCTTATGTAGACGAAACGCGCGTCTGGCGTACTAATTTATAATCCTGGTACCTTTGATAACTATTTCAGATCGAAATTTCAGGATTGACCATTTTCGGATCCGGGATTTCTTTTTTCGAATTTCGGGATGTCGAGATATTTAATTTTTACAATAAATTCAGAACCTCGGGATTTCATGTTTTTAAGCCCGGGATATTGGGATCAGGGCCCCTCCGAAGTGTTGGATCCAGAAATGTTCATACGCAGGGGCCCGTTGACTGCCTAAGAAGGGGTCCACTCCGGTCATGCTTCAGCGAATCCCTATATAAGCAACCAATTATTTTTCAGAAAAGGGGGGGGGGGGGGGGGGGGGGCGGGCACCCTAAATCCGCCTCTGCCCCGATCCCCCCTTTAATGAATGTTAATAATATACAGATAAGCGCTAAAATTATTCATGTGTCATTAAAATCAACATGATTAATAGAGAACAAAAAAAAAATGTGGAAAAAGGAGGAGCCAAGCTAGAAAAACAATTATCCTGTCCCAAATTACCTATGACTTTTGATACCTTTTCTAAAATTCTCAAGTCGCTAAATTTTTTACAAAAAAGAAGATGTGGTATTATGAATGCCAATGAGACAGCTCTCCACAAGCGACCAAAATGACACAAATTAACATTTAAAGGTCATCTTACGGCCTTCAACAATAAGCAAAAGCCGATACTGAATAGTCAGCTATAAAAGGCCCGAAATGATAAATGTCAAACAATTCAAACGAATCCACCCGCCCTTTAGAGTAGTCTAGTCTGATGAACAGAACGTTGTCTATATGTCGGACTAAACTACTTTCAAAAGTAACTACACTGAACTGATTTCATGGTCAGTTTGAAAGCAACTTAACCAAAGATATTGGTTTAACCTACACACAAGTCCGAATTGCTGTCAGTAAGATGTTTCAATATATCTATATTGAGATAATCAGCTTGCTACACGATGTAGATATGTGTTAATCACTTAAAACATGGTGGACTCTTTCTGACCATCTAGGTATGTTGATTTTCTTTCTCATTGACGTCAGCAGCGGATCCAGTCATTTTCAAGAGATTGAAGGGGTCTCCAACCCAGGAGAAAAACATTCCAAATTTATATCTCCATTCAAATTCATGTTTGGTAAAAAGGGAGGTTCAATCACAGGACGTTCACCTCAGATCTCTTTTTCAGTTCAATTTAGTTTTCGTTATGGCTACTCATCAGCTGTTAGCATTTCACATTTTTTATTTCTTGTCAAATACAACTTGGCCAATTCAAACTTAGGGAGATACCATTTGATTTTTATGGGCTAGGATGAAATTTTTTGTCCTGCATTTTATTTAGTTGTAATATCTGTCCTGCCTTTTTATTTTTCACTATATTTGGTCCTGCCTTTTTTATATAAATTTATCCCGTTTTTTTGCCCAGTTGCTCATCCTGCCTTCTTTTTTACTTAAAAAATCCTGTCTCGCCTTTTTTATACTCGAATCCCTGTCCTGCAGGCTTTTTTTAATTTCATCATAGCTCTCTCCCCCTTCCTCCAAAAAAAAAATCAAATGGTAGCCCCCTTTACTCGGAACTAGGAATAAAAAAAACAATTTATTACACCACCTTTTAAAATCAAAATCCTAACCTCCTATAACAATGTAAAAGATATATTATATATAGACCTATTTCGTTGTATTTCGTTTCTTCATTTTCCATTTCGTTTCGTTTCGTTTCTTCATTTTTTCATTTCGTTTCGTTTCGTTATATTTCGTTGCGTTTCGTTGTATTTCGTTTCGTTTCGTTATATTTCGTTTCGTTTCGTTTCGATTCCGTTTCTCACTTTATAAGTACCCTCCCAAACTCGGATGAACTATGAAAATTTTCCGAAAATAAGACTATATAATATAAATACTTTAATATAATTAGAATAGCATTATTTATCTATATTGATGTAATATTTATAATATTTTGTAAACGACTAACAATATGCAGTTTATCTACCTGAAGAATCCCTGAACTTCTGGTACTAATGAAACGGGGACCTTCACTGAGATAGCTGTGTCAGTGGAGTAATTGTTAACAGCGAGCAATACTGTTGTTGAATAAAAAAAAAAAAAAAAAAAATTTCTGCAAAGCAACTCAAGGAGACCATCATATTATCAAGGATTTGTATAGTAATCTTACTATACAAATCCTTGATATTATAAAACAAATAAGGATATTTTTAACTAAAAAGTCGAGGACAGTATTCAAGTAGATATAGGAAGATGTGGTGTGAGTGCCAATGAGACAACTCTCAAATAACAATTTAAAAAGTAAACCATTATAGGTTAAAGTGCATGTTATACAGTGTGATAATCTATTATAGCAGAAAAGGCCTTCGGTATATCATTTTATAGGGATTCAGAGTCTGCACCATCGAGTCTGCGTCTGAGCATGGACTTTCTTTAAGTATAGTTTAGTCCCTGATCTGAGGGAATCTGAGGTCTGCATGAAGTGATATGCTCTAGGATTGGATAATTTTGCCAAGCATTGAAAAGTGGAAATGAAATCCTTAATAGGAAAATCAATGCAGTCCCATAATCCCCCCCCCCCCCCCAAAAAAAAAAACCCTTGATATTAGTGTAACAGGAGGGTCGGGTGACTATGCGTCACCGTTCCCTCTTGTCGATTAATGGTTCGTTCCGCTGTGACTGAGCTCTGGCAAATGAGACCAAATACAGATGTTCAGATACTTTATTAAAATACACATCTTTAACATGTAAACAGTGAAATCAAAACATAAATTTGGATGAGTAAAAGCAAATATTCAATGGTCGGATTAATGATAAATCCATGTTGTAAATGATTTTAAGCGGATTAATGATAAATCCAAGTGGTCAATTTTAGACCCAGTACAAAATATTTCTTTAACAAGTCTATACTTTTCACAAGTCCATTTCAGACGGTATAATTCCTCCATAAGAATGGCAAAATCTTCTCTTAAATATCCAGTAAGTTTGTTGAAACGTCTACCAAATCATTACTATATAATTTATCTAAATATGCACTTTGTTATTCCTTCTCTGACAGTGACATAGTTCATTTTGCGTCATTCCGTGTTTAGCAAAGGGAGATTATTCCACAGCTGCGCAACTCCGTTACATTCCTCCCTTCTTAAAACTCGAAATATAGCGAAGCTTTATTTCTAGTTAAACTTTTGAAACAATCTCACACTGTCTATCATCACATAGCTTAATTTATACACATGTATCAGCGTCTGTAGCGTGATGAACTTCTTTCACTTGTATGTAGGAGACGTTTGATCCCCATGACAAGTAAGCTGTGCATACGTAAATGTTTAGCAAGTACACTTGCTGAAAGTAGAAAGCAAACATGAGAAAACTATACTTTAAAGTCAATTCAAACAAAACATATACATAATGTTCATACTGCAAAAATGTTGTACAGTGTTTGCAAATATTCACACAGCTAACCTAGGTACCGGTACTATTTTTCCCAAGTCCTATTAACGGTATAACCAATTAACTCTGTAAACACTTCACCAAAATGAAAGACATCTTATAAACATATACACCAGAAAATAGACACATCAATGTGTCATTCATAGATATACAATCCATTAGTCACCTTGACTTATGAATGTAAATCTCACCAGTAGCAGCTATACTAGATACCCCTACTCACATTTTCGGAAGTTCTAGTCTAACCTAACCACTCTGGTCCTAAAAAAATTCTCAACCCTTGTGAGAAAAACACATCCAGTGCAAAGTTATATTTCGCTACTATATGCTATAAACTTAAAAATAATTACATGTATTGAGAATGTAAGTGTAAAACTAACCATGGCTGAACGGGTCGTTGTCGACCTGGGTACTCCATCAACGTACCCTGGGTACCGTGTTTTGGATGAATGGTACCAATAGGGTACGTTTCCGTCGATAATCGTACCCAGGCAGCTTCGTACCGATTTGAGTCTTGAAATTTATCGCGAGATTTCTTAGGAGTTCCGAATAGTCGGATGTTGGTGGTTAGCCCGTGGGTTGATTTTTAATTATATTCTACACTTGTAAACAACAAATGCCTGAAATGGACGATGGATTTGATTCGGGGTTACAATGATTCAGAAACAGAATCAGATGAGAACGAACATGATCAATTTCTCCGAACCTTCCATGTTGCTGTTGGTGGCAATGAGTTAGAAAACAGTTTGACAAGTCATCAGTTGTTGAAGGAAATTGACTTGGTCAGGTACAAACGTGATATAAAGAAGAAGTACATCACACCTAAAGAGGATGACAATGTTGAACGTTTTTCATTTAAGATCAATCGAAACAACCATGAAATCGTTGCAACACGGAATAGATATTCCGACATGTTTATTTTAACTGAAGAAGGGAAAGAAAAACAAAGGTTAATCAAAGCTGGTTTGGATAAAGATTCTGTTGCTGTGTATTGGACCATTTATTGCCCTGGTAAAGGAATTTGCAAACGTGTTTGCGGTGGAATTGGGACATGTGATGAAGGTATGATATGACCAAGGATAGATAAGAAACAAGCCTCAAAGCAACCAAGGCTTGTTTTTTTTAAATATTTTTAACCTGACATTGAAGAAAAAAAATAATTTGGTGAGGATAGGGTAAAATATAAAAAAAATACTCTAATGTAAAAATTGAAAAAACAAAAGATTTTCTTGTTTAATTTTCCGCGCCATTTTGCATCATCAACAACATCAGCAACATCCAGAGATGTTCCGATAGCAATCACGTGGTTTTAAGACGAGAGTAGGGTACGTTTAATACTCCGCGGTACCATGACGCATTTTATTTCAAACGAGGGTACGTGTATGACAAAACACGGTACCCAGGGTACCATCATTGAAAGTAAAAGTACCCAGGGTACGTTGATGGAGTATCCAGGTCGACAACGACCCGTTCAGCCTAACCATGGGCAAATGATGGGGTTGCTTAATCTACAAGTGTCTACAAAATGTAATGTATGCAATTATTGAACTCTCAAATAAAATTCTCCTCTGTCTCTAATACTAACAGTTGTATACTGCATATTACTCAGTTCTACATTTGTATATATCTATTATACATGTATCTTATACAACATTTTCTACAAATGTATCTATTCATTTCCTTTTTTTTCCTTTTTTTTTTTTTTTTTTTAAACATTAGTTTTTCCATTTGTTAATAGTGTAATATGTGAAAATCAAGTTTTATACATAAAATAAACAACATATATATATATAACACTATACAATGGTACCATACAATTGACATACAGAGTTTTGTAAAAAAACGGGATTGCTTCCCTTAGAAAATTTAGTAGATACTTAGTCAGCCGTAAGCGGTTGAGCTAAGGAAGTACTTCTGTAGCTCAGTCGGTATACGCGCTGCCTTGTAACACAGAGGTCCTGGGTTCGAGTCCCGGTGGAGACAAGCAATTTTGTAATGAAAGTCGTGCTCTCCGGTTACATTAGTAAGACAATTTATTTTAGTGTTAAAAATGTCATCTTCTATCTATATGATAAATTGTTTTACAAAGTTGGTCTGTTCTTTGAAAAAACAAAACACATTTTTGTCACCACAAAAGAAGTAATTTTCCAAACAAGTTCTGGTGCAAGTGGTTAGAACATTAGAATCTCTCATTAAAGAAATCATAATGTCATTGTCAATATGAGCAAAACAAATGGCAAGTGTTTGTGTAGCCATAAACATTTATAGTATGTATAATTGTATTAGAAGGCAGGTAAAACAACTTGTGCATTGTGATATTGTCAAGTTTTTAACCAGTTATACAACATGTTTGTTTTTCTAGGACTTGTTAAATGTTTAACTTAATGCACGTGTAGGAGGAAGCACTTAACATTTTTTATAGATGATATGCTCATTTATTTTAGCATCTTGCTATTTAACAAGCTGTTTAACTTTTCTCAATTTAATCAAGACTAGAAGAATCTGATTTATTTATTAAAGCCTATTTTCTACTTTTTTAATTGCAGTTAGACACGAAAGATAGCTACAATATAAATAATGGCTTAAAAGAAAGGAATGGAGATGTTGATGTAAATGTTGACGAAGATACTGAAGATAGAGGACAATGGGGCTCCAAATGAGAGTTTATTCTATCTTGTATTGGACTTTCTGTTGGATTAGGAAACGTATGGCGTTTCCCTTACCTGGCCTATGAAAATGGAGGAGGTATTACCATGATTACTGTTATTTATGTTTATAGCAGTTAAAGCTTACTTTAATTAAATGATAAAAAGAACTATACCATTGACACATTGATGGCTGATTTAAATTAACATAGTAAATATAGTTAAGTGAAATATATCTGAGCGCTTATTTTAAAACACTAATTGATAATCAATGATCTAGATGTTAAGATATCGCATGACCCCAATGTTCTTTTTTACAAAGAAGTTACCACAGTTGACTGAAGGTCAATCACGGTAAATTGTCATTGTCAATTTGAAGAATCTACTCTTACCTAATAATTACAATCATTTTAACAGCTGAAATGTATGGGGGAAATAAATGAATACAGTAATAGTTAATAACATGTATCTCATATACATGTAAGGTTAAATTAAAGGAGTTGAATATTTTAAAGAATAAATGTACTGGCAATAACTGGGATAACAGGTTTTGTTTGACTAAAAGTTGATTAGTTTTTATGGTGTTTAAGAAATAATTGATGCCAGCTATACTTTATTGTAGTTTTAACATGGGTAGGCATTATATTCGTGATCATTTTTGCCAGAGCGATAGCGAGGGCTAAAATAACACGAATATAATGCCTACCCATGTTAAAACTACAATAAAGTATAGCTGGCATCAATTATTTCGATTCTGATTAGGACAATTACGGTAATTTCTATGTTTGCTGTGTATAGGTGCACAGTATTTGTGTAGGCTCTTCCATCAACCTTCCTATCGATTTTTATCCAACTAGTTCAAACCAGTTTAATTTCGGAAAGTTGTTAATTTCTAAAATTCAAAATTGAAACAGAAATTAACAAATTAATTTATTAACTAAAACACTATTTGTGTCACAATATAACAGAAAAGTTATATTACAACAGTCTTTTCCTTTGAGGTCAATTTCTGACACGCACATTTTCAAGTCAGTTGTCAATGGCGGTGGACGCACAAGGAGAATCGGGTAGGTCTTTTTTTACTAAATTAATCGTTAATATTCCGCCGGTTAATATTGTACCATTAAGTTAAGATTATTTTTAGTTTTGTTTGATATGTTTATATCAATAGAACTAGGAAATCAGGAAATATACTTTTATAAAAATTACACGAGTCTGAAGTAGAGTGTTTTTAGAAAATAATATGATGCACGTGTAGTGTGCCAGATGGTGCCAGATAACTCAAATTTCAAGTTAAAGATTGTAAACTCTTATCAAGTGTAACACAAAGATTTATGGTTTTCTCTATCTTAAAATATCGTAAAATGACATTAACTTATTTATCAAATATGTTTTAAGACTAAAAGATGTTACAGTGACTTGACTGTTAGTGTTGCTCTCCACCAATTGCAACTCATTCAAAATTTTGACCAAATTGCAATTTGTTTTATAAAATCAAATTGTTCAACTGGTCAGAAATTTGAACCAACTGCTGTAGAAAACCACAGTCAAGTCATGAAAGTGCAAGGTGATAAAATAAAACATACTTACAATCCTACAAGACTTTAACTCCACTTTAATGATGTTGTGACAAAATTAGTTTATCAGTTTGTATAGTTATATTATATTCATTTCCATGCTGAAGGGGAACTGTTTATTTTGAATTGCTATTAAATTGTCCAAACTAAGCTTTCATATAGTTTTTCTTTCTAAAAGTATTCTAAATTTTGGGACCCTATTATGCAGTTGTTTTTTTTTCGGTTTTCGGTCATAGAACGGTTAAAAGAGGAGCTATATGTAGATAAAAATTTATGAATGTAAAACTATTAATAAATCTTCTGAATATAGTAATACATAAACAACACATATTTGTGATACAGAATTTACTCAAAATCCAAAATCTGCTCTTCGGGTCTGGGCAGAAACAAACTTCTCTATTACTTTGTCAACATTCACACTGAAATCCCGATGAATATGCAGTAATTCTATGCAACTTTCGTTGTTCATTGTTGATCGTACATTTGTTTTCAATTACATACGTAGTACCGTGCGCTCGTGACTGATAGATCTCAGGGCCATCATGGCATGGTAGCACTCGCGAGATGTTATAAACCAGCGTACGTGTTCGGCATCGAGCGACCTCTCAATTGAATTCTTCAAAATTACATGCTAGGTCAGTTTCGTATGTTTCAATATTGAGATTTGTTCGTTTGTGATATTTCCTACAACACGATGAAGCAGATACAGCACAAAGAAGCGATTTTCTGATAACTTGACGCGACTCCACTCTCCAGTTGCCTTATCATATGGTCTATGAACGCAAAAAATAATGAGACTTTCCAATACTGTTTTGGCGTGGTTGCAGGGTGATTGGCTCCGGTAGTCTGTCAACCACATCGCCTCGGCATATTTTCAACGATATCGAAGGGATCTGATAATTCTAATGCCGATTGGTACATCTCATTCCAAACTCACAGATGAACTGTACACTGTAAAATGTGATCCAAAACTACATATCTAAGACTCAGTATTACAAATTCAAAAGTAAAAATCTTGTAAAAGATACAAGTAACCTTCCGATTTTGTCATAATCTCCAATTTTTTTTTATTTTGAAACCAAATGTCGTTATTTAATGATATTTCACCAATTAAAAAAAGTGACAACATAGGTGTTTCCTTTAACATTCAAATTGACAATCTATAAGTTTTTATTTTGCCATTTCTTTTTTTGCATGCCGAATCAATGTGCACGCAACTTCGTAGCTACGATCTTTTTCTGAATGAACAGCTTCATCAACACTTGTAACTAGGTTGTCAAACTAATATCCGGTATAGACGGAAAAGACACCAACAGTCTCCGATCCGATTGACAAAATCATCTCTCTCGATTTTTTTTTTGATTATTTTTTTTGATTTTGTTTGTGAAAACGACGTGGATGCACGTGCTGTCGTGCCTCCGGGTAGCTACGCCCCTGATTTGATGTCATTGTTTACTTAAACTAACCAACAAATTGGCAGAAATGAAACTTTTGGTGAAAGAAAAATATATTAAGACCATTTTGAGCTAAAATTTACATGTTTATGAGTTTGCATTCAAAATTGACGATTAATGCACTCCATAGTATACTAATTTTAGATTTCCAGAAAACCAGGGGTTATTTTTAGTGGTACCTCTATTCGGAAGACCTTTTCTTTTTTATATGATTTTAAACACCTGTTGAAAATTGGCATGTAGAAAGCTGATACATGTACAATTCAGGATATACCTGGTTTCTATGAAGTTAAACTTAAGGTAAAATATTTAGAAAGCTGTGAAAATTGTAAAATTTGGTTGAACAGATAGGGACTTTTAATTGGTGGTATGACACCTTTAAGCAAAATGCGGTGAAACATCAAAATCAGAAAACAATTGTTTTTTCTTGTCTTAACTGATCATTTGAGATAATAGTAGCCACATTTCAATCTTTTTTGGGGCAAAATGTCACATATTGCAAATTTAGAGCCTAAAACTTGAGTTTGTGCTATTTTTAGCTTTTCCCATCCTGACAATATCCTTTTATATAAAAAATGTCCTAAATAATGTTATAAATGCACAGAAAGTTATTCTGTGGTGTTAAACATTGAAACATAGGTTGTTTACTACCCCCAAACAAATTTTGTCATGCAGATTTAATGAAATTATTTGATTTTTAGCCCTTATAGCATTGCGTCATACTATGTACTTGGCAGATAGCATAGCCTAATGTAAACACTACAGAAACTCACAAAAGTACCATTTATTATTCCAAATGAAATTTTTATATCTTAAATTTTATTAACTGATGTAAATAAACACAGTTAAATGACCATGACTGCACTTTTGATCAACATGATCAATGTGCAGTACTTTACTGACACCAGATGAAAAAAAGGGGAGTCAATATTCCTTGACACTTCAATACCTTGGATTTTTTACTAAATTCATTGCAAAAATTGTGGAAAGTCTTTAAAGAAGTAAAACAAACAAGGAAAAATCAACAAAAACTGATCTTGATATTAAAAGTTTATGTTTCTGTAGCCCAAAATGAAATTTTCAAGTATTTTTATCAAAGTCATACATTACAGTCAGTTTAAATTGAGCTCTGAAATTTTTAATATAAATCGCATAATGCTCAGATAAGCTGTTTTTAACTACAAATTGACTAAGGATTAAGAATAAAGCAAAATAAAAGATTTCTAATCAACTTTTTTGTCTCTTTAGGTGTCATACCACCAATTACTCCCTCAAATTTAGAATGTATGTGAATTTAGGCCTACTCGGACAAAAATTAGTGCATTTGATGTCATTGTTTACTTAAACTAACCAACAAATTGGCAGAAATGAAACTTTTGGTGAAAGAGAAATATATTAAGACCATTTTGAGCTAAAATTTACATGTTTATGAGTTTGCATTCAAAATTGAGGATTAATGCACTCCATAGTATACTAATTTTAGATTTCCAGAAAACCAGGGGTTATTTTTAGTGGTACCTCTATTCGGAAGACCTTTTCTTTTTTATATATGATTTTAAACACCTGTTGAAAATTGGCATGTAGAAAGCTGATACATGTACAATTCAGGATATACCTGGTTTCTATGAAGTTAAACTTAAGGTAAAATATTTAGAAAGCTGTGAAAATTGTAAAATTTGGTTGAACAGATAGGGACTTTTAATTGGTGGTATGACACCTTTATCAGCACAGATTGATTACCAGCATGTATTCTGTTATTACCATGGAATACTGTCAATGGTTGCCACTGAATGTAACATTTTGAGATAATAGTTTCAAGAGTTGTACAGGACAATCAATTTCATTTAACATATATTCAATTTGGATGCATTTCATATAGGAGGTTGTTTCCTATGACCTAGGCTTAAAAAAGAAATGATAGGTAGCTTTTTATATACCTTTGCATTTTCAACAAAATATGAAATTATTTTGAGGCTTTCAAACCTTGAATGACATTTTTAGGCAGACTTGTACTTAATACTTTTTACCTTTTCAGGTAGTATATTTCACAGCCACATTCCCATATGTTATCTTGTTGATTTTGTTGATCCGAGGAGCTACACTAGATGGGGCTATTGATGGAGTAAAATATTTTTTGATACCTGAATGGTCCAAACTTTCAGATCTGAAGGTATATATGAGTCATGATTGTAAGATATACTGACAGAAATTTTGGTCATTATCTCATAGACAATTGTACTGAATTTTGTTTTAAATTCAATTCCCTGTATTTGTCAATTAATTATAGTCTTTTTTTATACCATGGGTACCTACAATTGAGAAGTTCTATATTGATTTGTAACTCTTTTCAGTTGGTACCTAACACAATAGGCAGATAACTCAGTAAAAATCGGCTAAATGTTTTAATAATGTTGTATTATGTTAAGGAAATATTCGGACTTAGGTCCTGAATGATCAGAATTAGTGTTTGTCTAACTGCTATATATCCAAGGATTTTTTTAGTCAAGGTATCTGGTACCTCCTTAAGATTAATTTGTAAATCTTTTTAAATTGAAATTGACTTCAATGCTGGGGCAATTAGCATTTCAGCTTGAGATTTTTCAATGATTTTTTGGAGGGGAAACTGTAAAGAAGGTGGTATGTCTCCCTGAAGAACTATGTCAAATTCCTCTATAAAGCATGTCATTTTAAGACAAAGAACAATATGTTTTTGGGCCTTCCACAGCATTAACATCACAGTTGATATTTTTTTCTAAAATACATTTATTTATTATAGGTATGGGTTGCTGCAGCAGGACAGATGTTTTTCTCTCTCAGTGTATCGTTTGATGGAATTATAATGTTTGGAAGTTACAACAAATTTAGTAACAATGCATATGGGTAAGATTCGTTTTCTTTGACAGAAAATTTAAGTCTTTATTTATTTGATCAAATATAATGAGATGTAAATGTAAGTAACATGGTCAGTTATTCTTTGGTAATTATTTTTATTATAGTTTACTATTACCTTTTCCAATTTTGTAGCTTGCCGCATCCAAATTTAATGAAACTCATAAACATTGCTACAAACTAATGAAATTCATACACAATGCTTAAAACTATAACATTCAGACATACACAATGCTTAAAACTATAACATGCAGACATACACAATGCTTAAAACTATAACATGCAGACATACACATTGCTAAAAACTATAACATGCAGACATACACAATGCTTAAAACTATAACATGCAGACATACACATTGCTAAAAACTATAACATGCAGACATACACATTGCTTAAAACTATAACATGCAGACATACACAATGCTTAAAACTATAACATGCAGACATACACAATGCTTAAAACTATAACATGCAGACATACACAATGCTTAAAACTATAACATGCAGACATACACAATGCTTAAAACTATAACATGCAGACATACACATTGCTAAAAACTATAACATGCAGACATACACAATGCTAAAAACTATAACATGCAGACATACACAATGCTTAAAACTATAACATGCAGACATACACAATGCTTAAAACTATAACATGCAGACATACACATTGCTTAAAACTATAACATGCAGACATACACAATGCTAAAAACTATAACATGCAGACATACACATTGCTAAAAACTATAACATGCAGACATACACAATGCTTAAAACTATAACATGCAGACATACACAATGCTTAAAACTATAACATGCAGACATACACAATGCTTAAAACTATAACATGCAGACATACACAATGCTAAAAACTATAACATGCAGACATACACAATGCTTAAAACTATAACATGCAGACATACACAATGCTTAAAACTATAACATGCAGACATACACAATGCTTAAAACTATAACATGCAGACATACACATTGCTAAAAACTATAACATGCAGACATACACAATGCTTAAAACTATAACATGCAGACATACACAATGCTTAAAACTATAACATGCAGACATACACATTGCTAAAAACTATAACATGCAGACATACACAATGCTTAAAACTATAACATGCAGACATACACAATGCTTAAAACTATAACATGCAGACATACACAATGCTTAAAACTATAACATTCAGACATACACAATGCTAAAAACTATAACATGCAGACATACACAATGCTTAAAACTATAACATGCAGACATACACAATGCTTAAAACTATAACATTCAGACATACACAATGCTAAAAACTATAACATGCAGACATACACATTGCTTAAAACTATAACATGCAGACATACACAATGCTTAAAACTATAACATGCAGACATACACATTGCTAAAAACTATAACATGCAGACATACACAATGCTTAAAACTATAACATGCAGACATACACAATGCTAAAAACTATAACATGCAGACATACACATTGCTAAAAACTATAACATGCAGACATACACATTGCTTAAAACTATAACATGCAGACATACACAATGCTAAAAACTATAACATGCAGACATACACATTGCTAAAAACTATAACATGCAGACATACACATTGCTTAAAACTATAACATGCAGACATACACAATGCTAAAAACTATAACATGCAGACATACACATTGCTAAAAACTATAACATGCAGACATACACAATGCTTAAAACTATAACATGCAGACATACACAATGCTTAAAACTATAACATGCAGACATACACAATGCTTAAAACTATAACATGCAGACATACACAATGCTTAAAACTATAACATGCAGACATACACAATGCTTAAAACTATAACATGCAGACATACACAATGCTTAAAACTATAACATGCAGACATACACAATGCTTAAAACTATAACATGCAGACATACACAATGCTAAAAACTATAACATGTAGACATACACATTGCTTAAAACTATAACATGCAGACATACACAATGCTTAAAACTATAACATGCAGACATACACAATGCTTAAAACTATAACATGCAGACATACACATTGCTTAAAACTATAACATGCAGTGCGGGAATTTCTCGCTACATTGAAGACCTGTTGGTGACCCTCTGCTGTTGTTTTTTATTTGGGCGGGTTGTTGTCTCTTTGACACATTCCCCATTTCCATTCTCAATTTTAGACATACACAATGCTTAAAACTATAACATGCAGACATACACAATGCTTAAAACTTTAACATTCAGACAGAGTTTGAATTGGGGCAGTGATTCATTTACTGTTTTAGAAATAGGTCCCTTTTAACTCAAAAATTACAAAGATTGAGCATGGCATTCTTGTCTGACAAATTCTTAAATTTCTAGCTTCATCTGTAGGGCCTTTATAGTATGTTTTAATAGCCATGTCTTATTATTTATACACTTGTTTATATTTATAGTGATGCCATGCTATTTAAACACTGGTTTATATTTATAGTGATGCCTTGTTAATCGCTGTTATGGATCTGGTTACCAGTATAATAGCTGGTTTTGTCATCTTTACATCATTTGGAGCATTAGCTAAGAAAACAGGACTTGAAGTCTCAGAAGTTGCCAGGGGAGGTTAGCAGATATTTTCTTTTTTTTAATCTCTTTTATGGAGAAAACTTTGACACCATTACTTTTCAAAGCATTGTAGAGCTTATGGAATTGTTTTAGTTAAAGAAATGGTTTGCCTTAAATTACTTTATTTTTGTCGCAGAAAGCTAGACATAGGGATAGTGATCCAGCGGCGGCAGCGGTGTTATAGTGTGTGATAACATTTTGTGAGGGAATTTGATGTTTGCTATACCACTGTTCATTTCAACGCACTTTATGACGATACCACTTATCAATATGAATGAAAATTTTTGCAGTGTTTTAAGAAATAATTTTACTTTAAAATCACGTACCAATTGTGACCTATCAAATATTTTATAAGGACGAATTTTCTGTATAAAGTCAATAATTGTGTGAACTTTTGAAGCTCAAACTTTTATAGCTTTAAATACGCCAATGAAAGGTCCGAAAACTATACCAATACAGAACGATATATTTTTGAAATTGTAGCAAAACTTTTGGTCGACAAATTTTAATTCGTTATTGCATAAATATCAACTTGAAATATCTGTCATTTTCTCTCTACCTAGTTTACCCCTATTACTTATTATAATGTGGACTGGACATTGTTATTGAATCTTATGCAATTTGATTGGATTAAGTTCTTTTTGATTACCTTCAAACTGTTCATGCTTTTCGTACGAGTATATTGATTAAATCATACCGTACGTGAATGTGAACAGTAAATTAAATGACCTGCATACTGGACACTGGACCAGTCCATATTACGTTTTATTAATGAAACTTAAGGTATGAAAGGTAACAATTGCCACTTTTTATACCCCCGCTTTAAAAAAGGGGGGGTATACTGTTTTACCTCTGTCTGTCAGTCCGTCCGTCCATCAGTCCATCCATCAGTCCGTCCGTCAGTCAGTCAGTCAGTCAGTCAGTCAGTCCGTCCCATGAAACTTTCGTCACATTTTTCTCAGGAACTACACATCCACCCTTTCTGTAATTTGGTATCAACATTTATATATGTCAGCCACACCGTGTGATGCGTTTTCAGATTCATCACTTGACAACTTCCTGTTTACCGAACACTTGTCTGATTTTACACATGATAGCCAAGTTGAAAATTTTCGTCACATTTTTCTCAGGAACTACAATACAAGGATTTCTGAAATTTGGTTTCAGGATTTATATAAGTCAGCTATACCGTGTGATGCATTTTCAGATTCATCACTCGACAACTTCTTGTTTACGGAACACTTGTATGATTTTACACATGATAACCAAGTTAAAAATTTTCGTCACATTTTTCTCAGGAACTACAATACAAGGATTTCTGAAATTTGGTTTCAGGATTTTTATAAGTCAGCTATACCCTGTGATGCGTTTTCAGATTCATCACTCGACAACTTCCTGTTTACCGAACACTTGCATATTTTTACACTATTAATATTATCCACTTGCGGCGGGGGTATCATCAGTGAGCAGTAGCTCGCAGTTTCACTTGTTATATTTTCACATAATCTTCCGAATTCACATTATATAAAATATTTTTGAAAGCCTATTGCGAAGAAAAATGAGAAAGTTTACTGTTTTTACGTTCTATTCAATTAACTAGAGGCTCTAAAGAGCCTGTGTTGCTCACCTTGGTCTATGTGAATATTAAACAATGTACACAGATGGATTCATGACAAAATTGTGTTTTGGTGATGGTGATGTGTTTGTAGATCTTACTTTACTAAACATTCTTGCTGCTTACAATTATCTCTATCTATAACAGTACTTTCTGTGGAAAATGTTATTGAAAATCTTCAAATTCTAAGAAAATTGTTAAAAATTGACTATGAAGGGCAATAACTCCTTAGGGGGTCAATTGACTATTTTGGTCATAGTGACTTATTTTTAGTTCTTACTTTGCTGTACATTATTGCTGTTTACAGTTTATCTCTATCTATAATAATATTCAAGATAATAACAAAAAAAACAGCAAAATTTCCTCAAAATTACCAATTCAGGGGCAGCAACCTAACAACCAATTATCCGATTCATCTGATAGATCGTGACCTGATCAACAATTTTACTTCCTGTCAGATTTGCTCTTTATGCTTTGGTTTTTGAGTTATAAGCACAAAACTGCATTTTACCCCCATGTTTTATTTTTAGCCATGGCGGCCATCTTGGTTTGTTGGCCGATTTACCGGACACATTTTTTTTAACTAGATACCCAAATGATGATTATGGCTAAGTTTGGTTAAATTTGGCCCAGTAGTTTCAGAGGAGAAGATTTTTCTAAAAGATTACTAAGATTTACGAAAAATAGTTAAAAATTGACTATAAAGGGCAATAACTCCTAAAGTGGTCAACTGACCATTTTGGTCTTGTTGACTTATTTGTAGATCTTACTTTGCTGAACATTATTGCTGTTTACAGTTTATCTCTATCTATAATAATATTCAAGATAATAACCAAAAACAGCAAAATTTCCTTAAAATTACCATTTCAGGGGTAGCAACCCAACAACGGAATGTCCGATTCATCTGAAAATTCCAGGGCAGATAGATCGTGACCTGATCAACAATTTTACTTCCTGTCAGATTTGCTCTTTATGCTTTGGTTTTTGAGTTATAAGCCAAAAACTGCATTTTACCCCCATGTTTTATTTTTAGCCATGGCGGCCATCTTGGTTTGTTGGCCGATTTACCGGACACATTTTTTTAACTAGATACCCAAATGATGATTATGGCTAAGTTTGGTTAAATTTGGCCTAGTAGTTTCAGAGGAGAAGATTTTTCTAAAAGATTACTAAGATTTACGAAAAATGGTTAAAAATTGACTATAAAGGGCAATAACTCCTAAAGTGGTCAACTGACCATTTTGGTCTTGTTGACTTATTTGTAGATCTTACTTTGCTGAACATTATTGCTGTTTACAGTTTATCTCTATCTATAATAATATTCAAGATAATAACCAAAAACAGCAAAATTTCCTTAAAATTACCATTTCAGGGGCAGCAACCCAACAACGGAATGTCCGATTCATCTGAAAATTTCAGGGCAGATAGATCTTAACCTGATGAACAATTTTACCCAGTCAGATTTGCTCTAAATGCTTTGGTTTTTGAGTTATAAGCCAAAAACTGCATTTTACCCCTATGTTCTATTTTTAGCCATGGCGGCCATCTTGGTTGGTTGGCCGGGTCACCGGACACATTTTTTAAAACTAGATACCCCAATGATGATTATGGTCAAGTTTGGTTAAATTTGGCCCAGTAGTTTCAGAGGAGAAGACTTTTCTACAAGATTACTAAGATTTACGAAAAATGGTTAAAAATTGACTATAAAGGGCAATAACTCCTAAAGGGGTCAACTGACCATTTCGGTCATGTTGACTTATTTGTAAATCTTACTTTGCTGAACATTATTGCTGGTCAACTGACCATTTCGGTCATGTTGACTTATTTGTAAATCTTACTTTGCTGAACATTATTGCTGTTTACAGTTTATCTTTATCTATAACAATATTCAAGATAATAACCAAAAACAGCAAAATTTCCTTAAAATTACATATTCAGGGGCAGCAACCCAACAACGGGTTGTCTGATTCATCTGAACATTTCAGGGCAGATAGATGTTGACCTGATAAACAATTTTACCCCTTGTCAGATTTGCTCTTAATGCTTTGGTTTTTGAGTTATAAGCCAAAAACTGCATTTTACCCCTATGTTCTATTTTTAGCCATGGCGGCCATCTTGGTGATTGGCGGGGTCACGCCACACATTTTTTAAACTACATACCCCAATGATGATTGTGGCCAAGTTTGGTTTAATTTGGCCCAGCAGTTTCAGAGGAGAAGATTTTTGTAAAAGTTAACGATGACGGACGACGACGACGACGGACGCCGGACACAAAGTGATGGGAAAAGCTCACTTGGCCCTTCGGGCCAGGTGAGCTAAAAATGCCATTTTTTCGAAGATAAATTCTGAAAAACATTTTACGCACGGCTACGCCAGGTAAAATTGTTGTTTATCCTAACAAAAAAATACATTTTTCAGTTTCATTCGAATATTATAATAATTATAAATCCCAAATTTATGTAGTCATTAGATAAAGTCCTTATATGTACGATCTGCCTATTTTTGGACATCAAAAGACAATACGATCGTTTTAAGGTCAATTTTGTCTACCTCACACAATCTTGTTAGGCACTATAGCTAACTTCTTAAAAGCTTTATATTTGAGAAGGTGGAAGACCTGGATGCTTCATACTTTGTATATGGATGCCTCATGTTATGAAGTTTCCGTCAGTCAAATGTCCAATGTCCTTGACCTCATTTTCATGGTTCAGTGACTACTTGAAAAAAAACTTAAGATTTTTTGTAATGTTAAATTCTCTCTTATTATAAGTAATAGGATAACTATATTTAGTATGTGGGTACCTTGCAAGGTCCTCATGCCCATCAGACAGTTTTCTCTTGACCTCAACCTCATTTCATGGATCAGTGAACAAGGTTAAGTTTTGGTGGTCAAGTCCATATCTCAGATAGTATTAGCAATAGGTCTACTATATTTGGTGTATGGAAGTATGACCAGACCGGATTGCATATCAATAAGTGGGGGAACTAGCTGACATTCTGCGACCCAGTTCCTATCATATTATTTTGTAGGGGAACTAACTCTGAATAGTGAAGGTAGAGCATAGGTATCTCATTGTCTGGTTTTCTTCATATAACGCACAAGAAGTCAATAAAACACTAAGTTCAATGATGGTATATTAATTATTCTCGAATAGATAAAGCATTCTTATTTTACAACACAAGAAATACATGTATAAGAATATGCAACATTGCTGCCGATATCCAGGCAGGCCGGGATCGACTGACACCTATCATAACAAGAAATTCGCTATTGATTTCATAGCGGCTTAATAAGTTTAAATACTAAGTTCTGAATGTCCTAGCAAGTAACAAACAAAAGAATGTATGATTTATGAGTTATCGACAAAATGTATAATACACAAATAAAGTTGCAGATGTCGCTTGACCGTTGTCCGAACTTTTAAGATGCTCTTTATAACTTTACTAGACATATATATAATTTGGTAACTGCTGCAGTCTCATTGTCCAGACAAGATCAATAGTTTATAAAAGTGCTTATTTGACATTGGTTGAAGTATCCTACGCTTGAAATGTATAGAACATTTAAACAATAATTTTATGTAAAATAGTTTACAAAGTAGAACCCGCATACATTAACTAATAAACCATATGAAATAAAATAAACTACATTTTTCTATTACAATACAAAACTATTCAAAAATATTGCTAAGGAAAAATACCTCATTTTTCCTTGGTGATATACTCTCCCTTCTTCCACAAAAGATTTTTTTTTTTTCTTATAGAAAGAAGAAATAACAATAAAAAAAAAATCTTTTCATACATGTGCATAATATATATACTACATGGTAACACACATTATTTAAATTAACATTATTTCATTAAAGCAAATTATTCTACAATAATTGAAATATCCTCATTGAAAGTAAACACATCCTGAATTATGTACATGAATATCATTATTAACGTCATTGAACAAAAAATGTATTGTCATTCGAACACAGTCTTTTGGTTTTGCTTCTATTGATATTAATCTTTTGGTTTTGCTTCAATTGATATGAATCCTTTGACATAAATCTCATTATTAACGAAATGAATAGTTATTTTAACACAGTCTTATGATTTGAATCTTTGGATATGAATCTTTTGATACAAATCTTTTGATAATAGTCTATTGGTCTGAAATATTCTGGAACACATCTGTTCTGTTGCACGAACACGACAAATCTTCTGGACACAAAACAAACCTTCCTCTCAGAAGAGAGTGGTACCCGAAGGATGTTTTATCGGCATAAACCAGTTGCCTGGTTTGAAGTCTCAATCCACATGAAACTTCTAAATCCCATTTCTGCATGGCGATTCATACCTTATATATGGTTTTCCTGACCTTCGAAGTTTCAATCCGCATGAAACTGAAGAAATTTACATATGACAGATGTAAACTGTGAATTCCATATCCACATGGAGATTCACCTGATCCACTGATGTTTTACATCAACGAATGTAAAACTTTGAAATCAATATCCACATGGAAGTTTCAAAAAAAGACACACAATGAAATGTTACATATTCCGAAATGTAACATGAAATCCATAACCTAATGGATTTTTCCTTTATATAATATTTGACAAGCATGAGGAACCGACACTAGAATGAGGCTGAATATATCTCTTTTTCCCACGAGCAAAGCACAGAACTTGTTTGCTTAACTGCAATTTACTTTGAAAATGTCTTGTATTCTGGTTCTTTTCTGTACTAGAATCCTCTGAAATAGTCTAATTTGATAATCATAAATGTTATTGAAACTTCTTCCATACTACTGAGTATAATGAGACACAGCTTACCAAAATCACCTTGTGACAATTTATTTTGGCCTGAATACATGAAATATTAATATCCTATAAACTTGAAAAACTATTTATTCTTAGCCCTATGAAAAGCGATGAGCAGAGTTTATATTTAATAGAGAAACGTTTAGTATCTACATGTACATAGCATTAATATTATTCTTTAGTTGATCTTTGAATTTATTAAAAACTATAAAGTACAAACCCTTGGGATTAACTAACACATTACTTAAGAAATATAGGGTAAAAATAAATTTTCGGACTTTTATAACTGACTGATTAGATATAAATATTAATATTTCAAAAACCAAAAATAACAATGATGTATCATAATCTTAAGAAATCAATGAAAATGAATTCCCCGAATTTGATAATAATTCAGCATGGAGTCGTCACTTCCATACTAAACTGCCTGTAAGAAGTAAGGTTTGGTTGACGAGACCAATTCTTACTCTACAGTTTAAAAATGTTTCTAAATATTTGTCATCACATTAAACAATCATTGTTATTTTTAATTTATGTCTTATTACTTTATTTTAGTGTTGAATGATAAGAACAACAAAAATTACATTACTATTGGAAAAAAAATTGTATATCATGGTCTTTGTCTAGGACAAGAGCATGAACAATGCTGAAATAAGTATATAGATCCTTAAAAACTTATACGAGCATGTCTTTTTAAGAACAAAAGCTCGATTAAAGCAGAACCTATAACATACCCAGTTTTGGTAAGGAACTAGTACAGACTTGGATCATTGCCATTAACCCTTGCATAATGTTCAATAAGTTTTAATCTGAACCTGTTAATGCCATGACCAGATGAATATTGAGTGGGTATTGCTCTTCGTGTTGTAGGTGTAAAATGGTGCATAAATTTCATTGTTTCAATATCAAACTGGGATACTGGCACAAAATCATTTGGTTGTACTGGATTTTGAGAGTTTGCACACATATTTTCTTCTTGTTTTAGGACTTTTAAGAACTGCCTAAACACATCAGGTCTTAAATCCTCACTCATAAATAGAGTACTTCTTGGACCTTGACAGACATTACCATTTGAAAACTTTACTAAATATCTGGACTGTTTTTGATCTTTGTCCAATAGAACGCTTACAATTTTTTGATTAGGTACTTGACTGAATTGTTGACTATTTCCCTGGTTTTGAAATGAATTTGGTTTTGTTTTGGGAAATGCCTTATAAGTTTGAATGACTTGAACTGACGGACTTTTAGTTGACTCAAAAAACTTGTGTTTTCCTGGACGTTTCCGCTTTCGTCCTTTTGCATTGTATTGTCTATGGTAATCCTGTTTTAAATTTTCTGGAATACGTGAACCATCTTGCCAACTAGTTCCTGGCTTACCAGTCAATTTTACTTTGTATATAGGTTTACCCTGATAAAGACTATATTCAACAAGTTTTTCAATTTCATTGGACTGAAATGCGGTATGCTGAGGGTTTTGTAATCTGTTTTGATTTTGTGATGCCCCTTGGTTTGCCTTTTGTGAATTTTTGACCTGTGAATTATGTTTGTCTTGAATATTTGTATCATTTTGAACTGAACTTTGAGTCTGAACTTCATTTTGTGTCTGATTATTGTCTTCATTTTGCATGTTTTGTGAATCAATAAGGTCATCATTACGCTCAACATTTGTGGCTTCGTTATCATCTTGCTCTTCTACATCAAGTAGAATGTCTTCATATTCAGGCAGCAGATAATTTGGACGGTCTAGGGGATTATGGTAGTCTTTCAGTCTCTTAGCATGTACTAATGCCTTAACCTCTTTTTGTGTTTCAGTATTCTTAATCTTAAAGGTATTATTTGGCCCTTTGTACAGAATTCGGTAAGGACCTGTCCATCTTTGAACTAATTTGTGATTCTTGCCTTTTGGTGTTCTGCTACAATATAGCCATACTTTTGCCCCAGCAACGAAAGTTGGTTGAACTGCTTTTTTGTCGTGTTGAAAGGTATATTTGTCTTGTTTTTCTTTCTGGTTTTTAGCAGCAACTTCACGGTAGAGTTTTAATCTGTTTACCAATTCATTTACATGTTGTTTAGTTTCCCTTGGCATTGTTTGTTTTGGTATTAAAGACACATCAATAGGCAGCCTCATTGGTTGTCCAAACAGTATTTCAAATGGTGAGAATTGAGTTGACTGTGTTGCAGGTGTGGACCTGTAAGCCATCATGATTGGAGGTATAAAATCTGGCCAATCTGTCTGTTCTTTGTTACAATATGAACGAAGGGATTGAATGATATAAGAATTCATTCTTTCACAGGCTGCATTGGTTTGCGGATGATAGCTACTTGTATAGTGTCTAGTAACATCACATAACTCGCAAAGAGCTTGAACAAGCTTGGACATGAAATTGGCACCTCTGTCAGATATGATACAACGTGGACTTCCCCAGCGGCAAATTATCTCATTGAATAATACTTTAGCAACCACCTTTGCTCCCATTGATTTCAAGGGAAATGCCTCACACCATTTCGAGTAACTGTCAACCACTAGTAGCAAGTATCTGTGTTTGTCAGGTGTTGTTGATAGTTCTAAAAAATCCATATGCATTCTTTCAAACACATTTTCAATTGGCAAAGGAGTAAGGGGTACTGGTCTCTGATGTTTAGAGTTCTTTGATTTCTGGCACTGTTCACATGTTCTTACGTACTTGTCTATGTCGGAATACATATTTGGCCAATAGTATTTTAAACGTAAGGATGCATGGTTTCTCTCAACACCTGGATGAGCTGCCATTTTACTATCATGGTAACATAACATCACATCACGTCGTAGGACAGCTGGAACACAAAGTTGTTTTATGAAATTATGGCCTGGAGGAAGTTTTCTTGAATTTTCGGAAACCATATGGTACAAAATGCCTTCAATAATTTCATAATGGTACGCCTTTGCAACAAGAGATCTTGCCTTTTGAACCTCATCTGGAACGAGTCCTTTTAGTTTATAATCAAAAATTGGTTTGAAGTCTGGACAGTTTCTTTGTAGCTGGTACAAGGTTTGACGTGTTGGTAACATCTCATCAGGATCTTTAGGTTGGTCCTCTTCAATAGCTAGAACTTCAGGAATCCGGATGCTGTTTTCCCAGCCAAACTCAAAGGTGACTGCTATATGTTCTTTCCTTTCAGCATGAAGTGAACCAATCTCTGGAAGGTCATCATCAGATTGGTATTCTTTGTCTTGGCTATCTATGGGATAATCTCTTCGTGACAATGCATCAGCATTTTGGTTCTGGGTGCCTGGTCTATGAACAATGTTGAAAGTGTACTGCTGTAAAAACAATGACCACCTCCCAAGTCGTCCAGTAGCGTCCTTTGAGTTATTTAGCCATCGCACGGTTATACTATCAGTGTAAACTGTAAACTGATTGTTTGCTATATACGGTTTGAAAGTTTTTATAGCTTCAATTAGAGCTAACCCTTCTTTGTGATTGATATGCCAACGTTTTTCCTGATCTCTTAAACCTCTACCTCCATATGCAATAACTTTTTCTAGTCTTTCATGATGTTTTTGACCTAATACATAACCAATTGCTGAATCTGACGCATCTATTGACAAGAAAAACTCTTTTTCAAAGTCAGGAAATGCAAGGATTGGTGCAGATGTCAGTTTTTGTTTTAATGTATTGAATGCATCATCTTGTTTTGTTGTCCAATCAAATTTTACATCTTTCTTTAATAGTGTTGTAAGAGAGGAACAAATTTTACTGTAGTTTTGAATAAATTTTCTGTAATAGTTGCACATACCAAGAAAGCTACGTAATTGTTTGACTGATTTTGGAATGGGATATTCAGAAACTGCAACTGTTTTAGATTTGTCAACCTGTATGCCATGTTCAGAGATAATGTGTCCTAAATATTTTACTTGTTTTGCCGCAAAATGACATTTTGAGGGTTGTAAAGTTAACTTTGCTTGTTTTAATTTTTGAAATACCAGATTCAAATGTTCAAGATGTTCATCAAAGTTTTTGGAAAACACTAATATGTCATCTATGTATATAAGTGCAACCTTCCAATTTAGTTCTTGTAAGACTTTAGTCATTAACATTTGAAATGTTGCAGGTGCATTTGTTAAACCAAAACACAATCTTTTAAATTGGTATTGACCTTGTGGTGTCATGAATGCTGTTTTGTGTTTTGACTGTTCATCAAGTGGCACCTGATGAAATCCACTAGCAAGATCAAGCGAACTGAAAATTTTAGCTCTTGAATAGCCAACTGTATCAACAACCTCTTCTATTTTAGGAATTGAGAAAGAAACTTTTTTAGTGACCTCATTCAATTTTCGAAAGTCTAAAACGAATCTGTATGTATTGTTTGGTTTTTTCACTAAGATTACACTGCTATGGTAAGGAGACATTGATTCTTCTATGATGTCATTTTCTTTGAGATTTTTGATTTGTGTCTCCATAACTTCTTGCATTTTTGGTGAATATTGAAACCGTTTAGACCTTACTGGTGCTTCATTTGTCGTTTCAATATTGTGATAATGCAAGTCTGTTTTGCCTAATTCAGACGCATCTTTTGCGAAAACATTCCTATTTGATCCTATTAACTTTAGAAGTTTTTGGTGTTGTTCTTTAGTAATGTTATCGGAATCAATTGTAACATTAAGATTTAATGCCTCTTTAATTGGGTCTTGAAATTGAACATCTGATTTTGATTTGTTATCTAAGGCACAGATTGGTTTTGTGGGTGATTTCCAAACTTTTGAAATTGGTGAATTTGCGTTTATAACAATGTCTTCATTTGTTGGATTTAGCACTCTGTAGTAAACTTTTGCATTTTTAACTACACTGAGACAATTTGAACCTAATATTTGTCTGTTTATCAAATTATCGTGTGGCTCTAACAGCACTGTTGTATTTGTTGGGAATTTATTGATAGAAAGTTGTATATCATTCTCTGTATATGCTTTTAAAGTCAGCGTTTTGTTTGTGTTTGCTATGAAATATCTCTCTAAATTCTTTCCAGACTCCAAGGCAGCAATAGTAAAATCATTATGAAATGAAACACAACCATTTGAAAAATCAATGTTTGCCTTATGAGTAGTCAAAAAATCTTGACCAAGGATTAAGTGAAATCCAACATCTCTTAAAATATAAAAAGAAAAGGGCATAACTAATCCATTGACATCTATGTCCAAATCAATTTTCCCTTGAACATTATGTACAGTATTGCATACTCCACGAATTTCATGTAAATCTGTAGTACTTATGACTGGTAATTCTTTCTTATAAAATGCTCTTCTAAGCAATTGCTCATTAATAACAGAAATTGTAGCACCAGAGTCTACAAGAGCATTAATATAAATATTACCTAATTTAACCCTTATTTTATTACTATTTACAATGGCTGTTTCTACATTAGCCATGAAGTTGTTCTTGAACTCAAAAGACTTTGCCATTTTAATAATATAATATTAGACTTCAGGAGGGATGAAAAATATAAGCCTTATCACTTATCAGACCTAATTATATGTTCAATAAATTAAAACTATTATTATATATAAAAGTGTCACAGGTGATTTAATAATAGGCTGTACTCACCCTCTGCAGTTACCAAGGAATAAGTAAATAGCTAAATTCCTATACGGTTTCCTGTCCTGGAGGTCTTCTATATTATGGCACTAGTCCTTAAAGTTCAGCAAGCATCTTCTTCACGAGAAACGAAGCCGGGTCCTCGAACCACTCTATGACCAGACCGGATTGCATGTCAATAAGTGGGGGAACTAGCTGACATTCTGCGACCCAGTTCCTATCATATTATTTTGTAGGGGAACTAACTCTGAATAGTGAAGGTAGAGCATAGGTATCTCATTGTCTGGTTTTCTTCATATAACGCACAAGAAGTCAATAAAACACTAAGTTCAATGATGGTATATTAATTATTCTCGAATAGATAAAGCATTCTTATTTTACAACACAAGAAATACATGTATAAGAATATGCAACATTGCTGCCGATATCCAGGCAGGCCGGGATCGACTGACACCTATCATAACAAGAAATTCGCTATTGATTTCATAGCGGCTTAATAAGTTTAAATACTAAGTTCTGAATGTCCTAGCAAGTAACAAACAAAAGAATGTATGATTTATGAGTTATCGACAAAATGTATAATACACAAATAAAGTTGCAGATGTCGCTTGACCGTTGTCCGAACTTTTAAGATGCTCTTTATAACTTTACTAGACATATATATAATTTGGTAACTGCTGCAGTCTCATTGTCCAGACAAGATCAATAGTTTATAAAAGTGCTTATTTGACATTGGTTGAAGTATCCTACGCTTGAAATGTATAGAACATTTAAACAATAATTTTATGTAAAATAGTTTACAAAGTAGAACCCGCATACATTAACTAATAAACCATATGAAATAAAATAAACTACATTTTTCTATTACAATACAAAACTATTCAAAAATATTGCTAAGGAAAAATACCTCATTTTTCCTTGGTGATAGAAGGACTGTAAGGTGTATATGTCCAACTGGCAGGTGTCATCTGACCTTGACCTCATTTTCATGGTTCAGTGTTTAAGTTTTAGTGTTTTGGTCTGTTTTTGTTATACTGGATGCAGAGGTCTTCTATATTTGGTGTATAGAATGATTGTAAGGTGTACATGTCTAGCTAGCAGTTGTCATCTGACCTTGACCTCATTTTCATGGTTCAGTGGTCAAAGTTAAGTTTTTTTAGTTTTTTTTTTTTTTCTAATACTATAGGCAATAAGTCAACTTTATTTTGTGTATGGACATATTTTATGATCTATATTTCAGTCGCGCAAGTTTTATTTGACCTTCACCTCATTTTCATGGTTCAGTGGTTATTGTTAAGTTTTTGTGTTTTGGTCTGTTTTTCTTAAACTAAGCAATAGCTATTGGTCCACTTTATTTGTTGTATGGAAGCATTGTTAGCTGTAAATGCCTGCCTGGCATGGTTCATCAGAACTTGACCTCATTTTGATGGTTCAAAAGTCAATGTTTAGTTTTCTTGGTTAAGTTTATGCGACAGTTGTAATAAAGCTTTATATTTAGGACTATCAACATAATATCAATGATTAGTAAAGAAGGGGAGACAACTCTTGTTTCTTGTAGTAAGCTTTGTCTTTATTTGTAATAAAAGCTATTTTAAAATTTAAAATGATATTTAACTTTAGATTATAATTAAAGATGATTAAAGTCTATTGACAATAATTTGATAACACCAATACTTTTACAACAACAACAAATAATTTATTAGAGTCTCACCTCTTTAAAACATTTGATATAAAACACAATTCAAAAATTATTCTTTGTTCAAAATCTTTAAACAAACAAAAATCCTCTAATACAAAATGCAATACATTAATTCTATTTTTCTATTACAGGTTATGGATTAGCCTTTGTAGCCTACCCTGAGGCATTGTCTAACCTACCACTACCTCAATTGTGGTCTGTTTTGTTTTTCTTCATGTTGTTTACTCTTGGACTTGACAGTGAGGTAAGATAGTTTTTTTTACAGAAATAGGATTGTCTCCCTTATAAACAAATTTTGTAGTGATTAGTAGTATTATATACTACAGGAGATTTTTGCTGATAAATTTTGTAATGGACCAGGACCTTTTTCTAATTTTTTGACTGGAAATAACTTGTCTATTATACTATTATATTGTTTTATGATGATGAATGTATCTTGTACTCTAAAAAGAATATTTTCCACCTGGTGCACTGCTGAAAATTAAATAATAATTTGAATATTATTTTTTTTAAAGTGTGGAATGATTTTAATACTTAGGAGATAACTGTATTGTATTTTAAGCTCGGAGGGCATCAATTGGGGATTTGATGGTCGCAAATTAAGTTTACTGGCGATGTTTTAGCGGAGACAGTAAACGGGTATTTGCAACCATCAATTCCCCCAATTGATGCCGTCGGAGCTTAAAATACAATATTGTTATCTCCATTCTGATGAAACAGACAGAAAACAACGTTAAAACATGTATTTAAAATCTGTCATATGCCGTCTGCGCTTGCGCTTGCATACCATAGCATCAATTGTTAATTCTAATGCAACAAATTTGTAACGTTCATTTCGATTGGATAAAGTCACATATTAACATGGCATCAATTGACAATTGATACTAAGGGACGTACGCACAAGCGCAGGCGGCATATGGCCAACTTTAAATACATGTTTTAACGTTGTTTTCAGTCAGTTTTATTAGAATTGAGATAACAATATTGTATTTAAAGCTCCGACAGCATCAATTGGGGATTTGATGGTCGCAAATACCCATTTACTGTCTCCGCTAACGCATCGCCAGTAAACTTAATTTGCGACCATCAAATCCCCAATTGATGCCGTCGGAGCTTAAAATACAATACAGTTATCTCCTAATTGAAGACCTGTTGGTGACCTTCTGCTGTTGTCTGCTCTATGGTCTGGTTGTTGTCTCTTTGACACAATATGGATTCATCATTTTTTTATGAATTGAATAATTAATTTGTTGCAAACTATTACTATGCAAATCTATAGGAAACTTGTATTTTGTTGAACACTGATACCCCAATGAATGAATACCAATCAGTCAAGATTATATTGTAGAAATTTATTCATAGATTAGTATGAAACAGAACCAACAGTATGCTTTTGTATTTTGTATTCAGATACATATGTAATGTCTATTTTTATTTTGCAGTTTGCTTTATTGGAGACCGTTTTGAAAATATAAGAGTCACATGTGTATTGGTCTGGGAGTGATATGTTTCTTTATGGCTTTACCATGTGTTACACCAGTAAGTATAAAAGTCACATGTGTATTGGTCTGGGAGTGATATGTTTCTTTATGGCTTTACCATGTGTTACACCAGTAAGTATAAAAGTCACATGTATATTGGTCTGGGAGTGATATGTTTCTTTATGGCTTTACCATGTGTTACACCAGTAAGTATAAAAGTCACATGTATATTGGTCTGGGAGTGATATGTTTCTTTATGGCTTTACCATGTGTAACACCAGTAAGTATAAAAGTCACATGTGTATTGGTCTGGGAGTGATATGTTTCTTTATGGCTTTACCATGTGTAACACCAGTAAGTATAAAAGTCACATGTGTATTGGTCTGGGAGTGATATGTTTCTTTATGGCTTTACCATGTGTAACACCAGTAATGTAAAAGTCACATGTGTATTGGTCTGGGAGTGATATGTTTCTTTATGGCTTTACCATGTGTAACATCAGTAAGTATAAAAGTCACATGTGTTTTGGGTTTAGTGTGTCATGATCGGTTTGATCTTGTCTTTGACATTAATGACAATGTTACACCAGTAGCTACAAAAGTCACATGTGTATTTATTTCTTTTTGAACATTTTCTGCTCTTTAACAAAATGTCTTTATTTCATCGAGAAGCATATTATATATATTTTAATAAAAATTTTATAAAAAATAAAAAAAGAGTTGCAATAGAAGAGAAATAACTCTGGTATTTTTATGGCCCCGCAACGAAGTTGTCGGTGCCATATAGTTTTACCCTTGTCCAAAATTTCGTCATTCCGTCATTTCGCAACAAATCATTATACGGTGTTTTTTTCTAAACACCTTTAGATATTGGGCTGATTTTTGGTATGTGAGTTAACCAGATGAGTTACAGATCAAAAGTTTAAGTTTCGTTCCGCTTGCTAATTTTTGTCAAAATTATGGGCTTTGGACTTTGATAAATTGTTGGAAATCAGTTATACAGACTTTTTTTCTAAACGCTTTCAGATATTGGGATGATTTTTGGCATGCGAGTTAACCAAGATGAGTTACAGATCAAGTTTAAGTTTTGTTCTGCTCGGCTAATTTTTGCGGAAATTACGAGCTATGGAATTGATAAATTGTTGAAAATCGGTAATACAGACTTTTTTCTAAACGCTTTCTGATATTGGGATGATTTATGGTTTGTGATTTACTCATGATGAGTTACAGATCAAGTTTAAGTTTTGTTCAGTGTTCATCCTCAAACCTTTATATAAGTTATCTATTATCATTAAATACAACTTACATTTAAATATTAAGAATGAACAGGAATGAATTACCAGTTGCATGCAAACATTTTACTCAGTGTTGTTAGTACATGGTGTTATATTTATTTTACAGACAGGAGATTACTAGTAGGATTAATGGACAGTTATGGTGCTGATTTCTCTGTATTGTGTGTAGCCACATGTGAATGTGTATCCGTACTATGGGTTTATGGTAAGTCAGTCTTATTTTCTTTGAACAAGGAAATTAAAAGGGTTTTAAATGAAGATGAACATCATGTTTCTTTATGAACATATGAATGAAACATAAACTTTAAATCAACAAAATGTTCATGGCCAAATGAATTTAAGATTTTTTTTTTTATTAATTTTCATGATTTATCATAAATCAAGCAGCTAAACATAAAGATGAAGAAATAAGATTTGGTAAGAGTGCCAATGAGACAACTCTACATCCAAGTCACAATTTATAAACCATTATAGGTCAAAAAATAAGATTTGGTAAGAGTGCCAATGAGACAACTCTACATCCAAGTCACAATTTATAAACCATTATAGGTCAAGAAATAAGATTTGGTAAGAGTGCCAATGAGACAACTCTACATCCAAGTCACAATTTATAAACCATTATAGGTCAAGAAATAAGATTTGGTATGAGTGCCAATGAGACAACTCTACATCCAAGTCACAATTTATAACCCATTATAGGTCAAGAAATAAGATTTGGTAAGAGTGCCAATGAGACAACTCTACATCCAAGTCACAATTTATAAACCATTAAAGGTCAAGAAATAAGATTTGGTAAGAGTGCCAATGAGACAACTCTACATCCAAGTCACAATTTGTAAACCGTGCCAATGAGACAACTCTACATCCATGTCACAATTTGTAAACCGTGCCAGTGAGACAACTCTACATCCATGTCACAATTTGTAAACCATTATAGACCAAAGTACAGCCTTCAGCACAGAGTCTTGGCTCACACCGAACAGCAAGCTATAAATGAGCAGTGTAAAACCATTCAGACATGATTGTCTAGTCGAAGTAGGAATGCTCAGTCCATGGCACAATTTAGAGAATGCCATGCTGTTACACAACACACTTGATGTGTACAAAGCTATCCTGTTCTGTCTCAAAAATTCTTCTCTTCCGTATATTATTTGTTTTAAAAATTTCAGTTTGAGTTATCTGCCCTTTATTCTTATCAACCAACTTTTTCATCTGATATTTTAAATTTATTATTATTCATACCAATAAAAATTGTTCTGTTTACTTTTTTCACAGGAGTGACAAGATTTATAAAAGATATTGAATTTATGTTGGGTAAAACCCCAGCACCAACTACATATTGGTTGTTTTGTTGGGTGTTAGCTTCACCACTTCTTATAGGGGTAAGTAATATACTGTTCAGAAATTATTGCGAGGACTGGGCGCAATTGCAATAATTACATGCATTATGACACCTGATGCATATTTATTTATGCAGATTAGCTTAATTGCAATAATAAATCTCAAATTTTTATCCACTTTTAAAAAATCGCAAAAAAAAATGCATGGAAAAATTTATGAATATACAGAATTTCAGGTTTAATCATCTTAACTCTATGTTTAAAACTTTTAGATATTTATAAAATAATCTGTATATCAGGAAATATAAAAAAGATGTGGTATGATTGCCAATGAGACAACTCACCACAAGAGACCAACATGACACAGAAATAAACAACTATAAGTCACTGTACGGCCTTCAACAATGAGCAAAGCCCAAACTGCATAGTCAGCTACAAAAGGCTCTGAAATAACAATGTAAAACAATTCAAAAATGTTTTTATGAGTATTTGATATCTTGTCAAATATACTCTTCTTAACATTTTTAACTTTCTATTTAATTGTATTGTGCATAGCTATAGGTACTGCTAAAAAGGAACACAGCAGAGATCAAAATGCTCAATTGTCTAAGGGCCTATATAGCTATATTGTGAAAAAAACAGCACAAAATTCCACAACATGCCATGTTCAGTACAAAATCCCACTTCTCTGGAAAAAAAGAAAGGTTCAAGCAAAATAAAAAAAAACATTTAGTAAAACTATTACTAAATTAAACACCATGCATCTAGGAATAAAAGAAAAGAGGAGGTCTTATATAATGTAAAATAATATTTTAAGACTATTCTATATTTCATTCATTACTTGTTGTCACTGCTCACATTGAATAAATTTTACAGATTTTTGACAATTCATGTTGTTGGGAAAAGCTACATGGTCTGTTTGTATACTATGAGATTGACTTTGTACCTAAATTAAAGTAATATTTTAACCATTGCTTATGTATCATGTTGACTTTACATTACAGGGTCTGTTTGCATACCGTCCCTAAAGTAAAAGATGGCGTATTTTTCCCAGAATTCGCCCAGATTATTGGATGGTGTGTGACTGCCGTAGTGTTATGTCCTATACCTTTGTACTTTGTTTATAAATTCATCATCACTCCTGGGAAAGTCACTGAAGTGATTATACACTGAAATATTCAATTATATTTAATTATTTGTTTTTATGGCAATGTTGCTTTAAAAATAGCACAATGTTGGATTTAAAAATAAAAAAAATGATTCAACAAAATATTGGATACATGTGTAAGATTACAATTGAATTTAACAGGTGACTAAGTTGTACTTTGAAACAGGACAGAGACAGATCTAAAAGTCTTCTTTGTGAGAGTTGCTTACCGTGAAATGCAATATTGTTTTCAAAGAATTTTTGGTTTTACTGTCCATACAAAACCAATGAAAATTAGTACTCCATCATCATCAATGAGTCCATAAATAATAATTGGTTCACAGTAATCTACTTTTTTTTTCTCATCACTTTGCATCCGTCGTCGTCCGTCGTCTTTAACTTGTACAAAAATCTTCTCCTCTGAAACTACTGGGCCAAATCAAACTTGGCCACAATCAATTGTGGCCATCTAGTTTGAAAAATGTGGGTAAAATGTAGATTTTGGTTTATATCTCTGAAACCAAAGCATTTAGAGCAAATCTGACATGGGGTTAAATTGTTTATCAGGTCAAGATCTATCTGCCCTCCAATTTTCAGACAAATCAGACAACCCGTTTCTAGTTTGAAAAATGTGTCCGATGACCCCGCCCTTGAACCAAGATTTCCGACATGGCTAAAAATAGTGCATAGGGTAAAATGCAGCTTTTGGTTCATATCTCTAAAACCAAAGCATTCAGAGCAAATCTGCTGTGGATAAAATTGTTCATTAGTTCAAGATCTACTGCCCTGAAATTTTCAGACCAATCGAACAACTTTTCTGCCCCTGAATTGGTAATTTTAATAAAAATTTTCAGCTTTTGGTTATCTTGAATATTATTATAGATAGAGATAAACTGTCAACAGCTCTAATGTACAACAAAGCAAGACCTAAAAATAAGTCAACATGACCAAAATGGTCAGTTGACCCCTTAGAGAGTTATTGCCCTTTATAGTAAATTTTTAGCAATTTTTGTAAGTTTTGTAAATTGTGTAAATTTTTACAAATTATTTTCAACTGTCACTTCTGGGTCAAATTAATTACAGATAGAGATAACTGTAAGCAGCAAGAATGTCCAGTGAAGTAAGATCTACAAACACATCACCAACACCAAAAACACAATTTTGTCATGTGTCACAAAGATCAAGGTGAGCGACACAGGCTCTTTAGAGCCTCTAGTTTGATAACCACTGTAGATAACATTGCACCAAAAGTCAACTTAACCACATATTATTGCACCAAAAGTCAACTTAACCACATATTATTGCACCAAAAGTCAACTTAACCACATATTATTGCACCAAAAGTCAACTTAACCACATATTATTGCACCAAAAGTCAACTTAACCACATATTATTGCACCAAACATCAACTTAACCACATATTATTTATATTTACAGAGACTAAGAATAGTAACAACACCAGCAGCTGACTGGGGACCTAATACCAAGGAAAAATTATACAATGCTGACACACAATTTACAGACATTGGAAAAGCAGCTAACGCTTATGACAATCCAGCTTCACAATGATAAACTACATGTATAGCAATATTAGAATCATAAAGATATAAGTTTTTCTTTAAAGTATATTTCAAAATGAATTTCACACATAGTTTCAGGGTACTTGTATAACAAAGAAATGCAGAGTTATTTTTAACTTTTACTCATTTTAGTTAAGAATTTTGTGAATATGACAGAAACCCGTCACAAATATATTGTAAAATGGTTTTCTCCGTGACTTTTTTCAGTATTTTAATCAATTCCAACATAATTTTAGTGCTGAATTTTGAATTGTACATAGTTTTACATCTTTTCATTATAAGATTTATAAAATGTTTTTAAAGTGATTTTATGGATTCAGTTTGAAAAATTACATTTCTTTGATTCTATATGACATTATTTTTTAACTGAAAAACTCCTTCATTTTTTTAAAAGTGATTTTTAAAAGGGATGAATTAATAATTTTATGATTTTAAATTTTGTTTTGGTTTAAGACTGCTTTTTTTAAAAAGATGAATATTAAAGATAGAATTGTTATATACTAAATACAAAAATCTGCCTTCTGAAAGTAGAATGAAGTTATAAAGTAAAATAATGATTTTGCTAATATTTCAAATGTTGCATACAATAGATACCTCATTTGTGTTATTTATTTTTAGGAACCATTTCATTGAAATGTTATTCAATTTTTGTTTACTCTTGGTTGAACTGTTTTCAATGCAGGCTTACTTTAAATCTCAAACTTTAGTTACACAAATGATTAATAATTCAGATTTACCTTAATTGAAAAAATTTTGACATACAAAAATATTTAATTTTGCAAGCAACAAAACAGTATTTTTCTTCTTTTTTAGTTTGAATCATCAAAAAGATTTGTTTACAAAATCAATGAAATTTACTTTAGAAACAAGGGTGTACTTAATAATCATGTCTGCATTAGTTTGACATAAAGATGTTGACACTTTCATGACATTCCTTTAAATTATGACTTTTTTATATGTATCGTATATAATTTCCCTTCTACAATTTTATAGTTGTTAAACATATCAAACAAGATTTTTTTACAAATTATATATATCTACATTTGTACATATCATGTATATCATTTCATAACGAGGAAAGATCTATGTTTTGCTGATTAATACATATTAGGTCTGAATCTGTCTAGTTTTAATATATAGATTGGGCAAAGGATTCATGTGGTAATTTTCTTGTATCCCTGTTTCCAAATATTACATTAACTATTAAAAGTAGATTGAAACTAAAATTTATTTTAGCCTATATATATTTAACTTTGTTTGGTATGACTTTACATGTTACAAAATCATTCTTTTACTGAAAAGATAACTGTCCATAGTAATTACAGTAAACAAGAAACTTAAAAAGATGTTACAAAGCACAATTTAATTGATAAAGTATTTTATTTTTTACTTGAGACAGAAATTGTTGTATTTTTTAAACAGAAATATTTTTAAGATAGTTTCCGTATTTTTATTATCATCAACATGTGATTTGTTGGTGATATTTTATTGTTATTGATTTTGTTGAAATCCATGATTCGATTGTTTGTACAGTTATCTCATTCAAAATAAATAGATACAAACATTTATAAGTTTTTGTTTAAGTTTGCCAATCATACATATTCACCAGTTATCTTCATTCAATCCTATACAAACTGGACAAATTATATCCCAGGGGCGGATGCAGGAATTTTCGAAAGGGGGGGGTGCTAACCCAGGGCGCAGGGGGGGTGCAAAACATATGTCCCGATACAAATGCATTGATCGGCAAAAATAAAGGGGGGGTGCGCACCCCCGGAACCCCCCCCTGGATCCGCCACTGTATCCTTTATACCTTTTTATGCCCTACTTAGGAGCATTATGTTTTTCGGTCTGTGCGTCTGTTGTACTGTCTGCTTGACTGTCTGTCCCGCTTCAGGTTTTAAGTTTTTGGTTGAAATTTTTGGTCAAGGTTGAGGCTTCAAGGTCAACTGTGCATCAAAAATGATAGTGCAAATGGGGGCATCCTTGTACTATGGACACATTCTTGTTGTATCACCTGCATCTGATTTGGTAGAATGTCTGACATAAAGATGCTTTACGGTCTGAAATTTCCATGTGGCATAGTTAGTTTTACATCATTTTCAAAAAACAATACCTGTATAAAAATGCCAAAGATTTTTTAATTTTGTGATTTTTCAAATTTTTAGAACACAAGTCAACTATATTTGGTAAATAAAATCATTGCATGGTATACCGTAAATTGGACATTGCCTCACATGCTAGCCTTTGCCATCACTTTGCCAACATCTTACATTCAGGCCATCATTTGTTGTCCAGGAAATATTTTTTAAAACCTAATGTCAGAAACTGCTATATGGTTTAAAAGTAAATCTTTCTGCTTCATCTATGAGTTTGAGGTTTGTTTAGACTTATCAACGAACATTGCCATTGTGGTTAAAAATAGAACATCTTGGTCAAACTTTAGCTTTAGGCAACAAAAAATAACTATATAGCAAAGATAAAAAAACTAACAAGGGAACAATATTCATGCCATGAGCTGTTCCAACCCAGAAATATTTAAAATAATCTGCTGACTTGTTTTTATTTCTAGTATTGCCCCAGGAATGAACTTGAAAAAGCATTACTTTGGCATAGTTTGTGATTAGCTAACTTAAAGAAGAACTGTATATTAAAGGTCAATAATATTTTGTTTGCACCTGTATATTAACCTGCACATCTTGGTTCTATCGAGATTATTTGGCCACATCCCTCAGTCGGTCTTTTGACTGACTCTTTGCTAAGTTTGCATGTTTTAGTTTGTAATTTACTGTAAGTCATTTTACGTGGAACCACTAGGGAAAGATCAATGATGTTTGGCATATTATTCTATAAGAAAGGTCACATCTGATGTAGCAGAGTGATTTTTCATGCTTCATAAATTATGTAATTTGCACTTTTGAAATCATTGATTTATATTAAAAATCTACTTATCAAATTCTTATTGGGTCTTTAGTTTAATTATTTCACTCTTGCAAAGTATTTTTTACTAAAGGATATTTATCCTTTATGACTTGATTTAGTATATGATTTACGTATTGAGTAATGTTACTCATACATATTCATGGGGGTTGAAATTGAACTCTTGTTTTGATTGGTTCTTAGTTATTGGCGGTTAAATTGAGTTTTCCTTTGTGTACCTTGGGGAGAATTCACCTGGACACTGGTCAGTGAAAGACGTCCATTATTTACTCAGACTATTATAGCAGAAACCCATATTTACAGATTGTATTTATTATATTCAGCTTGACAGTTTTCTAGACATGACTAGTAAGTTGCACTTTCTTCTTTATTAACATTTTGACACGAATTAATAGATTTGGTTAACTTTCCTATTTTCGAGTAAATACTCTTCAGATTGCATGTTTATAACATCGGAATGAAAGATTTGAATGAGCGTATTTTTGGTAAAGAAGCTAGGTCATATTTTTATAAAGTAATGTAATATTTGCCGCTGATCATAGCGTAATTATGCAATGTATAGAGATATCGTAATAACAGTATTTTACGAATACTGAGGGGGGGCAAGGGGTTTAACTGTTATGCTGTTATGGGGCAATTTAATTCTTTGTTATCTGTTATTCTGAAAATATATTTGCTGTTAGCTGTTATTGTCTTATTCTTTGTTAGCTGTTATTGGGCTTTTAGTTTTTTGTTATCTGTTATTGTGATAATGTAATTGCTGTTAACTGTTATTGATAATTGGAATGCTAGCATTTTTTTTACAGCAAATTTTCATTAGAAATTGAAGATCATTGGACATTGGGGTCTAACACTACTAATAAGTTGCTCTCGTATTAGGAGAAGGATTTCATTAACATATACCCATCACAGAAGTGAGGTCCAGGACAATTCAAGTATATCTTATGATTATCCTTTGTAATAAATTCCATTTGTTTTATGAATGTGTATTTAGAATTATCTTATTTTTTGTGTATGAGGATAATGTTACTTGTTTCCCGTACTAACATATTAAATTAGAATAATTCTTAATATGACAAAAAGGAAAACATATGGCCAGGAATATCTGGGGCAATATGCGCAATTGTTTCTACATAGGCGGTAATGGTAACGTTTTCTTCTGTTGCTCAGCCCATATCATAAACTTGTATATGTATGATGGCTTGTTTCGAAGCTGAGACATTTTTACATATGTGGTTAAATTTTCGGGGTACGAAGTGTGATTCATTTTTCCGTAAATTAGCAAACCACGAGTATCCTTTTGCGATGTGGCTCCTCATGGTAAAAAATCCCATTTTTGACACAATAAGTTCTTTAAAAATTTAATACTTTGAACACATTTAATGGCTCCATAGTTTTTACACATTCATTCTGTGTTCCCTTACTTTCTAAATTAACACAAATGGTTCAGCTCAGTCATTTGTTTATCATAGAAATGTGTCAAATATCACTACACAGAGATTTTTTGTTTACACGTGACTTTTGAGTTCCTTATTTCAAGGCGCATTAGGGATATTGTCCCATCTGAGAAGAATCTCAATTAAGGACTAGGTCCTTACAAACAGTTAACCTTTTATTTAATATGGTACATGGACTCAGCTCTGTGATTCTTTTCAAGCAGAACCAAACACATTGTACAATGAAAGTTCCAACCATGTACTGGGTTCCGAAGCTGCACATAGCTCATTACAAACACAGATTTATTTTGTCTTCAATCCATTGTTCCCCTACTAAACTATGTATTCTACTTACTAGTACACTTGGTGCAATCAAAAGCCTGATAAAAAATTGTTCAAATTGAGCCTATGAAAATAGTGGAATAAATTACTTTTGGAGTGTCAAAAATTGGTTCGAGGTACTTGATAAATTGCATGCTTGTAATTGGTGCTTTTGATTTTTCTACCCTATATACCACTTTGCCTCATAGTCTTATTAAGAAAAATTCACACACCTCATTGAATGGGCATTTAAAAAAGTCAGAATGCGAATATATATTTTCAAACTCTTTTAGGTCATTTTTTAGTAGCAACAAACACACGAACTATATGTCAATTTGATACCATAACTGCCCTTGAATTTTTACTAGATATCATTTTTTTTCTGTTTGACATATTCCTCATTTCCATTCTCAATTTTATTACACACAATTTAAATTATAAGCATGTGTGAGTTTCTATAACTGTTTAAAAATAAATACTGAAAAAAGTATTCTATAACAAAAAAAACCAGCTATGCCATGAGCGCATGATACGCCCGTCGCCCTTTTTGAAATATTCGATTACTTCCTTATGTCATATCAGATATTTATATAGAGAATAATACATGGCAAAATCCGTATCATATGTCGTATCATCCCAAGACATCAATATCAGCCCAAGGGCATTTAGGCCCGAGGGATGATATTGGTCGAGGGTGATACGGCATGTGATACGGATTTTGCCATGTATTATACACTTTATCATATATTTCAACAGAAGAGTATTATATTATATGAACTGTTTTCTGATCCATGGCACTGGGTTACCTTCAGTTCTAATTATTTATCCGAAGCACCTGGGTAACCTTACAATTTGCGTGCTGTTGTTTTAAAAATATTTTGTTTATTATTGTATTAATTTGTGTGTTTTGTATTTTTCATAGTTGCATTTAGTGTGCCAAAAAATATGAAAACTTGACGTTCGTGACGTCACATACAATATGAAAACTCGACGTTCGTGACGTCACATACCAAACAATGACGTCATTCAAAAAATTTACCTATTTTGAGGAAAATTTTTCTTAAGCAAAAAAAAACAAAACTGACTATATGTATAAAAAAAAAAAAAAAAAAAAAAAGTAGGGGTGTGATAAAGGGTATGCGATAAAGGGTAGGGGTGTGATAAAGGGTATGCGATAAAGGGTGCGCATCAAAGTTGCGCGATATGGATTAAACAGCAGGCTATTTATCACATATGCAAAACTACTGTATTTACTACTAAACATATGATAAAAAAATTTAAAGAGAGTATAACCCCGTGAATTCCCGGTATCACTCCGTGAACTTCGACACGGGTTACATTAAAGTTTGTAGGTCTATAATCGACACTATGGCTGCTTTAAACGCAAGACCGTATAAAAATATATACAAATTTATTAACACAAGTTTACAGTTCGAAAGCTAGGGGAAGACTGCCCCAGCAACAGTTTACAAAACATAAATTAATTCAAAGATAAGGGTATTAAAACATGAAAATGTTCTTATAAAATATAAATATACTTGTCCAATGTTATGTAATAATAATAGGATTATTGTCCTCCGGCTAAACTTTATAAAATAGCGATAATTGCTTTTGTAGTTCAAGCGTTAGATACATGTATTATCTCTCACACTCTTGACAGCCATCGGATTAAGTTGTAAAATAGTAAATCTATAATCTCTTTGGGTATTTGAAATAAAGAAACATTATATTTAAGAATAAAGAAACATTTAAAACAAGAAATATTCAACTTAAAACTAAAATGAGAAATATTCAATTTAAAACGAAAGTTCATATAAATATTCAAAACGAGAGTTCATATTACTAATCAAAACGAGAGTTCATATACATATTCAATTCAAACGAGAGTTCCTATAAAGCACTTTGAAAATTATAGTAAAAGTTCCCAATGTCACTTTTCTTCCGGTTATATTCTCCACTGCTTCCCCGAAGTGATCGTCCCGAGCACAAATTGCTACATTTCGTATTTGGGTTTTTAACGTTTTTTCATCTATGGGTAATTCGTCTTGGGTAAATCGTCTTTGGGTAATTCGTCTTTGGGTAATTCGTCTATGGGTAATTCATCTATGGGTAATTCGTCTCTCTGGTTGCTGAAAGTGTGTACACACTGAAAACATCACGAACTTAGAAAATGCACATATTGGACCTCTTAATAGATATATATATATAGGGGGTATGTGGAGGGGGATAAACATAAACACACTAGATATTCGAGGAGGGGGACTACTGACATAAGTATACTATACTCTGAGGAGGGGGACTACTGACATAAGTATACTAACTCTGAGGAAGGGGACTACTGACATAAGTATACTAACTCTGAGGAGGGGGACTACTGACATAAGTATACTATACTCTGAGGAAGGGGGCTACTGACATAAGTATATTATACTCTGAGGAGGGGGACTACTGACATAAGTATACTATACTATGAGGAGGGGGACTACTGACATAAGTTACTATACTCTGAGGAGGGGGACTACTGACTTAAGTATCCTAATTATGAGGAGGGGTACTACTGAGTCATAAATATACTGAAATATCTATTTCAACTTCACAACTCAAAAGAGCATGGCTCTATTATATATATGTATAGCTATATAAAACAACGAAGGGTGCTTTTATAATAATCATAAAAGTAGAACTAAGTATTGAAGTTTGATTGAAAAAAGGGGCAATAATGATCATTGGCCCGTTTATGATCCCAACAAAACTACACTATACTGAAAGGTTTTCGAAAACACTATCAAGAATTTGAACCGATTATTAGATTATCAGTGGCTATATTTCTACCTTGTAAGCAGGTATTGATTAAATATAATACAGCATTTTTCTGACATGTAGTATACAAGTCGTCACTCCTGTACACCCAACGGAAACAAGACCACAAGACAGATGACGAGTCCATCTTGCATTCTTGTTTCGCACCAAAATTGTATTATAAAATGATTTTGTTACACCACTGATAATCTCTTTATGAAAAAGCTCACACGTGTAAATTCACCTACTTATAGCATGTTGTATTAAATGATACAATAACGACAACTAAAACAATAATTGTGGTTATTTCAGTATACTACAGTCAGTGATCCTTGTTCAAAGTTACAACCTTCACTTGTGTAAAACACTAGGTTCTATGATACAACAAGGATACACAGACTTTAGCTCAGTTTATGGAGGTTTTCTTATACTGCCAGTGGCAAATGTCTCAGAAAAAAAATGATTATTCATCTTAGAATAATGAAGTTGGTTCTTAATAAATTCTAAATGTAAAAATGAAAAACAAAAACAGAACCTATTCTTACATTTATTTTACAATCGGCTCTTGAACAGCCTGTATTTGCAAATAGATTAAAAATATTTGGAATGGGGAACTATTTTTAGAATTCATATACCTGTCTTTGGTTGAATTATATGGGACTTGTAGAACTTAGCACTACTATGATAAAAATTGAATTTTCTTTTCTGATGTATTTTATTTAGGGGTGGTTCTGCTGCCTATTGATATGATTAAGTATATAAGAAAAAAATAGGGGTAACGTAAAAGTGTGCATTCTCAAAATGTTCGTAACTATTACAGCATGTACCACACTTACCATCACTTCTGGGTTGGGTTTGTGGTTTAGGTTTTTCTTGATAGCACTGTTGACTTTGACTGGTTCTGGCTTTGATCCTATCTGAATGGTCATGTCTACTAGCAAAGCACATGGAGCAACATACTCTGGTCTAAGTCCACGATATGTAAACCGCTCCATCATTGCCGTTGTTTCAGCTAAAAAACACAGTCTGCATATTCGGTTTCGAATGCTTTAAAATGTTCCAATTTTGGTTACTCCATTTTTCAATTTTCGTATACTGGGACTAGTTCATAAATAAAACACTCGCTTGGCTGCTTAAGGTTACGGTAATCGAGGAATCCTCCCCAATTATAACCCCGTGCCGCAATTTACGGAGTTAGACCGCAAATTCACGGGGTTATAATTGGGGAGGATTCCTCGATTACCGTAACCTTAGGTAGCACTCCACAGTTAGAAAAGAAAATTAAAAATGAGCAACAAAATGTTTTATCATCTCCTATTTCTGGATTTCTAATACATTAACCTTACTGTTTGTGTTGTACATGTGCATATGTATGTAATCAGTATCTTCCATAGATTTGATTTTTCAAAGTTAAAAGGGTGAAAAATAATTCCTTTTATGTGTATCCATGGCAACATTCTGCATTTATTTACAATAAAATATTGCAAAAAGGGGGGTAAACATGTCACATATCCCCCCAAAATTTGGATCAAACTAGAATTTCAATGCCTTTAAGTGATACCTTTTTAGAAACTGTTTGCATAGATCTTCCTAATGATCAAATAAAAAATGGGTGTCTTTCGCCTCATTTTTTCGTAAAATCCAATCACAAAGTTCGTGCCATAAAAAGTTGGAAAAAAACATTACAATAATTGCCGGACCAATGTATGGTATGGGCATGCAAATACGGACTGTCATACAGAAAACAGCCTATATTACATGCATTACATAATCTTGATGTTCATATAAACCCAATACGAAGGCTATTTTAGTACTCAGCTATCCAAAAATGAATTTTATTTCACACTAGCTCTCATATTTTAAAAATCCACAGGGGCCAAAATGCGAAACTACACACCTAACTGTGGAGTGCTACCTTAAGCAGCCAAGCGAGTGTTTTATTTATGAACTAGTCCCAGTATACGAAAATTGAAAAATGGGGTAACCAAAATTGGAACATTTTAAAGCATTCGAAACCGAATATGCAGACTGTGTTTTTTAGCTGAAACAACGGCAATGATGGAGCGGTTTACATATCGTGGACTTAGACCAGAGTATGTTGCTCCATGTGCTTTGCTAGTAGACATGACCATTCAGATAGGATCAAAGCCAGAACCAGTCAAAGTCAACAGTGCTATCAAGAAAAACCTAAACCACAAACCCAACCCAGAAGTGATGGTAAGTGTGGTACATGCTGTAATAGTTACGAACATTTTGAGAATGCACACTATAAGAGCTTCAGTCAATATATATAAACAATACACCAAAGATTCATGAGAACTGCTGAAAACATTTTTGAGTTATTGTCCGAAAACTGGAAAATACCAACAAAAAAAACCCCCACCTTTTTTAATGAATAAAACCCCTCAACTCAATAACATAAAATCTAAAATTAATGAAAATAGAAAGGGCGCTTACAACAATAGCTATAACGTAAAATCTAAAATTTATAAAAATTGAAAGGGAGCATGTCAATACATATAAACAATTCACCAAAATTCCGTGCAAATTTGTGAAGGATTTTTGAGATATTATCAGAAAACTGAAGAAAAAAAAACCAATAACATTTTTATTAAATAAAACCCCATTACTCAAAAACTTTAAATCTGAAATTGATAAAAAAAAAAAAAAAAAACGAAGGGGAGCTCACGTCAATAGATATAAACATTTTTCCAAAGTTTTATGCAAATTGGGTAAAGAGTGTTGGGGTTAATGTTTGACATGTTGACGACACACGGACAACAGAATTCCATAATACGTCCCGTAAACGAGCGTCCATAAAATATACTGAGTAGTAAACACATTCTAGATACATAATTTTAAGAACATGTTCATAGAAAATGGAATTCATTACAAAGGATTATACCTGTAATAAGAAATACTGGATCTGTCAATGACCCGACTTATTTTAATATTTAATTTACTGTTATCTGTTTTTGTCCATTTTAATTCCTTGTTATCTGTTATAAGCCAAATCAATTTGCTGTTTTGCTGTTATTGGGACCCCCCTTGCCCCCCCTCAATACTGCATGTAGAAAAATAGCGGCATGTATGATAAGTTACAGTATATTGTAAAAAGAAGAACGAGTTACATGTCCGCATAATGCTATTTTTATATGGACGAATTGAATACAATTGTCATGCGATTAGTATTTTATATAATTACGAAGAGTCCGTTCTTATTATTGTATTTTGGTTTTCAGGACTCTGATGTAGACTATTTACTTTGTGCCAAGTTCCTTATTTACTAGAGAACTCACTCCACAAGTGGTAAGCGCATAATTTGTAGTTTTTGTATTACTTTATACTATAGAAATGATAGTTATTCATGGATTATTTCCATTGGCGATTTGCGCGTTTTTAGCAAATCAGTGGTAGAATTTATATGTTGGTATTCAGACATAGTAAATACTTTTTGAATGTTGTAATATTTAATAAGTTTAATTGTAAACTTTCATATACTTGCGAGAAGTAATTTTAAGATACATTTAATTCTATTTGGTTGTAAACGCATTGAAACTGGTTACCGTTATAATTAAATGTCGGTCAGAGAAACCGGTTTGTTAAAGTACATGTGACATGTGATGTACATTTCACTACACGATTGAATGAATGAACATTCCATAGTAAATGTGTATCTACTGTTTATAGTAACACCATTATATTAGAAATTGTGTAAACTGTATTAAAATTGTTTGTGATATAATATGTGTATAATAATATATTATATATGTTACATGAACTATTATTAATGTTTATAATCTTGTTATTTCAGAGTTTTTATTCTCTGGTAATAAAACTATCCGAACCCAGAAAGTCTTTCGTTTATTTCATCTATACCGGAAGTGACCTCTTTCACATTTGGCGCCCACGAAGTATTATGGAATGATGTGGCACAGAGAGATCCGTCAGAAGTCCGATGTTCCAGAATTATTGTCTTTCTACCCGTAGATGTTGATGTTTACCATTAGTGATGTCACGCAATATTTTCCAGATCACGTGCACGTGTTGATGTTTATCTCCGTTAGCCATGTGGATGTCCACGTGTATTTGTTTACATACATGTATACCGTATAACCGACTTAGAAGATTGTTGTACCGGAAGTTACTTTATTGTAACTTAGACTTTTAGTTTTGAAAACTTGACATTTGCTTTTGATTATTGTACATTGTGTTTGTGCATTGATTATTTGTGTTGGAAAATATTCTTATTTATAAGGTAGGCAGTTTTACTTTATATATATTGTAGCTTGTATACAGCATAGTTTGCTTTCAACACTTAGTTTTTTTCACACATTTATACACAAACCTGATTGAAAAAGACACTTTGATTTTTTTTCCATTTATTTCTAGGGTATAGTGTTATACTGTCACTGACTTAGTCTATGATTGATTGAAACACCATGTTTAGTGTGAACTCGTAGTGGTGCATCAATACCTACACTCAGTATACATTGTCTTTAAAAAAAAAAAAATTGGTGCATCAGTACTTGGTCATAAGCACTTGACGTTTTGACTTTGTCATTTCATTTATTTTTTTATTTTTTTTCATACACACTTGCATATACACAGTGACAGTTAGGTTACAGTGAGAGTTAGTTTGTACTGCTAGTAAAACCATATGTGACTTATACAGATTAAAGTAAACACAGAAAGCAACACTATCGTATACAGTTATAGTATATAGTACTTATACATTATGATGTGACACATAAACACATAATGTTCTGAAATTGGTATTCATCTAGATCGTAGAGTATTTATATATTATTGGGTATTTTAGACTTGATTATACATATTTGTTACTGAGTATAACTGAAAGAGACTTAGCAAATCTTAAAAAAGATTTTTAAAACTGGTATTTTTGTTCTGCCAGTGGTATACTTGAGTATACAGTTGTATTTTATTGTTTGATAATTTGTTTACATAATGTTTATCTGATATTAAGTATTAACTAGAGTTAGTTAATAGAACTGTATTTGATTATATATATAGTGTGGTGTATTGATTATTGATTTCTTATAAAGAGTTTGATTATAAGATTGATTTTGATTATACTAATTATAGTGTGTATAAGTTAATAAATACATAGGCATTATAAATACATGTAGTTGAACATATATTTTTTTCGAAACATATTTTGATTAACCTAGCTTGATTATAGAGAGTGTAGAGTATAGTATAGTTGTGAGGTTATACACACAGTTTAACATTACTTGCATTAACACTTAGCTTTATCACATCAGATTAGACTTTACTTGATTTGACATTGCATACCGGAAGTGTAGTTGATTCTTGGTATTTCTGATTAGGACTTGTGTCTGAGGTATATTTGACTTAGTTGGAGTTATTGCCCTTAGTTCTTTGATTGTTTACTTGATATTTACTGTGGTTGAAGTCAGTCTTGACTTGTTGCATTAGTCATTTGTTAGTCATTCTTCTTGACAGCAGTTTAGGTATTTGCATTTAGTGATTGATAGTTATTACTTGACTTTGAATACTGTACAGTTACATTTGTAATTGATACAGAAGGGGAGATAATTTGAACTTAATTTTTTTTTGGAAATATTTTATTTGACTTGAATATTATTAGTGACTCTTAGTCATTAATATTTTTGAAAGTTTTTGGCATATACAGCGTGTACTTTGTATCATATCGGAATTTTTATCGTGTATTATTTCTACTATGGAGCCCACTGAGTACCAACCTGATACCCAGCAACAGTATGGTTCATCACGTAGACGACGTCGACGACGCCGGAACCGCAGACAAAAACCCTACTGGGACAACGACTACTACCAACCAGTACAACCTGCATATCCACCTACTCCGACTTCAACATTTCAACCTAGAGAACCTATCATCTGTTACCGATGTGGTCAAGCCGGTCATTTTGCCTTTGCATGCTGCGTCAGATTAGACCATTCCAGACAAGCATACAGCTACCAGCAGATCAACATGGAAGACAGAGCCTTTGCTTACCAACAGCAACCACGCAAAGATACAACAGGTCTTATAGGCAGCACCAGCGAAGTAACTGTCAAGATTAATGGTATGAACGTAACAGCTTTACTGGATACTGGTTCAACAGTCAGCACAGTTAGTGAAGCCTTCTACAGAAAGTATCTTGCTGAACAACCCATAGAGACATTGAACAGAATCCTGAACATTGAGTGTGCTGATGGTCAGAGTATGCCGTATCTTGGATACATTACAGCAGACTTAGAGTTGCCAGGTACATCATCAGATAGACAACAGCCATGCATACTTCTAGTAGTACCAGACAGCACTTACAACAACATTGTACCACTACTCCTTGGAACGAATGTCCTCAACACAGCTATGGATGATGTTAAAGCCCGTTTTGGAAACAGATTTCTCCAAGATGCAGATTTGTTTACACCATGGTACATCACTTTCCGCTGCTTATCATTACGAGAGAAAGAATTGCAGAAGAGAAGTAACAGACTGGCAATCATCAAATGTGCAGAAGGCAAGACAGTACACATTCAACCCAACAAAGATGTAGTACTTCAAGGTTACATGGACCATGAGATACCATACCATCCTGTCTGTTGTTTGCTACAACCCACAGAAAGAGCTGCCATACCAACCGATTTAGACATTGCTCCATCATTAGTCTCCTACAGCTACAAAGATAATCGACTAGTTCCAGTACACATCAGCAACGTCACTACTAGAACTATCACTGTTTCACCAAACGCCATCTTGTGTGAAGTACAGCCAGTTGCAGTTACTGACATTGAAACACCTGATGCCAACAACCATGATGTACTGTATGATGTGAGTCTACCAACAGATCTACTAGACGATGAACAACTAGAACAAGGAAAGCAACTACTTCGTCAGTTTATAGATGTCTTTAGTACTTCAGACACAGATATTGGTCACACAGATAGAGTTCACCACAGAATAGACTTGAAGGATGAAAGGCCATTTAAACAACGACATCGACGCATCCCACCTGCAATGTTTGAAGAAGTTCGCACCCACCTTCAACAACTTCTGGCAGCTGGTATCATCCGTCGATCACATTCTCCATGGTCATCAAATGTAGTCCTATGTAGAAAGAAAGATGGGAAGCTAAGAATGTGCATCGACTATAGGCAATTAAACAACCAGACTTTTCGGGACTCATACGCACTTCCAAGAAGCGAGGAGATCTTAGATGCACTTGGTGGAAACAGCTTTTATACTGTACTGGATATGAAGTCTGGATATCACCAGGTAGAGCTTGAAGAATCACACAAACAGAGAACAGCCTTCACAGTAGGACCGCTTGGATTCTATGAGTTCAATCGCCTTCCATTTGGACTTGTCAACAGCCCAGCAACATACCAGAGATTGATGGAAGATATCCTAGACGACCTTCATCTCAACATCTGCTTCATATACTTAGATGACCTCATTATATTTTCTAACAGCTATGAAGAACATCTAGAACGTCTCGAGAGAGTCCTACAGAGATTAAGAGAAAGTGGTTTGAAGTTATCACCCAAGAAATGCGCCTTCTTCCAAGAGAAAGTGAAGTATATTGGCCACATTGTCTCCAAGCATGGTATTGAGCCTGATCCAGCCAAGTTAGAGAAAGTAAAGAATTGGCCAAAACCAACATCACCAGAAGAGGTTAGACAGTTTCTCGGCTTTGTTGGTTATTATAGAAAGTTTGTGAAAGATTTCAGCAAGATCGCCAGGCCATTAACAGATTTAATGCCAGCGCCACACAAGTCTAAGAGATGCAAGACCAACTATAAGCAACCATCAAACTGGATATGGGGTGAACAACAAGACAAAGCATTTAACAACTTGAAGTCACAGCTACAGAAGCCACCAGTACTTGGTTTTCCACGCTATAACCAACCTTTTGAGCTGCATACAGATGCTTCCATGCTAGGACTTGGTGCTGTACTATACCAAGAACAAGACAGCAAGAAAAGAGTCATAGCTTATGCCAGTCGTGGACTTAGTAAAGCAGAACGGAACTACCCTGTACACAAGCTTGAGTTCCTTGCATTGAAATGGGCTGTCACTGAGAAGTTTAAAGACCACCTCTACATGAACAAGTTCACTGTGCTAACAGACAACAACCCGTTGACATACGTCCTTACAACGGCCAAGTTAGATGCTACTGGACATAGATGGATTGCAGCCTTATCAGCATATGACTTCAACATCGTCTACAGACCAGGTAAAGCCAACGCTGATGCTGATGGTTTGTCAAGGTTACCAGGACTGCTCGGAAAGACCAACACTTCCAGCATGTGTACTGAATCCGTGAAAGCCATCTGTAACTTGCAGCACGTTCAGCCATACCTGCAATGCTTGTCAATGTCAACGACAACAGCTGATGAGCCATCATTACCACCAAAGTCTATGGTCAACATCAAAACAGCACAGAAGAACGACAAGATAATGAAAGAATGGTTATACTGGGTTCAAGAACATAGAAAGCCAGCCAAACATCAGATAGAAAGAACACCATGGAATATCTGGTTTATCAACAACTTTGACAAGCTTATACTTGAAGATGGCATACTGTACAGAGAAATCAAGATTGACCAAGAGCCAGTGAAACAGCAAGTCTTACCAGAATCCTGTATTACCACAGTCCTTACAGCACTGCATGATGATATGGGACACCAGGGCCGTGACAAGACACTTTCACTAGTCAGAGATCGCTTTGTATGGTATGGTATGACCAGAGATGTTGAAAATTGGATAAGCCATTGCAACAGATGTATACGACGCAAGACACCAGCCAACGAGAAAGCACCACTCATCAACATAGAGTCTTCTCAACCGTTGGAACTTGTATGCATGGACTACCTGTCATTAGAGAAATCCAAAGGCGGCTTTGAAAATGTACTCGTTATCACCGACCATTTTACCAGATATGCCTTAGCTGTTCCAACTAAAAACCAGACTGCGAAAACAACAGCAGAAGCCTTCTTCAACCATTTTGTTGTTCACTATGGTTTGCCGGAGAGAATCCACTCTGACCAAGGCGCTAACTTTATGTCCAACATCATCAAAGAGTTATGTCACATTACTGGAATGGAGAAGTCGAGAACCACGCCATATCATCCTATGGGGAATGGCTTGACAGAACGCTTCAACAGAACACTGCTCAGTATGCTTGGTACCCTTGAAACAACACAGAAGAAGGATTGGAAGTCGCACATCGCTGGACTCGTTCATGCATACAATTGTACTCGACAGACAACAACTGGCTTTTCTCCATACTACTTGATGTTTGGAAGACCACCAAGATTACCAGTGGACATTGCCTTTGGTTTGGACATAAACTGCAAGAAAGAACCAGCAACGAAGTATGTTGATGCCATGAAACAGCGACTTAAGAAGGCTTACGAGTTAGCAACAAGATCAGCAAGAACAGCACAAGAAAGACAGAAGTCAGGGTATGACAAGAAAGTTAGAGGAGCCATTCTGCAACCCGGCGACAGAGTACTTGTCAGAAGAGTAGCCTTCGACGGTAAACACAAGATTGCAGACAAGTGGGAAGAAGACCCGTACCTAGTTGTTTCACAGCCAAACAACGACATCCCAGTGTACGTGGTTCAGAGAGAAAATGGAGAGGGAAAGAAGAGAACACTACACCGAAACCTTCTACTCCCGATTGGATTTCTGCCGAGTGATGAAGAAAAGAGAAAAGATCCTGCACCTGTAGCCAGGCGTAAAGTGAGACAGCCTACCAGGAAAGAACCGACAAAGTCTGAAAGCATTGAGCAGATTGATGAGACGGAATCAGATGAAGAGTCGGAGCAGGATTACTATGTAATTGTGTCTGAGATGAGCCCACAGAGCAACAGTGACAATGATGCTACAAGTGTGGAAGTGGACCAGACAACAGGGACTCTCAATGCTACTGGTGACGGCCATGCTAGTGTTGAGGGAGGACAGGGCTCTGGTTTTGGAGGGGACGCTCTTCCTGCAGTTGAGATTGATACTGGAGAACCAACCCCTGTAGTTGACGATGGTAATGGTACAGCGACGGGCCATGCGGATGAAGATGACACTTCAGATATGGTAGATGGCAGTGCGCTGACCGACACGTCACTTGGACCGGCAGATGTACCCACAGAATGCTATTTTTATATGGACGAATTGAATACAATTGTCATGCGATTAGTATTTTATATAATTACGAAGAGTCCGTTCTTATTATTGTATTTTGGTTTTCAGGACTCTGATGTAGACTATTTACTTTGTGCCAAGTTCCTTATTTACTAGAGAACTCACTCCACAAGTGGTAAGCGCATAATTTGTAGTTTTTGTATTACTTTATACTATAGAAATGATAGTTATTCATGGATTATTTCCATTGGCGATTTGCGCGTTTTTAGCAAATCAGTGGTAGAATTTATATGTTGGTATTCAGACATAGTAAATACTTTTTGAATGTTGTAATATTTAATAAGTTTAATTGTAAACTTTCATATACTTGCGAGAAGTAATTTTAAGATACATTTAATTCTATTTGGTTGTAAACGCATTGAAACTGGTTACCGTTATAATTAAATGTCGGTCAGAGAAACCGGTTTGTTAAAGTACATGTGACATGTGATGTACATTTCACTACACGATTGAATGAATGAACATTCCATAGTAAATGTGTATCTACTGTTTATAGTAACACCATTATATTAGAAATTGTGTAAACTGTATTAAAATTGTTTGTGATATAATATGTGTATAATAATATATTATATATGTTACATGAACTATTATTAATGTTTATAATCTTGTTATTTCAGAGTTTTTATTCTCTGGTAATAAAACTATCCGAACCCAGAAAGTCTTTCGTTTATTTCATCTATACCGGAAGTGACCTCTTTCACATTTGGCGCCCACGAAGTATTATGGAATGATGTGGCACAGAGAGATCCGTCAGAAGTCCGATGTTCCAGAATTATTGTCTTTCTACCCGTAGATGTTGATGTTTACCATTAGTGATGTCACGCAATATTTTCCAGATCACGTGCACGTGTTGATGTTTATCTCCGTTAGCCATGTGGATGTCCACGTGTATTTGTTTACATACATGTATACCGTATAACCGACTTAGAAGATTGTTGTACCGGAAGTTACTTTATTGTAACTTAGACTTTTAGTTTTGAAAACTTGACATTTGCTTTTGATTATTGTACATTGTGTTTGTGCATTGATTATTTGTGTTGGAAAATATTCTTATTTATAAGGTAGGCAGTTTTACTTTATATATATTGTAGCTTGTATACAGCATAGTTTGCTTTCAACACTTAGTTTTTTTCACACATTTATACACAAACCTGATTGAAAAAGACACTTTGATTTTTTTTCCATTTATTTCTAGGGTATAGTGTTATACTGTCACTGACTTAGTCTATGATTGATTGAAACACCATGTTTAGTGTGAACTCGTAGTGGTGCATCAATACCTACACTCAGTATACATTGTCTTTAAAAAAAAAAAAATTGGTGCATCAGTACTTGGTCATAAGCACTTGACGTTTTGACTTTGTCATTTCATTTATTTTTTTATTTTTTTTCATACACACTTGCATATACACAGTGACAGTTAGGTTACAGTGAGAGTTAGTTTGTACTGCTAGTAAAACCATATGTGACTTATACAGATTAAAGTAAACACAGAAAGCAACACTATCGTATACAGTTATAGTATATAGTACTTATACATTATGATGTGACACATAAACACATAATGTTCTGAAATTGGTATTCATCTAGATCGTAGAGTATTTATATATTATTGGGTATTTTAGACTTGATTATACATATTTGTTACTGAGTATAACTGAAAGAGACTTAGCAAATCTTAAAAAAGATTTTTAAAACTGGTATTTTTGTTCTGCCAGTGGTATACTTGAGTATACAGTTGTATTTTATTGTTTGATAATTTGTTTACATAATGTTTATCTGATATTAAGTATTAACTAGAGTTAGTTAATAGAACTGTATTTGATTATATATATAGTGTGGTGTATTGATTATTGATTTCTTATAAAGAGTTTGATTATAAGATTGATTTTGATTATACTAATTATAGTGTGGTGGTATAAGACCTATAAGTTAATAAATACATAGGCATTATAAATACATGTAGTTGAACATATATTTTTTTCGAAACATATTTTGATTAACCTAGCTTGATTATAGAGAGTGTAGAGTATAGTATAGTTGTGAGGTTATACACACAGTTTAACATTACTTGCATTAACACTTAGCTTTATCACATCAGATTAGACTTTACTTGATTTGACATTGCATACCGGAAGTGTAGTTGATTCTTGGTATTTCTGATTAGGACTTGTGTCTGAGGTATATTTGACTTAGTTGGAGTTATTGCCCTTAGTTCTTTGATTGTTTACTTGATATTTACTGTGGTTGAAGTCAGTCTTGACTTGTTGCATTAGTCATTTGTTAGTCATTCTTCTTGACAGCAGTTTAGGTATTTGCATTTAGTGATTGATAGTTATTACTTGACTTTGAATACTGTACAGTTACATTTGTAATTGATACAGAAGGGGAGATAATTTGAACTTAATTTTTTTTTGGAAATATTTTATTTGACTTGAATATTATTAGTGACTCTTAGTCATTAATATTTTTGAAAGTTTTTGGCATATACAGCGTGTACTTTGTATCATATCGGAATTTTTATCGTGTATTATTTCTACTATGGAGCCCACTGAGTACCAACCTGATACCCAGCAACAGTATGGTTCATCACGTAGACGACGTCGACGACGCCGGAACCGCAGACAAAAACCCTACTGGGACAACGACTACTACCAACCAGTACAACCTGCATATCCACCTACTCCGACTTCAACATTTCAACCTAGAGAACCTATCATCTGTTACCGATGTGGTCAAGCCGGTCATTTTGCCTTTGCATGCTGCGTCAGATTAGACCATTCCAGACAAGCATACAGCTACCAGCAGATCAACATGGAAGACAGAGCCTTTGCTTACCAACAGCAACCACGCAAAGATACAACAGGTCTTATAGGCAGCACCAGCGAAGTAACTGTCAAGATTAATGGTATGAACGTAACAGCTTTACTGGATACTGGTTCAACAGTCAGCACAGTTAGTGAAGCCTTCTACAGAAAGTATCTTGCTGAACAACCCATAGAGACATTGAACAGAATCCTGAACATTGAGTGTGCTGATGGTCAGAGTATGCCGTATCTTGGATACATTACAGCAGACTTAGAGTTGCCAGGTACATCATCAGATAGACAACAGCCATGCATACTTCTAGTAGTACCAGACAGCACTTACAACAACATTGTACCACTACTCCTTGGAACGAATGTCCTCAACACAGCTATGGATGATGTTAAAGCCCGTTTTGGAAACAGATTTCTCCAAGATGCAGATTTGTTTACACCATGGTACATCACTTTCCGCTGCTTATCATTACGAGAGAAAGAATTGCAGAAGAGAAGTAACAGACTGGCAATCATCAAATGTGCAGAAGGCAAGACAGTACACATTCAACCCAACAAAGATGTAGTACTTCAAGGTTACATGGACCATGAGATACCATACCATCCTGTCTGTTGTTTGCTACAACCCACAGAAAGAGCTGCCATACCAACCGATTTAGACATTGCTCCATCATTAGTCTCCTACAGCTACAAAGATAATCGACTAGTTCCAGTACACATCAGCAACGTCACTACTAGAACTATCACTGTTTCACCAAACGCCATCTTGTGTGAAGTACAGCCAGTTGCAGTTACTGACATTGAAACACCTGATGCCAACAACCATGATGTACTGTATGATGTGAGTCTACCAACAGATCTACTAGACGATGAACAACTAGAACAAGGAAAGCAACTACTTCGTCAGTTTATAGATGTCTTTAGTACTTCAGACACAGATATTGGTCACACAGATAGAGTTCACCACAGAATAGACTTGAAGGATGAAAGGCCATTTAAACAACGACATCGACGCATCCCACCTGCAATGTTTGAAGAAGTTCGCACCCACCTTCAACAACTTCTGGCAGCTGGTATCATCCGTCGATCACATTCTCCATGGTCATCAAATGTAGTCCTATGTAGAAAGAAAGATGGGAAGCTAAGAATGTGCATCGACTATAGGCAATTAAACAACCAGACTTTTCGGGACTCATACGCACTTCCAAGAAGCGAGGAGATCTTAGATGCACTTGGTGGAAACAGCTTTTATACTGTACTGGATATGAAGTCTGGATATCACCAGGTAGAGCTTGAAGAATCACACAAACAGAGAACAGCCTTCACAGTAGGACCGCTTGGATTCTATGAGTTCAATCGCCTTCCATTTGGACTTGTCAACAGCCCAGCAACATACCAGAGATTGATGGAAGATATCCTAGACGACCTTCATCTCAACATCTGCTTCATATACTTAGATGACCTCATTATATTTTCTAACAGCTATGAAGAACATCTAGAACGTCTCGAGAGAGTCCTACAGAGATTAAGAGAAAGTGGTTTGAAGTTATCACCCAAGAAATGCGCCTTCTTCCAAGAGAAAGTGAAGTATATTGGCCACATTGTCTCCAAGCATGGTATTGAGCCTGATCCAGCCAAGTTAGAGAAAGTAAAGAATTGGCCAAAACCAACATCACCAGAAGAGGTTAGACAGTTTCTCGGCTTTGTTGGTTATTATAGAAAGTTTGTGAAAGATTTCAGCAAGATCGCCAGGCCATTAACAGATTTAATGCCAGCGCCACACAAGTCTAAGAGATGCAAGACCAACTATAAGCAACCATCAAACTGGATATGGGGTGAACAACAAGACAAAGCATTTAACAACTTGAAGTCACAGCTACAGAAGCCACCAGTACTTGGTTTTCCACGCTATAACCAACCTTTTGAGCTGCATACAGATGCTTCCATGCTAGGACTTGGTGCTGTACTATACCAAGAACAAGACAGCAAGAAAAGAGTCATAGCTTATGCCAGTCGTGGACTTAGTAAAGCAGAACGGAACTACCCTGTACACAAGCTTGAGTTCCTTGCATTGAAATGGGCTGTCACTGAGAAGTTTAAAGACCACCTCTACATGAACAAGTTCACTGTGCTAACAGACAACAACCCGTTGACATACGTCCTTACAACGGCCAAGTTAGATGCTACTGGACATAGATGGATTGCAGCCTTATCAGCATATGACTTCAACATCGTCTACAGACCAGGTAAAGCCAACGCTGATGCTGATGGTTTGTCAAGGTTACCAGGACTGCTCGGAAAGACCAACACTTCCAGCATGTGTACTGAATCCGTGAAAGCCATCTGTAACTTGCAGCACGTTCAGCCATACCTGCAATGCTTGTCAATGTCAACGACAACAGCTGATGAGCCATCATTACCACCAAAGTCTATGGTCAACATCAAAACAGCACAGAAGAACGACAAGATAATGAAAGAATGGTTATACTGGGTTCAAGAACATAGAAAGCCAGCCAAACATCAGATAGAAAGAACACCATGGAATATCTGGTTTATCAACAACTTTGACAAGCTTATACTTGAAGATGGCATACTGTACAGAGAAATCAAGATTGACCAAGAGCCAGTGAAACAGCAAGTCTTACCAGAATCCTGTATTACCACAGTCCTTACAGCACTGCATGATGATATGGGACACCAGGGCCGTGACAAGACACTTTCACTAGTCAGAGATCGCTTTGTATGGTATGGTATGACCAGAGATGTTGAAAATTGGATAAGCCATTGCAACAGATGTATACGACGCAAGACACCAGCCAACGAGAAAGCACCACTCATCAACATAGAGTCTTCTCAACCGTTGGAACTTGTATGCATGGACTACCTGTCATTAGAGAAATCCAAAGGCGGCTTTGAAAATGTACTCGTTATCACCGACCATTTTACCAGATATGCCTTAGCTGTTCCAACTAAAAACCAGACTGCGAAAACAACAGCAGAAGCCTTCTTCAACCATTTTGTTGTTCACTATGGTTTGCCGGAGAGAATCCACTCTGACCAAGGCGCTAACTTTATGTCCAACATCATCAAAGAGTTATGTCACATTACTGGAATGGAGAAGTCGAGAACCACGCCATATCATCCTATGGGGAATGGCTTGACAGAACGCTTCAACAGAACACTGCTCAGTATGCTTGGTACCCTTGAAACAACACAGAAGAAGGATTGGAAGTCGCACATCGCTGGACTCGTTCATGCATACAATTGTACTCGACAGACAACAACTGGCTTTTCTCCATACTACTTGATGTTTGGAAGACCACCAAGATTACCAGTGGACATTGCCTTTGGTTTGGACATAAACTGCAAGAAAGAACCAGCAACGAAGTATGTTGATGCCATGAAACAGCGACTTAAGAAGGCTTACGAGTTAGCAACAAGATCAGCAAGAACAGCACAAGAAAGACAGAAGTCAGGGTATGACAAGAAAGTTAGAGGAGCCATTCTGCAACCCGGCGACAGAGTACTTGTAAGAAGAGTAGCCTTCGACGGTAAACACAAGATTGCAGACAAGTGGGAAGAAGACCCGTACCTAGTTGTTTCACAGCCAAACAACGACATCCCAGTGTACGTGGTTCAGAGAGAAAATGGAGAGGGAAAGAAGAGAACACTACACCGAAACCTTCTACTCCCGATTGGATTTCTGCCGAGTGATGAAGAAAAGAGAAAAGATCCTGCACCTGTAGCCAGGCGTAAAGTGAGACAGCCTACCAGGAAAGAACCGACAAAGTCTGAAAGCATTGAGCAGATTGATGAGACGGAATCAGATGAAGAGTCGGAGCAGGATTACTATGTAATTGTGTCTGAGATGAGCCCACAGAGCAACAGTGACAATGATGCTACAAGTGTGGAAGTGGACCAGACAACAGGGACTCTCAATGCTACTGGTGACGGCCATGCTAGTGTTGAGGGAGGACAGGGCTCTGGTTTTGGAGGGGACGCTCTTCCTGCAGTTGAGATTGATACTGGAGAACCAACCCCTGTAGTTGACGATGGTAATGGTACAGCGACGGGCCATGCGGATGAAGATGACACTTCAGATATGGTAGATGGCAGTGCGCTGACCGACACGTCACTTGGACCGGCAGATGTACCCACAGAAGCTCAGACAGAACAACCAACACCAACACCACCACCACAGAGACAACGACAGCGTCGTATATTGCCGACACCACCACGACATTCACCAGATTCACCAGTTACTCGACCCCAGAGAGAACGCAAACCACCAGCTTATCTCAAGGACTACGTCACCACGTCCAAACAGGCCATAACACAGCCAGACTGGTTGAGGAGAGTAAACTGGTTGCTACATCAAGCAGAGAATGGTATATTCAAAGGACAAGAGATAGAGCTTTCCAGAACCATTATGAAGATTATGGAGAGTGACCTTTAGTGTTCCATCATGTCGAGGACGCCATGCTTTCTGGAGAGGGGAAGACAGTTCTAATGACATGGAAGTCATTTTTTTAACAGAGGGGAGGATGTAGCAGAGTGATTTTTCATGCTTCATAAATTATGTAATTTGCACTTTTGAAATCATTGATTTATATTAAAAATCTACTTATCAAATTCTTATTGGGTCTTTAGTTTAATTATTTCACTCTTGCAAAGTATTTTTTACTAAAGGATATTTATCCTTTATGACTTGATTTAGTATATGATTTACGTATTGAGTAATGTTACTCATACATATTCATGGGGGTTGAAATTGAACTCTTGTTTTGATTGGTTCTTAGTTATTGGCGGTTAAATTGAGTTTTCCTTTGTGTACCTTGGGGAGAATTCACCTGGACACTGGTCAGTGAAAGACGTCCATTATTTACTCAGACTATTATAGCAGAAACCCATATTTACAGATTGTATTTATTATATTCAGCTTGACAGTTTTCTAGACATGACTAGTAAGTTGCACTTTCTTCTTTATTAACATTTTGACACGAATTAATAGATTTGGTTAACTTTCCTATTTTCGAGTAAATACTCTTCAGATTGCATGTTTATAACATCGGAATGAAAGATTTGAATGAGCGTATTTTTGGTAAAGAAGCTAGGTCATATTTTTATAAAGTAATGTAATATTTGCCGCTGATCATAGCGTAATTATGCAATGTATAGAGATATCGTAATAACAGTATTTTACGAATACTGCATGTAGAAAAATAGCGGCATGTATGATAAGTTACAGTATATTGTAAAAAGAAGAACGAGTTACATGTCCGCATAATGCTATTTTTATATGGACGAATTGAATACAATTGTCATGCGATTAGTATTTTATATAATTACGAAGAGTCCGTTCTTATTATTGTATTTTGGTTTTCAGGACTCTGATGTAGACTATTTACTTTGTGCCAAGTTCCTTATTTACTAGAGAACTCACTCCACAAGTGGTAAGCGCATAATTTGTAGTTTTTGTATTACTTTATACTATAGAAATGATAGTTATTCATGGATTATTTCCATTGGCGATTTGCGCGTTTTTAGCAAATCAGTGGTAGAATTTATATGTTGGTATTCAGACATAGTAAATACTTTTTGAATGTTGTAATATTTAATAAGTTTAATTGTAAACTTTCATATACTTGCGAGAAGTAATTTTAAGATACATTTAATTCTATTTGGTTGTAAACGCATTGAAACTGGTTACCGTTATAATTAAATGTCGGTCAGAGAAACCGGTTTGTTAAAGTACATGTGACATGTGATGTACATTTCACTACACGATTGAATGAATGAACATTCCATAGTAAATGTGTATCTACTGTTTATAGTAACACCATTATATTAGAAATTGTGTAAACTGTATTAAAATTGTCTGTGATATAATATGTGTATAATAATATATTATATATGTTACATGAACTATCATTAATGTTTATAATCTTGTTATTTCAGAGTTTTTATTCTCTGGTAATAAAACTATCCGAACCCAGAAAGTCTTTCGTTTATTTCATCTATACCGGAAGTGACCCCTTTCACACTTATTTCCATAGGGATTATTTGGAACCATCTCCAGGATAATGTAAGATAAACCAACTTATGGTTTTGGTAAAACAATGACATTTTGTATAGTTGAAAAAAGCATACATATCCCATTTCCATGGAGATTACTGGTATATTTGTCCATCCTCCTTATGGTGGTTCATCAAAATGTTTGCATAGATTACGTTTTAAAGTTTGTATTTGGGTATATTTAAAGGTACCACATGAACAAATGTATCTACCCCAAAAACAGGAGAAAATTTACCAATGAACCTGTTTTTGAATAATTGTCCCTGAAAAATCTATTATGACCAACACGGGTGACGCCCCTGTTTTGAAATTTGTCTTGAATATTGTTGGACTTGGGTTTAAAATGAGGAAAACAAGATGAGTCTAATCTGAAAGTTTCTGAAAAATCCATTAACCTGTTGAAGTTATTGTCCCTGAAATAACCGTTTTCCAATTTTATCTTTTTTCTTTTGTTTTTTTCTTCTGAAAACATATAATTTTGACAACCTATCTGGGAGTTGTTGCCCCTGAAATGTCAATTGTTTTGGTTTTTTTTTCTGTGGTAATCTAGTTAACTTAAGGAACTAGGCTGAGTGTGAACAGCAAAACATAAGTGCATGTGATATTTGTAACTATCCAAGAGGTCTCATTCCACTTTAAATACCAGGTAAGCATCTCGTTTGTACTTTTCAACAATAGCTGCTGACTAAATCTAGACTTTTTTTTTAATACTTCATACTGTATTTTTGTTTAAGTACTTTTACTTCGGTTTGACTAAATCCGCACTATTTTTCTGTAACCACATGATGCCGGATCTGTCTGCTGTGCTCATCTGTCCTGGTACACTGATCATTTTCGTTTGACTCAGTTCATCTAACCTTGACTTCGATCAGTGTCATGGTTTAATCTTGTTTATGGAGACAGTTTCTCATGAACTATAATTAATTTGTCATCTATATTTGGTTTATAGAATTATTTTAAGGTGTACAAGTGTGGACACAGATCAGTGTGGAAAATATCTTTGGATTTAGACAGTGTTTTCTGACAAAAAGAATTATCTGGTTATTCCCCATGTGGTTATATGTTAAGATGTTGTGCCCAGTGACCGCCAACGGCTGAACCTGTACCAAACACTGAAAATAGCAGAGTCTTTTTATTAGTATTAAGTTTTAATGTTCAATATATATAGAAAGATGTGGTATGAGTGCCAATGAGACAACTCCATCCAAGTCAGAATTTGTTAAAGTAAACCATTATAGGTCAATCAAGACTGTCATGGAGGAGACTACTTTAAATCAGTCCTGACCACTCTAGATTTTATTTAGCTGGACATTTCTTTTAATATGAAATCTACATATTGGTCAACGTACTGCGAATGCTTCCTGTATATGATATTTACATTCCTGTAAATGAATTTTGTACATGTGCAACGTTACATTGGAGGATTTCCTTTCAACATTTCAACTTTGAAATAACTTCTTTTATTTAAGAATTGAATTATTCTTTTTATAACTTCATTGGGGTGTAAAAGCGTTGACAGAAGTACATTTTGTATGAAGCTCTTTTACAACCCTATGAAGTTACAAAAAGAAGTATTCAATACTTATAGACTAATTACATTTTTTTTAGCTATGATCATGAGAACACGATTTGTATTATTGTTTTATTTAATTCACCTGTGCACTTTATTGTGGGTCCACATGTTATCATGAATGAAAAGTTTTATTGAGCAATGCAATTGCTTACGGAATAACATGTGATGTGCAGTTACCCAATGAGAATAAAGTATCATAATGAAACATACATCTAATGTAATTATATGTGAATAAATCGACATTTTAAAAAATAATCTGTTAGCTGAGTGTGCTCCAACTCTGGATAATTTACCTAAAGAGGCAAAAGATTAGAAGGATTGCCAAATAATTCCACTAAATATAGTTCCAAAATTTGATTTTAGATAGCAGCAAAAACTCAATATAAGAAAAGGACCACATTAGAAACATTTCTGCCTGATGTACATGTAATTGAAGTATGCAAGATGGTGTCCGAGAACCTGCATGCATTTGGGAACAGTATAAAGTTAATATATATGTTCCTGCATGCATGTAACATTTGTGTGGTTCTATCTATGTTCATTTGAGGTGGTCATTTCCTACTTAGGTTTGTCCTCATAGAAATGAAAAATTGTTCAGGATCTTCCCAGTATCATTAATAAAATATTTTGTTTATAATTAATGTGGAAATTTAAGATATATGGTTTTAAGCGACGATAATATACCAGATAAAGCAGAGTCCAATACTCATGCTGATCAATCCTATAAACTGATTAAAATTCTTTTAGATATATGAACAGGATTGAAGGACAAACGGATTAAAAAAATGTTTATACTTACTAACATTAACGGTATTTATAAGTAAAGGACCATTTACACTAAGGACTCATCAGAAGGCAGCACATATGTTTAAAAAATGTTAACAAAACCACCTAGCATCATAATTTTAGTAGCACAAGTATCATTGCATGGTATGCTTTTTATTTGGCTTCTGGACAAAAAATATATCGTTCAAGTGTAAATAAAATGCTGTAATCACCCCATAAATACTTACATTGAATGGATGGTAAAACTTCTCACAAGTGCTATCTTTCTTTCGGCAGAAGATCACGTGCAGATGTGAGTTTCTGTTAAATCTTTACTTCACAAAGAATGCATTTGCATACCAATGAACTGAGTTCAAAGCAAAGCATTTACACTTGGACAAAGCTCAATCCTGTGATAAACTTTGTAATAAATGACTGTCAATAATGTTCACCCTTCATAACCACCACAAAACATTGATCAGAAGTCCTGAAAGAGACATATTCTTTTTTATTTATATGTACGTTTTCATATCTCTGTTAAAACATAAAAAGTTGTGGTAAAAACATTCATTTTCTAGCTAGTATTTCATGCATACTTCACTCAGATGCTTTATATCGGCGAGGCCAGTGGCCCACAGTGAGGGGGAGGACAGGGGTAAGGGAGACAGGGAGAAAGGGGGTTGGAGAAAGGAGAGGAAGGCTGGGAGAAAGGAGAAAAAAGTTGGAGAAAGGAGAAAAAATAAAATATCTCTCCTTTTAAATTTTTTTCTAATATTTCAAGAAAAAATATCTCAAAAGGAGATGTTTTATTCTAATGGGAGAAAGGAGAACGGGGGTAGGAGAAAGGAGAAGAGGGGTGGGAGAAGGGAGAAGGGTACCCCCCTGTCCTCCCCCTCCACAGTAGTTCAACCAATCTGAGTTGGAGCAATACTTGGGATGAATACTTTATAAGCAGAAGATGAATAGACCACTTTCGAGTTTATCCGTCACCGGAAAAAACTCGTCAATTATACGCGCCTTTATGACGTCATTTACCAGATAGAGGGGGTCGCCTGTATCCCTGCACTATTAACGTTCTTCAAGCGTCTTGTTGATCGTCATTGTGCAGGATAAACTAGAAATAATTGTTGTTCTGTAGGTACTTAATGACAATTCCCTAATGACATCAATGCTGACTGTCAATTTTGAGAATTCAATTTGTCGTATAATTCGTACAATATAGAATTATAGTTTTCCAACCACTCGCTCATTATTGGAATGGAAGTGACGACGCCCCTAAACGCACAAATGACGTTCACTAAAACCAGAGTTTTTGACGGAAATGCATCGAACTCGAAAGTTGTCTATTGGATCGGGGTTCTTTGAATTCACATTATTTGTACAACTCTCTCTACTGATGGCATATTTTGGAATTTCTGTCACCTAAATGGTTCGCGAAAAACATATTTTTGATTTATAGTAATAATAATAGCAACTAGTCTTTCTGACAGGGTTTATCTGACTTTGACCCACCAGTAAATATTAAGATATATAAGAAGATGTGGAGTGAATAACCAATGAGACAACTATCCATACCGGCCAAAGAAAATAGCGGGTGTACAGGCCAATTGAGCATATCCACCAAAACCACAGCGAATGTGAGCTATAAAAGGCTCCGGTATGACAAAATATCAATTGTTCTGAAACTAAACCACCTGCCTGATTATACTACAACAATGTACATCAAACAAATAAAACAGACAGCCGCGAAACACGACCAGTGACCTGCAGGTTTCTGAGTTTAATAGGACAAGCACATATAGAATGTTGCGGGACTCATGTTGATGAGCCCTCAACCCTCCCTTAGCCTACTGCATGGTGCAATGGTGCATCAAAGCAAATTGTACAAACTGTAAAAAGAGCTGGCTTCAGGCTTTTTAAATTAGATTGGTACTAACTTACTAAGCCAACAAGCAGATCACAAAAAAACAAGATTCAAAGCTTTGGCCTACTGTCACGGTACTTGGTTACTAAGAAGTAGTTCAAAGCCAAATTTCAACTACTAGTAATAGATACACCATACATATTAACTTAAGAATAAGATGTGATGATTGTCAATGAGACAAGTATCCATCGCAATTCAAATGAAGGGGTGTAAGTAATTAGAGGCAGAGACATATACACATGTATACCGCACAGCCTTCAACAATGAGAAAAACCCATACTGTATAAAATTCACTTATAAAATATAAGACGATACAATATAAGCATGGCAATTCTACAGCATTCATACAGCACGAACAACAATCTCTGCAATCAACATGTTCACCCTGATTTAAACGTCAATTCGTAAATTTGGTACACACCAATCGGATATACATGTAACTTGTAATGACAGGAAAGCCATTAACGTGTGTAATGCTAAATATATGTATATAAACGAGACGTATGACTGGATACAAAACTTAATTTCATTGTGTAGTTGACTATCAAAACCCTAGAACTGATGAAGACAATAAACAAGGAACTTTCAGCATCTTCGCTAACCAACTGGCAAGGGATCCGGTCCCTTCCTCGTAATCCTTCATATCCAGAAATCAACGCCACTTTGCTTATTTGAATATTATACTAAAGAAATCGGATACGGGTCACGGAAATTACATTAAAATGATAGGGAATTTTGAAAAATGTGTGTTTTAATTTTAATTTAAGTGATAGACAGGTTGCCGGGGCAGAAAATGAATATACACAACAATATACACCATTTAAACGAAACATAATGACTGTTGTTGCAAAAATACAGGTTCCTGAGCTATTTTAAAAATCGAAGCGAGAGGCTTATAACATTGCAGTATAAAATACAGGCTAAAATGGCTGAAACGTCAAATTTGCAAACTTCGTGTTGAAAATTGGCTTACAAGGTCATTACAAAAACAGGTTGCCGGGGTGAAATTTGAAACTTGAATTTCCAAAGAATAAGCAAGTCCAAACCTTGTATGTGAAGTCGTTGAACTATAGGTTCCCACGTAAAATTAAAATGTCACTATTTCAAGAAGAATAAACTCACGAAAGCACGAAAAATTCACTAAATTCGCGTTCATTGTTTTGATTTTGACCGCCTGACAACTTTACGGAAACATCAAAGTGATTGTAAATAAGGACTCTGTGACGGGCAACTTATAATATCCGTGTTTTAAAGATTTTAATGATATCAAGCCAGTCCAGTTCAAACTACTATCACGTGGTACAATTCTCATTTACATATTATGAATATTAATTAGCAAAACCACTACTAATTTCTGGCTATGTGGCCAGCGAAGATGACTTTCACAAAATAGATAGTATAGAAAAAATAGACTCTCATATATATGATTTAACACTGCTTTTTAGTATTTCCCGACATAATCCAAAATTATATGTTATTCCATTTTTTATCAGATTTCCACAGGTACAGCCACACTTCGTATATATTTGTAACTATTAAAGTGATTTGGGGCAACGGAGTCCCTTACTTTTATCTGTGATCATCTGTGAAACTAGTATCCTAAATATAAAATGTCACTTCGAGACTTTGGAAAATTAACATTACTTTTGCTTGACACTTTCAGCATTTGGCTTCCTACTCCACACACACCTTTTAGTCTTCATGTATGCCTCTGCAGGAGTAACGTCCTTCAGTTTCACCGAACTGATCCGTTTGTGGTGACATGGAATTGTTTGATATCGCCAGTCATTTATGGTCAACATGCTTTTATTCTTATGGTGTAAACAAGTATCACTCCACTGCGGGGGAATTAATTTTATTAGATTAACAATTTATTTGATACTGACGCAGAAGTATAGATAGATAGATATATAACGATAAAAAAGGACTGGTTTCACCTTTAAAATTCAGTTGCTGGTTAAACCCAAATAGAGATCTTCTACTCCGAGGTTGTGTCTGGTGGAGGAGGGTAAATCTCGACATCCCGACTCAACGATAAAATCGTCGGATACGGATGTTCGTGATAACGACATGTCCCTAAAATAGCCTACACAGTGGCGGATCCAGGGGGGGTGTTCCAGGGGTTGGAATACCCTTTTTTTAAGGATCAATGCATTTGAATGGGGACATGTGTTTGGACCCCCCTTTTATCTTAGGTTGGGAACCCCCTCTCCCTTTTTAAAATGGCTGGATCCGCCTCTGCTATAACAGACATCAGGGGCGAATCAAGGACTTTTGAAAGAGTTCGTAATTCCATAAAACGGATTATTTACCGCCGATCGAATCGATACGAAAAATCTTGGACGATTTATGCTAAAACATCATATAAATCGTCAAAACATTATGAAATAACTTTTCGGTGATCGAAGAGGGGGTGTACGCCCTTTACGTTCCTGGATTCGCCACTGATTATTAGAGCCGAGCGCACCTGGCCGTGCTGATTTCGAACTCGCAACCTTAGTGATGCCTGTACATTAAGAAATCGTTTATACTTTACGCGCATTCCAGGATTGCTAACTGTATACACAAGATTCCCAACGATTACGGACATCAGATCATTGAAAAGACAAAATATACCATAATCTCCATGAATTCCTTCGCTAAAGACAGATTAAACTATAACAAACAACATTGATCCAGATGTTTATTTACCGAGACAATCAGAACCACTTCAATCTGTTTGAATACACGTCTATGAAATTATTGGGAAATCCAGCGGTTTAAGCCAAGAGTAAAGACAAAACATATGATTCTGATCTCCTCTTGTATTTTTGTGCATCTGATAAGTTAAGCCCTTTTCAACTGATTTGTATGGTTCGTTCTTATGTTGCACTGTTATACCACTGACCCAGCCAGGTTTAGGGGAGTTGGGGTGGGATCCCGCTAACATGTTTAACCCCGCCACATTATGTATGTATGTGCCTGTCCCAAGTCAGGAGCCTGTAATTCTGTAAATTGTTGTTTTTTTATGTGTTACATATTTGATTTTTGTTCATTTTTATACGACCGCAAAAAAATTGTTGGGATTGTATATTGGTATTATGTTGTTGTCTGCGTCGTCCGAAGACACAATTGGTTTCCAGACAATAACTTTAGTTTAAGTCAATTGATCTCTATGAAATTTTAGAAGAAGGTTCAATACCACAAAAGGAAGGTTGGGATTGATTTTGAAGACGATGGTCCCAACAGTTTAGGAATTAGGGGCCCAAAAGGGGCCAACACAAGGATTTTTCCACCTTCAGGATAATTACTTGTGTAAAAGTATTTCAATTGCTCTGAAATTGTACCACAATATTTAAGTTCACAAGTAGAAGGTTTGGATTCATTTTGGGGGTTATGGTGCCAACAGTTTAGAAATTAAGGACCAAAAAGGGACCAAAAACAAGTATTTTTGTAGTTTCTGGACAATAACTTGTGCGTAAGTTTATAGATCTCTCTGACATTGTACCACAAGGTTCCATATCATAAAAAGAAGGCTTAGTTTGTGGGTAATTGACCAATACATAAAATTGAGAAAGGAAATGGTGAATATGTCAAAGCGACAACCACCCGACCATAGAGCAAACAACAGCCGAAGGCAACCAATGGGTCTTCAATGTAGCGAGAATTCCCGCACCCGTAGGTGTCCTTCAGCTGGCCCCTAAAATATGCATAATAGTACAGTGATAATGGACGTCATACTAAACTCCGAATTATACACAAGAAACTAAAATTTAAAATCATACAAGACTAACAAAGGCCAGAGGCTCCTGACTTGGGACAGGCGCAAAATTGCGGCGGGGTTAAACATGTTTATGAGATCTCAACCCTCCCCCTATACCTCTAGCCAATGTAGAAAAGTAAAAGAATAACAATACGCACATTAAAATTCAGTTCAAGAGAAGTCCGAGTCTGATGTCAAAAGATGTAACAAAAGAAAATAAATAAAATGACAATAATACATAAATAACAACAGACTACTAGCAGTTAACTGACATGCCAGCTCCAGACCTCAATTAAACTGATTGAAAGATTATGTCTTCATCATATGAATATCAGGTACAATCCCTCCCGTTAGGGGTTTAGTATCATACTATCATAAAATATATGAGAAGAACATAACCCGTGTCATGCCAACAACTGTTTTTTTTAGAAATAAATGTGTTTAGTTCCGATGCAAAGACCCTATCAGTGAATCAATGTTAAAGCCAAAATATGCAATCTTTAATGACCTGACAACAGTATCGTAACTATATTATGCAGGTATTAGGGGCCAAAAACAAACATTTTCTAGTTTCGAGACAATAACTTGTGTTTAAGAGTATGGATCTCTCTGAAATTGTATTGCAAGATTCCATACTACAAAGTAAAGGCTGGGATTCAGTGTGGGGATTAATTCTCCAGGGGAGGTTAAAAGTTTGGGGGGGGGGGGGGTATAATTTTTTTAAGGGGTTCACATTTTTTTTGGATTTTTTTGAAAATTTCAAATTTTGAAATCTTTAATTGCACAGTATAGATTTGTAAGATCTTGACATTTGTTATGTGTCAGAAACCTATACTATGTCAAATATTTGATCACAATCCAAATTCAGACAGTATCAAGCCTGAATATTGTGTTCAAATTTGCCCCAACTGTTCAGGTTTCATAAGGCCGTTAGTTTTCTCGTTTAAATTGTTTTACATTTTCGTTTCGGGACCTTTTATAGCTGACTATGCGGTATGGGCTTTGTTCATTGTTGAAGGCCTACGGTGACTTATAGTTGTTAATTTCTGTGTCATTTTGGTCTCTTGTGGAGAGTTGAATCATTGGCAATCATACCACATCTTCTTTTTTTATAATTGGTTTTATGATACTGATGTAAAACAAGTGGACTCGTTGAACGAGGCACAAGAGTAATTCTTGAAAGTGTTGTTTGTCACTTGTGTGCCTGAGAAAGTCCATTTAAAAATAACAACACAATTTGACCTTACCCTCCTTTTTTTTGGACGATCAATGCATTTGAATTGGGACATGTGTTTAGAACTCCCCCTTTATCCTGGGTTGGGAAACCCTCTCTTTAAAATGGCTGGATCCGCCCTCGCGACCTGAGATCTTCTCGGTTGTTTTTCTGTATGGTTCATGTTGCTCAGTGTCTCTTTTTTGTGGGCTGTTGTTCGACTTTTGCGATTTCATCTTTTGTTTGAAACTTCGCTTCACTTGTTACTTGATGGTTATTTTCACGCCCCAGATATACTTAACTTCCAAAATGGAAAGAGACAGCAACATTACCAAGCCCGCCCCCATACACCAAAGAAATAATTAATTCCAAACAAAACAAAAATGTGGATTATTATAACAAATAATACCGCTAACTTGAAAAATTAATTATTAGAAAGATCTTACTCGTATTCTTGTCAAAACTAAGTTTTTTGTTGTTTTTTTTGTTGTTTTTTTTGGTTGTTTTTTTTTTGGGGGGGGGAGGGTCTTCCTGATGTTCTGTTCTTTACTATACTGATTAGATTATGATTATCGTTCTTGCATCTTTCCAGCATTTAAAAAAAGAAATAAGTAATAAGAGTCAGTCAATTTCTTATGGTTACTCCGATCCTCAGGCGCGGATCCAGAGGGGGGGGGGTTCCGGGGGTTGGAACCCCCTTTTTTTGGACGATCAATGTATTTGAATGGGAACATGTGATTGGAACCCCCCCCCCCCCCCTTTTGTCCTGGGTTAGGAACCCCCCCTTTTTAAAATGGCTGGATCCGCCCCTGATCCTTTTAAAACAGGGAACTAGAAAATCGGATTATATGCAGTTTCTGAGTTATCAAACAAAGTTCAAGGTCATTGGCGATTCAGGCAACCCATTTCTTTTTATCCGCTAACAGGTTGAAATTAACATTTTGATTATTATTTTTATTTATCATGATTGTTTTTTGAATTTTTTTAAGGGGATTCCGAATTTGAACTCTGTTAATTGTGTATATATATTGTGAAGTATACACTTTACGGTCCAAAACTCAAATTTTTGGTCATGTGATCTCGGGGTATAAAAGAGATTTCGCGCCGGAAATCTTTGCAAATTAAAATAGGTAATTAAAGTGATAAGGGTCATTTTCAAAAAATGTCGAATTTTGAAATTGAAAAAATTATTAAAAGTTACTTATTCAAACAACCCTCTACATAAGCAAATCATAACAAACAGTACTTTAAGAACAACATATTAAAAGATGCAATCTTAATGATGTCATACAAGAATATGTTATAACATTTTTTGATCGGTGGTACATTATTTTGTCTATCCTGTTACCATTTTCAAAAGAAATTTTGGGTTATTAAGAAAAGGTTAAGATAAAATGTTAATCTTGTTTTACGTAGACAATTAGATGGTTTTCAAGAGAATAAACTTCTATATATATTCATTCTGTAATATAATAGATAATTTGCCAATTTTCCAGGTTGTACTGAAAAATGCCTCTAAAAATTGGTTTTCAAAGGTTGTAAAAATTAGCACCAGTAATGCAAGTCTAAGATAACAATTTATATTGTTCGGCATTTTTTCACCCTTTCAAATAAACCCAACATCAAGTAAATCCCTCATAAGTTAGTTTACTTTTCTCTATAATTCATTGGTAACAGGAACGTACGTTTCTGATATATTACTATATAAAAGTCTATCCTGTTACCTTTTTGTCTATCCTGTTACCGATATCAGTATTGCACCTGCGAATGCTTAATTGGGAAGATTAAGACGTTATAACCTGAAGATGACTTCAAACAACGAAATATTTCATTCGTTTTGCACCTATATGTTAAGATAAAAAAATTAACGACGTTTTTGTCTACAATTGTCTATGCTGTTACTGTAACCATAGCAACCATAGTAACAGGATAGACATAACAGGATAGACAAATTTCTTCGTTTTTGATTGCTGTTGTGAAATAACTACTCCCTTTGGAGAAGTGATTATGTTTTTCTATTGTGAATTTGGTTTCCAACACGTTATTGCACTTTTTACAAATATACTGTTGGTGTATTTAATCAAAATTGGTGGTAACAGCATAGACATAAAAAAAAGTACGCTATATTTTTTTCATTAAATGTCTTGAAATTTCTTTTCTCTACACTGTCGTTCAAGAAACGAGGCGTTTTAAATGTAAAGATTACTTTGCACTTTTGAAATCAACACTGACTGATTCAATATTCATAGGGAGATTAATTTCACAGCTGATTTAAGTAGCGGTAACAGGAAAGACATGAACCTCCTGTACGCAGATTCAATTTAGTTTGTAGATAATATGTTACATACAGTGATATAGAAGCTACGAATTTTCGTTAGAATAATATTTAACGTTCTTAAAAAGTCCCTTTTGTAGATATCAAGGCGATCAGAAAATCGCAAAAAAATCATTTGAAATGTGTTTTTCTGACACTGTACGCAGACAAATACCCCCAAAAATGGGTCTTAAATGCAGTTTAATCTTATCAAAATAGATGTAAGGTGTGTTTATTATTAATGTTCTGAATCACAAATCCGACAAGCTTTCATTTAAACCATTACAACTGAAATTTCCATTAGAAATAAAAAAGTTAGCATGGGTGTACTGAAAATTCGACATTTTTTGAAAACGACCCATAACATGTTTATTTTCTGTTGTTGATTTTTATGTTCGCGATTTCGTAAAACTGATGTAGATTCAAAAATGAACAAGAATATGGTTGATGTGTACATGTTTTGTTAAAAGATGCAACTACAGAGATGTGGACATCTCCATGATTTTGGACTGCTGACAACTTGATCATTTCATGAGTATAGCTCTATATTGTTTTAAATACCATACAGAGGATTTTTTTTGTATGAAAATCAATAATGGAAAAACACAAAAATAACAAGGAAAAGCAAAGTATGCAGTCAAAATATTTTGATGTTTAATACATGTAACAATTTGGCACAAATTTGCTAAATTTTTATCTCGAGCAACACTTAGTTTTCATATTTATGTTGCTCAAGACCTGTCTTTTTGTTTCCCTCCTCTGTGGTATTTAAAATTTTACTGAGAGTTGTGAAACTTATTTTTATGCAATTTTTTATTAATTTTCAAAATTTAATGAACAGTTAGGCAGCAACCATTTGATTGTCTGTGGATTTTTTTTCTGGACAAACTTTGTTTTTCGCCTCTGGCGACAAGTCGACAACAATTTTTCTCTTTCAATTATAGCATTACATATAGTGGCAGCTAAGGGCAAAACAAACAATTTTTTTTTCTCGGGTCAACAACAAATTATTTTTTTCTCCAAAACCTGAAACAAACTTTTTTTTTCAAAAAAATCCATAGCCCCCCCAGAAAATCAAATGGTTGCTGCCTTAGTTTACTTTTAATTTGTTTTGTGCAATTAAAGATTGAAAAATGCAATTTGGAGATAAATATTTTTCTATAATTTCTGGCTTCACAACCCTCAGCAATGATTAAAATATATTATTTGATAAGTTTTTCTTTAGGACTGATCAAATATTGAGCATATTCAGATTTTGTACAAAGAATTCCTTAAAAAAAAATGAAATATACACCTATATAAAATTGTTGAGAGATATATATGAGATAACTGTCATGATCGTAAAACAAATTAGGTTGAAGATAAAGGGAGAATTAAAACTCAATAAGTTGAAGAGGGACGGATAAAATAATGTCAAAATCACCAACCACTAGCCGAAGAGAGACTTGACAAATTATATGCAAAGTCAATGACCACAAGTCGAAGATGATCAGACAAAATAATGGCAAATTCACAGAAATATTAAATCAATACATAACAAAACTTAAATCTATGCAAAACAAACCTCTTTAAAACACAGTTAAATGTAATATACATGTACATACAAGCAAAACACTTCTATTTTACAGTGTTAAATGCATCTAATTTTTGCTGTGTTTATAATCATTTGTAGTAATGAATATTTATACCAAAATGCAAATACTACTGGCTGGAGATGTTTCAAGCTGTTGTAGAAAGTTTGGAGATTACTGACAAACTACAATATTTAAGAATTGAAGGCTTCTTTTTGTAACTTCATTGGGGTGTTAAAGCTTTGACCAAAGTACATTCTGTTTCCGCGCTAATCATAAAAATTCTAAAAATGTGCGCATGTTCAACGCTTTTACAACCCTATGAAGTTACAAAAAGAAGCATTCAATACTTATAATTACATTTTTTAGCTATGATCATGAAAACACAAATTTTATAATTGTTTTACTTAATTCACCTATGGACTTTATTGTGGGACCACGTGTTATCATGAATGAAAAGTTTTATTGAGTAATGCAATTGCTAAAGGAATAACATGTGATGTGCAGTTAGCCAATCATAACAAAGTATTATAATGAAACATACATCTAATGTAATTATATATGTACATTTTTACCCATATGGGTTGAAGGCATACATAAATCAACATAATAATTTTACAATACATCATACAGAAAAAAAACATTATATACATATATGTATCTATCATGCAGTTGTTGAGTCCACCCTCCTCAGTGACCATGACTTTTTAACAAATGAAGCAGCATACTGGTGAATGGTAGCTGATGTACTTTTTATATAGTGTTGTCTGTCCTTGGACTACATGTTCATCAAATGCATCAGTTTTAGGAGGAGGAATATCTTATGCAAAAATTTCTAAAAATAAATATAAATAATTAGGGATAATTTTTCATTTAAATTCTTTATTTTGTGCTTGAAAATAAAAACAGAAATAGTAAAAATTGATAATTTTGAAATTTTTTACGTTCAAATTTTAATATTTATAACAATCTGCAATTGTTTACAAAAACGATGAATTTTCTAATTTTTGGTCATTAAATTGGTAATTAAATAGTTTTAAAATTTTATTTAACAGTCATTTCAGTAGATATGTAGACTTGGGTCAATTATTTGAATACATATTTTTATAGGTTTCTTTTTTTTTGTTGAGAAAATTACATTTTTTTTTTGTGTAAACAGAATTCCTTTTCTCCTTAAGTCTTCAGTTACTGTGGTTTTGGGTTACAAAACAGGATGAACTGCCATAGGATTGGTTGAATGCAGTGGTCAGGTGGTCATGTCTTTAGAAGCAATCCTTGAATTTAAATAATTTTTTGTTTCTTTTCAGTTTTGCTCTTTTTTTTGTCACATTTTTAAAAAAAAATCTATGTCTTTATTTTGGTTGGGTTGATTAATTAATTATCTTTTTTGGGTTGAGAAAATTCATATTTTTATCAACTTTTTAAAGGTGCGTGTTTAAATTTGTTATAAAAAAAGTAAAAACTTAACAATAAGTGGTTAGATTTAAGGATTGTTTCATATATTTTTTAGATGTGTATTTTTTCATGAACAAATTTTCACCATTGGTTTCAATTTTTGTTTTCAGCCCACATATAGAGAATACATAGCGAATAACATAGAGACATGGCAATGAACGCAGTAAACGACTTAGTAGCAGTTTTAGGAAACAGCCTACCTCCAGTTGCTCCACGGTAAGTTATATTATTTTACAATCTCTAATTTCATAGAAAAATGTAACCTCAATGAATTAGTAAACAAGCAAAAAGTGGTACTGACCAGTAGATTATTGCACATTCTTGTGAAAAAGATGAAATGGTGCTACATTGTATGTAACAAGTACACACCCGTGATATCGCGGGTCCGTGACTGAATTAAAGTATATAACTATGCCTAAGCCTTATTTTAGTAATTGGTATTGTCATCCGATAAAGTCATGTCGATTATAAGATACACATTTTTCTCTGCTTTCAAATCTTTCTGTTTGAACCTGTCGCCGACCTGGAACTTATCAATTATTGGAAATATTAATTATTTGGAAAACAAAAGGTCCAGGCTATCCAGGAATGGGGTATTTTTTAATCAACAGCATTGTCCTATATTAGTTATCTTACAAAGTCTTGCTGATTGCTGAATAAAGCTACAATAGGGAACAATTTGACAATGATTGAATTTAGTAGTGTCAGCCCTTTGATTATATGACCCGTGTATATAGCAAAATCCTAAATACACCGTTTGGTGGTGCGCCTGTCAAATGCGGAACGTACAGATAAGGTAATATCTAACAGGTGAATATACTATTGGTATCGGTATCGGATTAGACCCGGAACTTGTTAATTATTGGCAATATTAATTATGTGGAAAACAAAAGGGTCTGGAGTGGTGTAATTTTTAATCTACACCATTGTCCTATATTAGTTATATAGAGTTGAATTCTTTGATTTGTCGTTTTTACCCGATGACGGCTGACAAATTGGACCTCGTAATTTTAGTATTATAGATAATTATATAAAAAAAAAGATGTGGTATGATTGCCAATGAGACAACTATCCACAAAAGACCAAAATGACACACACATTAACAACTATATAGGTAACCGTACGGCCTTCTACAATGAGCAAAGCCCATACGGTCTCTTGATACATAGTTCAAGGGTGCAAAATAAACTCCCTACAGAAACACACAAAACTTATATTGGTATTTTGCACCCATGGTCATTCTCAGTTTAATTTCTGTGTTTTAAAGTTTTTAAAACTTTAATAGTTTTTATAAACTATACTGGATTTCAACCAAACTTTGACAGAAGCTTGTTTATGATCATAAGATAGTATCCAGATGTAAATTTTATAAAAACAAAATACCATTTTTTCCCTATTTTACTTATAAATGGACTTAGATTTTATGCTAGGAAACAACACATTCACTCTGTGTTTAAAGTTATTAAAATTTTAATAACTTTCTTATACTATTTTGGATTTGTACCAAACTTGAACAGAAGCTTGTTTATGATCAAAAGCTATTATCTAGAAGGAAATTTTGTTAAAATTTTGTACCTGTTTATTTGTATTTTACTTATAAATGGACTTCGTTTTTCATCAAGTTAACATTACATATGTACAGTCTACAGTTAAAGTTTTTAAAACATATATAAGATTCATAAACATATAAAAAGTGTGGGCACTGCATATTGATAATTGCCAAGACATATACCTGTATAAGAAAGTTTACATGAATTCATTTCTTTTTTCATCTCAGTTTCACCTTAATTAAAAAGTGTTGGTTATAACAGTTGTTAGAAATCAAATCCAGTCAAGATGATCAAGGGACCTAGACTCAAAGTGAACAAAAAAAATTATTTCGGATTAGGTTATCTAATGTTCTTTTTTTTGGTGTTATTTTAAAAAGTGCTCTTTTCTTAGTTTTAAGTTTAAACATATTTACTTACATTTGATTGGAAAACAAGTTGTTGCAACTTATATTAATCCCTTTCCACACTTTAGACACTCTTGGATGTTTATAAAATATGTACATGATTGGGTGTTTATGAAAAAAATCCACCTCAAAATTAATAAATCTAGCTATTTTACAATTGTTAAGACTTCTGAACTTCTGACAAATTCACCCAACCCCATCAAAAAAAGCATTTATGATTAATATGTCAACAGTATTGAGTGAGAGAGAAAAAAAGGTTTTAACATGTTTTCACTATCAAACTTTTTCTTTGATGTAGATTTTATTTTAAGGAGAAATATAGGTTACAATTCCACAGTTAAAGTGGAAAAAAATCAAATGTTTAACAAATTGTTTTAAAAGATTTAAAGGAATTTCAGACATAAATTTGTTATTTTGCTTAAGGACTAAAAAATAAAGGGGACTTAATTTGCAAGTTTCATTTTTTGTCTCCCCCTTAAACAAAATATTGCTTCAACAATTCATTTAATTTTAAACAAAATAGAGTGGACCGAAATAAAAAAGTTGTCATGGATCTATTCAAGTCTATAATTTAACAGCGTTGGCTAATTTTACGACTTGTAAACCAATATAAAAGTTTGAATGTTTCATGTGTTATTATCTCCTTACACTTGTCAATGTTAAACAAATAATATCTGACATGGAAATATAATGACTTATTAAAGTCAATAATTAGTTTTCAAAATCGGCTAACTTCATGACCCATGTATACACAGTACATGTACATGTATATAAAAAGCTCAGAAAGAACTGCATAAAATTGTGACAACTTTTGTCTTCTAAAAAGGATTTAATATTAAAGTACAAAAATGGACAGTCGGTATTCGAATTCGTCAAAATTATCTCCCCATTATGCCAGCTAATTTTTACAATCATCAAACTGGAAGCCATTGTATGGATAAATGGCTGCTAGTTTAGCTCATGAAAACTGATAAAACATTTTCCACATACATGTAGCACCATTATGATCCTAATATATTAATATATGCCAGTTGTATTTTAAATGTATCCATTAGCTATTGAGCATCATTTCTGCATTTAGTCAACTTAGGACTATTGTCCGAAGGGCCAAGTGAGCTTTTCTCATCACTTGGCATCTGTCGTCTGGTCCGTCGTCATCGTTAACTTTTCACATTTTGAACTTCTTCTAGATAACCGCTCAATGGAATGGCACCAAATATGGCATGAATGTTCCTTATGAGGGGTCAACCATGTGTTGTTACTTTGTAGCCGATCCATCATCCAAGATGGCCGCCAACGGGGGACTTAGTTTAACAAAGGACCCCATGGGAAATACATACAAATATCTTCTTTTAGAGAACTACTGAATGGAATGAAACCAAACATGACATGAATGTTCTTTATGAGATGCTGACCAAGTTTTGTTACTTTGTAGCCGATCCATTATCCAAGAGGGCCGCCAGTAGGGGACTTAATTAAATATAGGACCCTATGGAAAAAAAATATTAAATCAAAATTGGCCTCAAACATCATTATAATAAGTTTCTGTTACAATTTTTCCATTTTTCCATATTATTTCAAAATCCCAAGTAGAATCAGGTGAACGACACAGTCTCCTGAGAGCCTCTAGTTTTAATAGCTTGCCATTCGCTGGAAATATTTTCCTCATGCAAAGTGACCTTAGCTTGAACCTGCTCGTAAACATCTAGTGATCGCAATAAGCATGGATCTGTCACTGAAATAAGCTATTATATGATTGTACATGTTAAACATGTGCTCAATACCCATGCTTTTTTGTTGATTGTTGACAAATGGGTGTCAATCGTGAAACTGCGACTTCACAACACGAACTTGACATAAAAGATATATCTAACGTAAGCAAAACCGTGTCCAAAATTTGTAAAGAACACGCCGGACAGAAGTTGCTCATTTTTTGTGTTAATCACGATAAAATATTGTGTCCTGCTTGTTTATCTGAATCACATAAAGAGTGTGCTATCAATCATATAGAGAAAGCTGCCAAGGGAATCAAAGATGGTTCAGCTTTACATGATCTGCAAGAAAGAATACACAACCAGAAAAGTATCATAGAAAAAGTGAAAGAGGAATATAATGATCTGTCCAGCAAGATAAACCACGACAATGAGCAGCAACATGAACGACTAAAACAATTACGTTAAACCATTGAAGACCGTTTGAATCGACTAGAGAAAAATATAGATACTCATTATAACCAAGGCGTTGAGAAAATAGCAAGCAACATAGAACAGTTGACGTCTCTAGCACAAACAACCCAAGTAGAAGAGAGCGAAGTAAACTTATTCCATCTCGTGAAACACCTCGATACCAGTCATTTGTCAGATGAGGAAAATCTTCAGGGTTTTGAGAATGATATCAGAACTATGTCAGTTCACGTTATTCCTGAAAATTTCACTGAGTGAGAATGTTGAAACAATGTTAAGTACCTTTGGTCAAGATACTCAGACGATATTGTCAAAAAGCCAGCCACGTGGTAATAACTTGAAGGTTACGCAATCACAGTTGTGCATACATTCAGAGAAAACACTTTTCCATAATCAATCAAGCATAATTTACGCAGATAAGTTCTACAAATTTTATGCATGCTGCTTCAACGAAAATGACAAGGTTGTTGTAATTGAAGAGCATATGATTGGCTTTATAAACGGCCGGACACTATATTTGAGAATAATTAATCTGAAGGATGGCAAGAGTCGCTCTTTCAAACTTGAAGATAAACATTATAGTATACGTAAAGATACTATTGGTGCGTTTGACCGAAACAACATTTTGCTGGTTGAACATACATGTATCTGTTTGTGTTGTTGACCTGGAATTAGAAAATATTTACCGTATAATAAAAATACAAGGCGGAATATCAAATTGTACAAGGGTAACTTGTATCGAAAGCCAGATTTTAGTGTTTTGTGATTCAAAAAGTATTTTATGGATAGATTATAATTGGAGGAGTACAAAGAAGGTCACATTTGAAGATGACGTTTATGATCTAGATATATATGACAAAAAAATATACTGCACGTTCAAGTACTTCCACGAAATCAAATACACAACGTTCACTAATGCTACTCAAACTTGCTACACCTGCGAAAAAAACTGTAAAATTGCAGCAGGAGATAATATGATATTTCTCATGGATAATGAAAGAAACATCATCTATAGAATAGATCTCGCGACCAAACAACGTTCCACGTTCCACAAGGACGAGATCACTAACCCAACATATATACATTTTATTAATAAGACTAAATAACTAGCAGTTACATTTGATGAAGGGAACAGTTTAAAAATATTTAGTGCATAGATGTTATATGCAAATAACACAATTGATGCAGAAAATTGTGGGAGATATATTAACATTGAATTGTTGTGTTTTAGAAATGTAATGGTAGCGATTTAAAACAATAAACGTTGTGGAATATAAACTGGTGTGATTCTTGATTCTTTCGTCCGTCTTTTTTGAAACCGTCATAAAACTTAATACCATATGTAAAATTGAGAATGGAAATGGGGAAAATGTCAAAGAGACAACAATCCGACAAAAGAGCAGGCAACAGCAGAAGCCACCATATGCACACGGAAGTGGTCCTCATCTGGTCCCTAAATAAAATATGTACGAGTTCAAATAAAATGGACGTCACACTGAACACTAAAGCAAAATAACTGAACTAAAATAAAAAATAAAAGGCTCTTGACCTGAGACAGGCACCAAAATGCGGCGGGGTTAAACATGTTTTGTGAGATCTCAACCCTCCCCTATATCTCTAGACAATGCAAAATAAAAATACAGATAGTAATATGCACAGTAAATTTCAGTTTTAAAGAAGTCCGAGTCCGATGTTGGAAAAGATTACAAAAGAAACTATGCAAAATGACAATTATACATAAATAAACAAAGGACCTCTCGCATTTACTGACATGCGAGCACAAGACCTCAATAAAAAAAAGACGTAATATACCATTAAGTTGAAACTGGACATTTAAAAATGTTAATAGATATCACAGAACTGGTTAACTGAATTATTTAAAGCTTTATGATCCCGCTGTATATCAACATTCAGCAAGGGCATAACAAAATGTAAGCATGCTATACTATTTTGGTATGTTTTCAAATATAGAGTTCATCTATCTCTTGCGTACTGAGTATATACTAATTACGGGATATAATTAAAGTGAGTAATTATATGCCTCGTTCTCATGTACATTTAACTCGAATTGAATGCGAATCGAAATCGCTAATCCCGTTTACACACTCTTCTTTTTTAATTCGAATTATCCAATTCGCATTAGAAATACGCTTTTGTTAATAAGAATTAAATGTTAACGTCGTTTGGATAGTAAAGTGAATTTGACGCGTATTGCAATTCGAATTAGAATTGACGTTAGGACGTAAAACGTTTCGAATGCGAATTAAACTAATTTGAATTAGTTAATGCGAATCGAATTCGAAATACGTGTGAACTCAGCATTAGTTAACTGTTCTACTTGTATTACCTTTTGGTACGTCATGATAAAAATGCGACCATGTCTGATAACGCCACATTGAAAAAAAAACCACATCTGTCATACAAGTGAGATGTTTAGCTATTCTAGCTATAACACCAGGTTAAATCAACAAATTTCTACATAAGATATTCCTGTACTAAGTTAGGAATATATCAGTTGTTATTCCTTCGTTTGATGTGTTTGAGCTTTTGGTTTTGCAATATGATTACTCGTTATATAGATGCCAGAATTACAATGATTGCATACCAGACAAGCAATTCGTCTGCGAGAGATTCCGCAGTGATGCTAAAATAAAACAACTTAAACAGGCCAAATAAAGTACGAACTGGAAGAGCTAGTATTCCGACTGGTTCTACCAATTGCAAATACAGCTAAAGTAAGCTATGCCTATTCCATTCAAAGAAAGGTAACTCTATATAATCTGCAGATAACTACATTGCATTTGACTGTGTAAATCAGCCGTGTAAATCTGGCTAAAAGTGGCTCAAGTATATAATATTATCATCCTTTGACAATGTAGTACCTGGTACCAACGGTGTAGTTTACTAAGTATGCAAGTATCATTCATATGCCTCCCCAAATTTATTTCTTCGCGCTTTATATATCAAATGATAGAATTACACAGCAAAACAAATGTGTAATACATTTTATGAAAAAGCAGTTGAGTTGAAAAATTAAAAAAGATAGGTACGATAACCAATATACATACCGAAGCCAGTTGTTCATTCGTTCTCGTTTGTTTTTGTGGTTCATATGTGATTCTTCTTTTTATATAGATTAGACCGTCGGTGTGTCCTGATTGAATGGTTTCATTTTTTATTCATAGTTTGGGACCACATTGCTTAATGTTCGCTGTGAGCGAAGGCTCCGTTTTGAAGGTCGTACTTTGACATTTTATGTTTTACTTTTTACCTTTATAGCTTGCTGTTCCGTTAAACAATCGTAATACACCGAATGCTACCCTAATACGTGGTGTAACCGTTCCAGTACGGCGTAGTTATCCAGAAGTACCGTAGAAATCCTTTGGGACTACGAATAAGAACGGATTAATACGGTTTTAATAGGGACTCAATCGAATCAGTACTTTCTAATACTGTTTAATAAGGATATACTACGTTGTGTGCTCCGTGGTCAAATTGTGCCTATGTTCAAAACTTGAATTGTCACGTAAATACAAATAATACTGCGCATGACTAAGGCTACGATGCGGAAATCCACAGACCAATACAGATTGCCACGAATGTCGCCGGATCGTATCCGTAGCCAATCCGACGTCAAGTCCGTAAATGTTTGACCTAATGCATCAGCAACTAACCATCAAAGCAGTATACTACTCAAGTTTCATACTTCCTGTTTCCCGACCTCATTTTGTTTTCGTATATATATTCATACATGAAGTTTTTGTGGCAGAACTCTAATAGTAAGTAACAAGCTTTACAGATGTTGTACCTGTCAGTTTCTTTCTTACTTCTTGTCTGCCAACTGAACAAAGTAAAATAACAAAAATATTCCAAACTCAAAGTGAAAATCAAAACAAAAAGTCGTTTATAAAATTAAAAGCACAAACAAATCGATGGAATGAAAACCAACTGATATCACTTTGTATGTATGGAACAATATATTTTGCAAAAATGTATACATGTAATAACCATGAACTGTAAAACTAACAAACTATCTATAAATATGAATTCACTGAATAAATTCCCTGGTTATCCAGTGACTAATACACAGGGATATTCGGCCAACTGCTGTAGGTAGGTCGAGTAATTTGTCACAACAGCAAAGAAAAGTGCAATAAAGATATTATTTAAAAAAAACCTAAAAAAACCCAACATAAATAAGTATAATTGTCACATAAAATATTCATATAATACAACACAAAAGATACACATACGAATGATCTAAATAAAGCGGCCTTAAAAAGGGTACTGTGGAAAGACGTGCTATTTTAGATCTAAGTACTCATGGAGGTGGAGGTGTCAATGGTGGTATAAACAAGGATTTATATTTAGGTGAAGAAGTTCATTTAAAGTATCCAAACGTTGATACTTTGGTTGAAATAATTAAAAGCAAGGATCCTGGTTGCCTTTGTTTCAAACGGGATTTGAGTCGTTCTTACCGCCAAATGAATATAGATCCACACGATGTTCATTTAGTAGGTTTCCGCCGGAGAGATCATTTGTATTTTGACCATGTGTTATCTAGGGGTCTATATTCAGCAGCGCAAATTTGCCAACGTTTCACCAATGCAGTCGCATTTATATATAGGTTAAAGGGTTTTGACATTATCAACTATTTTGACAATTTCGCGGGTGCAGAAACGTCTAAAAACGCCTTTAAACTTCCCTTCCGGAGCACCTAAGATCACCCCTATTTTTTTGGTGGGGTTCGTGTTGTTTATTCTTTAGTTTTCTATGTTGTGTCATGTGTGCTGTTGTTTTTTTTGTTGTCTTTTTTCATTTTTAGCCATGGCGTTGTCAGTTTGTTTTATATTTATGAGTTTGACTGTCCCTTTGGTATCATTCGTCCCTCTTTTAAAGCTTTTAAGGATCTGGAAAGTTTATTTCTGTCTTGTGGTATAGAGGAATCTACCCATAAGGCCTTCTCACCATCCCATAGAATGGAATTTTTAGGTATTTTGTGCGTTACAGTCAAGTTAACTTCAAAAATCCTTGACGATAAATTCATCGGTTTACCTGATAATATTGGTGATTTAGATATCAAAGATAACCTTGTGTATTGCACCTTCAACGACGTAAACTATGTGACCTATACAACCTTTTCTGGTGTGACTAATACATGTTTTACCAGTCTGGACTTGCGAGAAAGGTGTAAAATTGCAGTAGCAGATTTTATAATATTTTTGTTAGAAAAGGATGGAAATTCCGTCTACAAGGTAGATGTTTACACCAAACAACGTTCTGTATTTCCTAAGGACGAGATCACTAACCCAACACATATGAGTTTAAATAAAAAGACAAAACAACTCGCAGTGACGTATGATGAAGGAAAATGTTTACAAATCTTCAGAACATGTATTTGATGTGGCAGTACTTGTTGTTGGAGTTTACTTGAAACTCGTGTTTTAGAAATATCTTTGCAAAAAACATGAAGTTTACTTTTGGATGTTAGTTGTTTTCTATGCTTGAAATCGTCTCATTTAAAACGCTTTACTGCTTAAGCGGTTGATCATTCAGTTCTTTTTAATTTTTATTTGCCTTTAAGTGAGGGTTGAAAAGTGGTGATCGTACTTTGAGGGAGGCATTTATATCTTGGATTTCCTGAAATTGTTTCGATTATTTATTTATTGTATTTATTTAATGTAAATCTTTATCTTGATTGACGTGGTCTTCAGTAGGCGGGTTTGTAGCTCCAGCATTCCATTTGGTTTTTGAATAGTGTGGAATTACGACGTTTGTTAATGTTGAATTTGGATATTGCTGATTAGGTATTTGAACTGTTTAATGTTCTTCGAATATATTAATAGTTGCAGTGGAATGTTGGCTTGCTAAGGATATAGTATGGTCTTTATTTTATTGAAGCCAGGTCGCATTATCAAAGCCAGATGTATAACTGTATGTTTCCTAATTCTTTTATTTTGTGTTTGATGTTTCTCTCAAGTCAGTGAAGGGATTTTTTAAATAACAATAAACTGTGTTTTCTGGTTGTAAATGCAGGTGTTTCCAGAAGCGCCGTTCGTTACACCAAATGGTCGAAATCCATTGGTCTTCTCGTAACAATAGGTTTATTCAATTTACAGTTGTTTTATAAATAGAAACTATAAAGTATAACAATAGAACTGGGGTGTAAATTCCATTCTTAACAATTTCAGAAAATAACAACATTTGCGGTGCTGTTTTTGATTTGCCACTTGCATATCTTATTCGCTGATAATTGAACCTCTTTAATTATTACATCCCAGCTCCTTTGTTCTAACAGGGGTGATCTGAGCCGGATCGCCCCTACCATATCACCCCAGTTTGAGTTTCTTTGTTATGCATGCTTTCCCTTGTTCTGTAACATTTTGGTGGGAATGTCAAATCCACTATAAAACTTATAATTAATTATACGGAAAAGACTATCAATCAAAATTCACGTAGAAAAAATCCAGTGTATATGCAGGGATTCGAACTCAAGACCTTTAGCATATCAAGCCACGACACATACCACTACACCAGGACGACTGGATAGGAACCAACAGTAATTCAACATACTTAAAAGAAGCAAGATTTTTTTTAAGTGGGGCGAGTTGGCAGAGGTTTAAACTTTTTTTGTTAATAAGTGAGTTGTCATACTGGTTATTTAATTTGATTTTACACTTTTTCAAAATTTGGGCGAGTCGGTAAACAAGAGTGTGGCGATCTTTTTATGAATTGGCGATTTAGTGTGGGCCGATTGGCAAGTGGGGCGAGTTGATATTGTTTGATATCTACTCATCGTGTTCGGGGGTCTTAAAGGGCATACATCATATAGCACATATAATATATAAAGTATATTATAACGGTTGTGTGGCGTTCTAAAAGAGGGACGAAAGATACCAAAGGGACAGTCAAACTCATAAATCTAAAATAAACTGACAACGCCATGGCTAAAAATAAAAAAAGACAAACAGAAAAACAATAGTACACACGACACAACATAGAAAACTAAAGAATAAACAACACGAACCCCACCAAAAACTAGGGGTGATCTCAGGTGCTCCGGAAGGGTAAGCAGATCCTGCTCCACATGTGGCACCCGTCGTGTTGCTTATGTGATTACAAATCCGGTAAATAGTCTAATTCGGTAGGTCATATTCATGAAAGGGAAGGGGATCTAAACTAGATTTTATTAATTGTAAATGGTTTTCGTCTAATCTAAACAGCTACGATGTAAAATAGTTATCCCAATAGGACTTGGTGTGTCAGTGATAGATCACCCTCTGACCTCCGGTCATCGGGGTGATCTTAAACTGACAAAGCGCGTCTTTGTGGGATAACTATTAAAATCAAATCAAATAATTGACAATTGACTTTTTGGAGTCATTTAAAAGCATTTCAATAAAATCTGCACACATATCGTGTTATGTATTTTACCTGTAGTGAGGTTCTTTTAATCGATATTCGTATTTTTGGTTAATGAACAAGGTAAGATGTTTTAACCTAAGCAAATTGATTGTTTAATATATTAATGATAAATATTAAAAGCTCGAATGTAAGAAAACAACAATTTAAGCGACGCTATTCCTTTGCTTTTTATGTTTTCTGCTGTGCAAATACTGAGTTTGTGTCTTGGAAAGTACCCTTTATTCTGTCGTTTCTACTAAACCAAATATATACATGTCTTATGTCTATCTCTAGATGCGCCTTCCGTCTTAAGGTAACACTACGACTATAGACATTATATTTTTATAAAGCGGATGTGGTCGAGTAGTTTAGAGCGCTGGACAGGAGGATAAGCGAATGATGCTGTTGTGTATTAAGATATAAGTTCGAATCCCGCTGATGAACGGACAAAAATTTGTCAGCAGAAAAATATAATTCTAACACTGTTGGGTGTAATTTTCAGTATTATATTCCAGATACAACCGTCGATTAACATGCACGACAAATGCTTCTATGCTAATACCACCGCCTTCTCGTATTTATCACAAATATTCCTTTTCACCATGCCTATCAGGGGTTGGAACAATATTGTCATTCGTGGGTTCCAAACCTACGGAGAAAAAGCTGAGTCATCATCTAACAGTAGCAGAAAATCCCTACACCTCCATCTATTACTCCAACACATCCCCCACTACATGAGTGTAATGTTGTTATCCTTTATTAAATTAATATTATAAGATAATAAGGCTCTATAAATTTGTGAAATCACAGTTCCTTTCTGATCTTTTCCTGCTTCCGTAAATATACTTTCTTGTTATTTTTATGGTTAATCTTATTCCTATAACCAAGTGTCATTCATGTCAAAGGTCCAGGGTATTATCTGACCACTCCGTCTTCCTACACCTAAAACAACAAAAGACATGATATACCCAGTAGTGTTGAAAGATGCCTTAAACAATCCGCATGAAAATAAATCTAATTTTATGCATTGCATTTTCAGTAACGGCAGATAACCATATTTGTGCCGGTTGTCTCAGAGGTGATGAAGAAGAGATTGCTGTCTCTTGGTGTAATGATTGTGAGGAACCTGTTTGTCGACCTTGTGATAAAGCTCATAGGAGATTTGCTGTACCTCATGACGTCATTGATATAAAAGATATATCCAACGTTAGCAAAACCATAACCAAGATTTGCAGAGAACATACTGGACAGAAATTAATCTTTTTTTGCGTCATTCACGATACAATTGTTTGTCATGTCTGTAAATCTGAATCACACAAAGAGTGTGATATTTACCATATAGAGAAAGCTGCCAAGGGAATCAAGGATAGCTCAGCAATACATGATCTGAAACAACGAATACACAACCAGAAAGAAACCATAGAAAAGGTGAAGGAGGAATACCATGAGCTGTCCAGCAAGATAGATCAGGATAAGGAGCAGCAACAAGAACGACTAAAACAATTACGTTCAGCCATTGAAGACCGTTTGAATCGACTGGAGAAAAATATAGATAACCATTACAACTAAGGCGGTGAAAAAGTATCAAGCAACACAGAACATTTGAAGTCTCTAGCACAAACAACCAATACTAACCTGCAAGATATTGAAAAAGCAGAAACAGAAGAGAGCGAAGTAAACTTATTCCATCTCGTGAAACGTCTCGATACCAGTCATTTGTCAGATGAAAAAAATCTCGAGTTTTTAGAGAATGATATGAGCAATATGGCGTTACAGTTTTTCCTGAGAATTTCATTGAAAAAATTGACGCAATGTTGACTGAATTTGGTCTGGATGCTCAAACGACGTCGTTAAAAATCCAAAATAGTTGGAGTAAGACCAGGCAGTCACAGTTACGCGTGGAGTTAGATGAACAACAAAGTCTTAAAAAAACAGGAATTTATCATGCAGGAAAGTCTTCGAAATTTTATGCATGTTGCTTCAGGGAAGACAACAAGGTTGGAATAATCGAAAAACAATCAGTTCGTGAGGAGCATCCTAGTCCTTTTACTACTATAACTATATACTTGCGAATCATTAACCTGAAGGATTGCAAGTCACACGCTTTCCAACTTGACCGTAAATACAATAATATATGTAAAGATACTATTTGCTGGTTCGATCGAAACAACATATTAATTGTTCAAGATGATAGTGTTCATGTTATTGACCTGAAATTAGAGAATATTTATCGTACACTTAAAGTAATCAAGTATACTGGTTGTTCATCACCATGGCCAGTATCCTGCAACTGGATAACGTGTATCGAAAGTCAGATTCTGGTATTTTGTAATTATACTTGGGTTTCTTGGATAGATTACAATGGAAAAAGTGTGAAAAGGGTTGAATTTAAAGAGGATGTTTATGATCTAGATGTATTTGATAATAAGATATACTGTACGTTAAGTAACTTACACGAAATCAAATGCACAACGTTTGCTAATTCTACTCAAACATGCTACACCAGCTTAGATCTGAGAAAAAGCTGTAGAATTGCAGCAGGAGATAATTTGATATTCCTCATGGAGAAGGAAAGAAACACCGTCTTTAGAATAGATCTCACGACCAAACAACGTTCTACGTTCCATAAGGATGAGATCACCAACCCAACACATATCAATTTCAATGATAAGACTAAAGAACTAGCAGTGACATTTGACGAAGGGAACAGTTTGAAAATCTTTAGTGTATAGATGTAATATGGAAATAACGTAACTGATGCAGACAATTGTGGGAGTTGGTTGTAACATTGTTGTGTTTAGAAATGTCGTGGATTTAAAACACAAACCGTTGTGGAATATAAGCTTTTTTTATTCTTGAAACCGTCATAAAACTTTACTTCTATATGTAAGATTGAGAATTGAAATGGGGAATATATCAAAGAGACAACAATCCGACAAAAGAGCAGCCAACAGCAAAAGGTCACCAAATGCACACGGAAGTGGTCCTCATCTGGCCCCTAAAAAAATGTGTTTGAATTCAATTAAAATGGACGTCTCCGAAGGTATCACCAGCCTAGTAGTCAACACCTCGGTGTTGATATGAATATCAATAATGTTGTAATTTCTATAAATTTTCTGTTCACAAAACGTTGAATTTTTCGAAAAACTAAGGATATTCTTATCCCAGGCATATATTGCCTTAGACGTATTTCATTTGGCACAACTTTTTGGATTTTTTGTATCCTCAATGCTCTTCAACTTTGTACTTGTTTGGCTTTATACATAATTTGATATGAGCGTCACTGATTTGTCTTATGTAGACGAAACGTGATGTGTACGGATTAACAATTTAGTCTTAGATGCATGATTCTTTTATTAGTTGTTAGTGGCTTTGAACTGGCTGTCTGATAACTGCGAGTACTCTCAGATCTGTTTGTTGTATCTTTTTGTGTCGGGATGTATAAATACCCGGCCACGTTCACTTGTATGTTTGTCCATCTGATGAGGTAAGCCTTTTTCAACAGATTTTTATAGTTCGTTCTTATGTTGTACTGTTATACCACTGTCTCAGGTTATGGGGAGGGTTGGGATCCCGCTAACATGTTTAACACCGCCACATTATTTATGTATTTGCCTGTTCCAAGTCAGGAGCCTGTTTTTCAGTGGTTGTCGTTTGTTCATGTTACATATTTGTTTTTCGTTCATTTTTTTTTAAATACATATGGAAAAAAGTATTGCAACACCTTGATTTTTTAATACTTGAAAAATAAGTCTCTTATTTTGGATGGAATATGATAAAATATGTGTAAAATAATATTAAAACGTAGTTAATGATAACATTGGCTTTATAACGATCAAAAAATGTATGAAAAAAAAAAGTTTTATCTAACCAATTTTTTTATAACAAAATGATATGTTTTTTGTCCAAAGAAAATGCATTTTAAAACTTTTACTGTAGTCAAACTTTATAATGTCAGACATTTCAAAATTAATCTTTAGATGATTGTTCACATCATGGTTGATCGTTATACGCCAAAGAATTAGTACTTTGTGCGCAGTCTCCTTTAAAACTTATAACCGCATGTTAACGTCTTCTGATTCCTGCCATAAGTCGACTAATTTGTTGCTAAGCTAGGAGAAACCGATCTTGACGAAGGCTATTATTTATTTCATGATTTGTTTGAACTGGGGTGTCCTTTCATGCACTTAATGCCCAAAAGTGTCCCAAATATGCTCGATATGGTTCAAATTCGGGCTACGATTGGGCCAAGGAAGATGAACCGAATTTCATTGGAACACTAGTTCTTCCTCCACGACGCTAATTTACAACTTTGGCGAGCTCTGCACTATATTGGATACGGGTATCTGTGTGTCTGTTCGTAGTCAAAGGTCCCTAAAATGGTATTATCGCGCGATAACCAGTAGCGATGAGCCGATCTCGAACAGTTCTTGTTTAAAGGCTCCTGTATGGTCATCATTCTCTTTTTAGGATTGTTATGTTTGCAATGGGTTTCCTTCTGACCAACCTTCATCATGCTTTATTTTCCCTAGAAAAGTTATATGGGGTCTTTTGGACCTCGAAAGGTCTTTAACATCGTTTCATGCCTGATTTTTATTCTCAAAACGACTTATAGTGGAATGGTGATGACCAAAAATACGTGCAATTATCACAGCGCCATACCTGCTTCCCTCATGCTGGATATCTGCCATCTTGCTGCAGTTATGAGTTGTGGATGACCAATTGCAAGGTGTCAATAACATAAATTAATAAACTTGGTTATTTTAAGTGTTGAAAACAAGGAGGATGAAAACATCTGTTTAAGTGTTTACGAGTACAGTAGCTGCATGTGCAGATAAAAACTGATAGAGTCGATATTTATTGATTAAACGCATGTGATATTTAAATAATGTTTAACTAGTTCTATTTCAACAAATTATTTAACAAATTTTTTTTTTTTTAATTTGAATTTGAATTTGCTGTTGCAATTCTTTTTTCCATGTGTATATTAATAAGGCCGTTAGTTTTCTTGTTTGAATTGTTTAACATTGTCTTATCGGGGCCTTTTATAGCTGACTATTCTGTATGGAATTTGCTCATTGTTGAAGGCCGTACAGTGACCTATAGTTGTTAATATCTGTGTCATTTTGGTATCTTGTGGACAGTTGTTTCATTGGCCATCATACCACATTTTCTTTTGTATAAGTTATAATCCTGGTACCTTTGATAACTATTTACACCACTGGGTCAATGAGACTGCTGGTGGACGTTCCGTCCGAAGGGGTATCACCAGCCCAGTAGTCAACACTTCGGTGTTGACATGAATATCAATAATGTGGTATTTTATTTTTTATAAATTTCCTGTTTACAAAACTTTGAATTTTTCGAAAAAATAAGGATATTCTTATCCCAGGTATAGATTACCTTAGACGTATTTTGCACAACTTTTTGGATTTTTGGATCATCAATGCTTTTCATCTTTGTACTTGATTGGCTTTATAAATACCTTGTTTTTTTAACCGTCACTGATGAGTCGTATGTAGATGAAGCGCGCTTCTGGCGTACTAAATTATAATCCAGGTACCTTTGATAACTATAAATACCAAAACATATGACTGAGCTAAAATTTAAAAAAAACCCGCAAGACTAACAAAGGCAAGAGGCTCCTGACTTGCGACAAACGCAAAAAATGCGGCGGGGTTAAACATGTTTTGTGAGATCTCAACCCTCTCCTATACCTCTAATCAATGCAGAATAATGATACATATAGCAATATGCCTAAGGGTACGATGAGGAAATCCACGGACCACTACAGATTGCCACGAATGTCGCCGCATCGTATCCGTAGCTAATCCGACGTCAATCCGCAAATATTTGACCTAATGCATCAGCAACTATTCATCAAAGCAGTATACTACTCAAGTTTCCTACTTCCTGTTTCCAGACCTCATTTTGTTTTCGTACATATATTCATACATGAAGTGTTTGTGGCAGAAATCTAATAGTAAGTAACAAGCTTTAGATGTTGTACCTGTCAGTTCATTTTGTTTTCGTCAGTCATTTTGTTTTCGTACATACATGAAGTGTGTGTGGCAGAAATCTAACTGAACAAAGTAAAATAACAAAAATATTCCAAACTCAAAGTGAAAATAAAAAAATCGTTTATAAAATTAAAAGCACAAACAAATCAAAGGAATGAAAACAAACTGATACCACTTTGTTGTGTGTGGGTTCTACTCATTGTTGAATTCGTACAGTGACATTTAGTTAATGATATCGGTTTAATTTGGTCTCTTCTGGATAGTTATCTCATTGGCATACCACATCTCCCTATTTTTATATTTTTTTATATTTTGTAAACTAGTTGCGATTATTTTGACAGAATGATGAGTTTGAAACCTGTAAATCTCCCGCAGTTGATATGTACATGTATACATGTGCAAACAGAATTAATTGAGTTGTGCATTGTTTTGTTATTACATTTTTTGTAACTTAAGATCGACAATACGGATGTCAAACACATCAATCCGATTAAATACAGATCCTCTGTGAAATACGTTTCGTTCTACGGTTTGTTGTAAAGTCCTGTCGGTATCCTCTAGTTTTGTCGGATTAATACACACCTGTAAAAATTTGAAGGCTAACATTGCATTGGCTGGTGTGATAATTACCAGAACAGAAAATAAAACGCAGTGTTTTCAGATCCTCGTAAGCAAAGCTTGCGCCACATTATTTATGTATGTGCCTGTCCCAAGTCAGGAGCCTGTAATTCAGTGGTTGTCGTTTGTTTATGTGTTACATATTTGTTTTTCGTTCATTTTATTTTCATAAATAAGGCCGTTAGTTTTCTCGTTTAAATTGTTTAACATTGTCTTATCGGGGCCTTTTATAGCTGACTATGCGGTATGGGCTTTGCTCATTGTTAAAGGTCGTACGGTGACCTTTAGTTGTTAATGTTTGTGTCATTTGGATCTTTTGTGAATAGTTGTCTCATTGGTAATCATACCACATCTTCTTTTTTATAATTGAACTGTAAATGAGTCTGTATTTTAATCAGGTTGAAAATATATCCTCATCAATTCAAGAGAAGAGGGACGAAAGATACCAAAGGAACAGTCAAACTCATTACATTGGCGTATTCAACTGGTGCCGGATTACAAGTTAGTTCAATTACAAATATTTTATAGTGTTGTATCTCCACATTTCCATTGGCGTATTCAAATGGTGCTGGATTACAAGTTAGTTCAATTACAAATATTTTATAGTGTTGGGCCTAAATTAAAATATTGTTTGTTTGCCCTTTTCCGACCCTATGTTTTGAAACAGGGTAGGTAGGTAGGTAAAATATTTTATTTTTTTCCCCAAAAAAATAACTTGGCTCGGTTTATAGTCATGGGTAGGCAGGTAGGTAAAATATTTTATTTTATAGATACAAAATCTGCATAATGTCATTTTTTTGTCCGTTTGTTTTTGCAAATAAGTTTTCCGCTGGGACTATTAGTTTTGAAAAAAATATATATAAGAGATAACTTTGTACTGGTAAGATAATGTCCGGGCAGACATAAATTACTAGTAGAAAAAGTCCCTAGAGTGTTACAAATTTCGTGTGTGCCTTTTTTTCCAATAAAAATGCTATAAGACTTAAAACTCAATTGTCACGTATTTTGCATCACATTTATAAATGATCTGTATGGAAAACTTGGCGATTTTACTGTCAGATATTCTCCACTTTACAGGGTTTTGTCACTTTTGGTTCATGTCAGATATAAATAATTTAGCGGCATCGTTAACATAATCATTCTGATATGCGGATCACAAAAGGCCATCCCTACGTAGAATACAACGTCCGTTTACAAATTAGTTTGTACACACTTAATTTCTTTAAAAATGGTTATTTATGACATTCGGAATAGTATCCGCTTTTTTTAGCTTGTTGTCAAAGATAATGTCCAAGACGAATAACCAAGAAGTTGGTTATTGACTTCGGAAGAAATGACATTACGATAATATTATTGAAAAGCCCGAGTGTACCGATTGTTGTTTAAAGCTATTTATATATTTTTGTGACGAAATACAATTCACGGAAAACACCGTACAGCATGGCTGACATGGACATGGAGGCGAAGGAATAAACCAGCACATCCAACCTTGGTAAGATGTTATAACAACACACCCTGTAACATAAATTGCAATGCAGCCAAGTAGTTATATACTTTCATGCATGTCCGTGCAACGAAAACGAGTTTATAATTATACAATAAATGTCAATTGTTATGTTGACTGGGACCACTCGAACAGTCGTATACGTTATAAATACATTTTGGGTTGATGTTTAGTATCGTTTACTTTATAAATATTTGAAGGAAAACTGCTAAGACGCCGAAATATCACCTTCATCCAAGATATGTTTGTTGTATCTATCTAAATCTTGATATGTGTAAACATGGTAAAGACAAAGAGGGGATGAGAGATACACAATGATGTACACTTTCAAAGAAAAACAAAGTGTATCTCTGAGGTGTATCTAAAAGATGCTAGAAGATTTTATACTAAATGGTCAAAATGATTTGTATATTAGATTTTCTGCAAAAGACAGTTTAACAATATATTTAGCATCAATGAAGAGAGGTGTCAATGAGGCAGCTACCAGTGAATCCAATGCCATAAAATACCAGAAGAAGTCTCGACATCTTCATTATTAACAGTTTATCATGTAGACTAAAACAAAAAGTGAAGATAAAATTGCCAATAGCTCAATATTACACAAATAAGGAGATGTAGTATGAATACCAACTATCCACTCAAGTTCAAATGAATTGGATGTGAGTAATTATAGGCAACTGTATGGCCTTCAAAAAAGAGAAAAAATCCATTCTTGGTTTGAATAGAGAAAACAAACAGGGTATGTGTCAAAGAGACACTGGGCAACCCGACCAAAAAGCAATAAACAGTTTAATGCCACCAATGGGTCGGGTCTTCAACGCAGCAAGATAATATTGCACCCTAAAGCGGGATTCAGCTTGCCCCAGGACAATAATTTATACAATATATTTCTATGATGGGTTTTTTTAAACAATTTGTTTTTCATATATATGCTATGCTGGTGACTAAAAATTAATCTGATTTTAATATTTACTTTCTTTTGTAGACAAACCAATGATGATTTATGGACACAGATTTTATGTGTAAAATGTGAAGAATTAAAAAACATGTAATATTCAGGATTTTCATTGTATCATAAACAATCATGCTTCAATTTTATAAGAACAAAGTTCAAACTGAAAGATTTTTTTTAATTACTGAAGCATCAATCAGTATAAATAGATCACAGTACCAAACATGTTGGATATACATTATTTTGACAGGCGCCACAAAGCGAAAAAAAAACCCAACAGACATATATTGATTAAATGAAACAAATATCAAGAAACACATTATTGTCAGATATGGTAGGGAAGTTAGATTTGTATTAACAAATTTAAAATCGTATGAACAATTAAACAGTTAGTTTTTATGGTTGAAATGTATCTCATTTTCATGTCGAGCCCTTTTATAGTTGACTACTATATGGTAGGGAGTTTTCTTAATATTGAAGGCCATGCAGTGATCACATTTGCGTATATCCATGTCATTTGAACTCTACTGGGTTGTTGCCTCGTTAGCAATCATACCAATTTCCTTATTTTTTTTGTTCTTGTGAATTTGTCCTTTATTGTAGGCTAATGCATGATGGAAATTATAAGAGTTGGAGAAGAAGAATACACTTTTGAGTCAGTATCTTTTTTACATGTAACTATGCAGTATGAGATAAATCCCATTCCATCTTTTCCATGTACATGATTCAAACATGCATTCAAAGAGTATTGGGTTTCATGACTGACTGGTTAAGTTCTATATTTTTCCATGGACACGGGCTACACTGGCAAAGTGGTTTTGTATGAAGGTTGGTTCCTAAATATTGTCTTCCTAAAAGGATTAGGCGATTATTGGTGTAACAGCTAAAAACATTCAGACTATTCTGTCGTTTGCAGTTTTAAGATCAATTAATTTTGTAAATGAAAATGGAATTGGCTCATTGTGTGATTTCGCTGATCTGCCAGTTATACTTGTTAAGGAAGTTTTTCTACATACGCAATCTTATAGTATTTGTATGAGATGTTTTTCTTTACATAGACGTAACTTGATGTGTGTGTTTTGTAAGGTGAGTGCATCAGATTTATAAAAAAAAAGGACATTATAAGTTATGACAGGAATTTACAGAAATGAGAATAATGAGACAAAACAAGGAAAATGGATAAAAAATAAAGAATAGAGACTAACGGTGACACAATATACTGATGGTTGGTTCCTTGACGTCCAGTGACAATTATTTCATGCATGTTCAGGACAATGTGATACAATACAGAGAGAGAATAATAGTATTTTATAGTATGAAGATAAGTGAATAAAGTGGATAGGTGTGCAATAATATAAAATAGTTTAATCTTTGGTTGCTTTTTTATTGTCTTGTGGTAAATAATGGTAATGTTCAGAATGAAAAGAAATTAACAATAATTATAAAAAGGAGGTCCTAATTTACAGCCCGTTGAACTATTGAAGCAGAAATATAGATTTAAGTACAGAGAGCGTGGTAACCTCTATACACAGTGGCAAATCCAGAACTTGTTATTAGGGAGGGGAACTACAATCACTCGTGCTACAGTGTTTCCCTACATAATCAACCACATTTTTCCTACGAAAAAAATGGGGTGGATCCCTCTATGACGAGTGATGTAATATTCAGTTACACAGGGCCGTAACTAGGCCTCAGAATAAAACGAGGAGGGCGTTTGGGTGCCGCCGTCTGCGGTACCCTGGTAATGGGGAAACCAGGGGTGACACAACCAGCCAAAACTGGAAAAGTAGTTAATGATGAAGTCGAAGATAAAAACCATGACAAAAAAGAGTAAAACTTATATAAAGTACTTTTAATCAACGAAAACAATATCCGAAATCTGAATATATTTAAGTACGGCCAATTAAAGCTTAATTTTGACTCTTAGATCTTTATTACATGTTAATAAATCACTCAGTTTCAGACACAGGCACTTGTCGCAGAAAAAAAATTTCCTATATACATTTTTGTACCTTAAAATATAACACATTTAAGGCCTGTGGTTTCAGACAAGAACTTCGAGAACAAGAATACGTGGGAAATATTTTTTAAGCAGTTTTATTTATTTGACGTTTGTATTAAAATTTCCCATCAGCAAGTTGGCCAACATAAAGTGAGCTACAAGTACATAAACTACACTGTTTTCTGCTGTTGTTTTTTTAAATCATGTTGGGGATAACGGAAGTGCTATTTATAGGTATGTTCTATATTTAATTATTTGTTACGCCCCCTATAAATATTTGACCAGTCCGGTTAATCACCCCAGACGCTATATTTAAATATGCGTCTGGGTAATCGAGACTTATCATGATTTCAGAAAGCGTTCAACATCGATTTCAAACAAATGCTTTGAAACTTCAAATGCAAGTGTTCATGTCAAACGCTCAGGTGATACCAAACGGACTGGACCTTATACGTAAAGATAAAACCCGAGGATTCCGGTAAAAAAGTTTTGAGCGGGAAATACAAATATAAGATTTTTGGTAGGAACGAAAAAATAAAATAAAATAAAATCTTGCTGGTAAATACAAATAAAAGATTTTCAGGCGGAACGAATTGATAGGGTCGGTCGGTAAAGGGCAAACAAACAATATTTTAATTTAAGCCTTGTATCTCCACATTTCCATTGGCGTATTCAAATGGTGCTGGATTACAATTTAGTTCAATTACAAATATTTTATAGTGGTGTATCTACACATTTCCATTGGTGTATTCAACTGGTGCCGGATTACAAGTTAGTTCAGATACAAATATTTTATAGAGTTGTATCTCCACATTTACATTGACCAGGCAGAAGCTAGCGAACAATATCTAGCGAACAAGAACAATAAGCCAGCGAACAAAAAGGCGATATATCGAGAAACCAAAAAACAGAATAAGACAACAACGGCCGTTAAATAAAAAAATATTCCAAAAGGCAGAAAATCAGTTACTGTAAATTCAGAAATTAATGCGAGGTTTTTATTATTGCGAAAAATGCGACTGAGTTGTAAACGCAGTAATCTAAACTCGCATTTTGAAATATTTCATATGAATTAAACAGGATTTTTCTCAAAATCGTAAAAATCAAAATCGCATTTAAGTCTAAAATGACAAAATCGCAATAATAAATGCACGCAATAATTTCTGAATTTACAGTAAAATATAGCAATTTTAACTCAATTTTGAAATGGTTTTCATCCAATCTATTGATTTAACAAGTCGCATAACTTGTTAGGCTACTATTCAGTACCACAATAACTCTGCATCTATCAACGGATTATTTGTAGGTGTAGGGCCACCTATGCACCCTCTTCAATTTAGAACGTATGTAAAAGTAGTCCTACCCTGTAAAATATAGCACCTTTTATGTCATTGTTTAATCTAGAGCTCAAAATTTGAAAAAAATGTCAAAAAATTAGGGGGGTCGGCCTATTCCAGGGCTTCTAGAGAAAAATAATGAGGGGTGTCACGGTGTATGACTATAAAGGTCTTGTAGAGGAGAAACAGACGCTTCTTTTGCGCTAGGTATCGAAGGGCGCTATGTTCAAAAATCTGAAAATAGAGCTCAAAATTTGAAAAAAATGTCAAAAAATTAGGGGGGTCGGCCTATTCTAGGACTTCTAGAGAAAAATAATGAGGGGTGTCACGGGGTATGACTATATAGGTCTTGTAGAGGATAAACAGGCGCATCTTTTGCACTAGGTATCGAACGGGGCTATGTTCAAAAATCTGAAACTAAAGCTCAAAATTTGAAAAAAATGTCCAAAAATGGGGGTAGGGTCGGCCTATTCCAGGAGTTCTAGGGGAAAATAATGAGGGGTGTCACGGGGTATGACTATATAGGTCTTGTAGAGGAGAAACAGGCGCGTCTGTTGCACTAGGTATCGAAGGGCGCTATGTTCAAAAATCTGAAACTAGAGCTCAAAATTTGAAAAAAATGTCCAAAAAATGGGGGTAGGGTCGGCCTATTCTAGGAGTTCTAGGGAAAAATAATGAGGGGTGTCACGGGGTATGACTATGTAGGTCTTGTAAAAAAGAAACAGGCGCTTCTTTTGCACTAGGTATCGAAGGGCGCTATGTTCGAGAATCTGAAACTAGAGCTCAAAATTCGAAAAAAATGTTCAAAAAATGGGGGTAGGGTAGGCCTATTCCAGGAGTTCTAGAGAAAAATAATATGGGGTGTCACGGGATATGACTATAAAGGTCTTGTAGAGGAGAAACAGGCGCTTCTTTTGCGCTAGGTATCGAAGGGTGCTATGTTCAAAAATCTGAAACTAGAGCTCAAAATTTGAAAAAAATGTCAAAAAATTAGGGGGGTCGGCCTATTCTAGGACTTCTAGAGAAAAATAATGAGAGGTGTCACGGGGTATGACTATATAGGTCTTGTAGAAGATAAACAGGCGCTTCTTTTGCACTAGGTATCGAAGGGTGCTATGTTCAAAAATCTGAAACTAGAGCTCAAAATTCCCCAAAAATGTCAAAAAAATGGGGGTAGGGACCTATATAGTCATACCCCGTGACACCCCTCATTATTTTGCTCTAGAAGCCCTGGAATAGGCCGACCCCCTAATTTTTTGACATTTTTTTCAAATTTTGAGCTCTAGATTAAACAATGACATAAAAGGTGCTATATTTTACAGGGTAGGACTACTTTTACATACGTTCTAAATTAAAGAGGGTGCATAGGTGGCCCTACACCTACAAATAATCCGTTGATAGATGCAGAGTTATTGTGGTACTGAATAGTAGCCTAACAAGTTATGCGACTTGTTAAATCAATAGATTGGATGAAAACCATTTCAAAATTGAGTTAAAATTGCTATATTTTAACTGATTTTCTGCCTTTTGGAAATTTTTTTATTTAACGGCCGTTGTTGTCTTATTCTGTTTTTTGGTTTCTCGATATATCGCCTTATTGTTCGCTGGCTTATTGTTCGCTAGCTATTGTTCGCTAGCTTCTGCCTGGTTTTCCATTGGCGTATTCAACTGGTGCTGGATTACAAGTTAGTTCAGATACAAATATTTTATAGTGGTGTATCTCCACATTTACATTGGCGTATTCACTCGGTGCCGGATTACAAGTTAGTTCAGATACAAATATTTTATAGTGGTGTATCTCCACATTTACATTGGCGTATTCAACTGGTGCTGGATTACAAGTTAGTTCAGATACAAATATTTTATAGTGGTGTATCTACACATTTCCATTGGTGTATTCACTCGGTGCCGGATTACAAGTTAGTTCAGATACAAATATTTTATAGCGTTGTATCTACTCATTTCCATTGGTGTATTCATCTGGTGCCGAATTACAAGTTAGTTCAATTACAAATGTTTTATAGTGTTGTATCTACACATTTCCATTGGTGTATTCACTCGGTGCCGGATTACAAGTTAGTTCAGATACAAATATTTCATAGTGGTGTATCTCCACATTTACATTGGCGTATTCACCCGGTGTCGGATTACAAGTTAGTTAAGATACCCATTTTTTATAGTGGTGTATCTCCACATTTCCATTGGCGTGTTCAACCGGTGTCGGATTACAAGTTAGTTCAGATACAAATATTTTATAGTGTTGTATCTTCACATTTCCATTGGTGTATTCACCCGGTGCCGGATTACAAGTTAGTTCAGATACAAATATTGTATAGTGTTGTATCTCCACATTTCCATTGGTGTTTTCACCCAGTGCCGGATTACAAGTTAGTTCAGATACCCATATATTATTGTGGTGTATCTCCACATTTCCATTGGCGTATTCAACTGGTGCCGGATTACAAGTTAGTTCAAATACCCATATTTTATAGTGGTGTATCTCCACATTTACATTGGCGTATTCAACTGGTGCCGGATTACAAGTTAGTTCAGATACAAATATTTTATAGTGTTGTATCTACACATTTACATTGGCGTATTCAACTGGTGCCGGATTACAAGTTAGTTCAGATACCCATATTTTATAGTGGTGTATACGTATCTCCACATTTAAATTGGAGTATTCACCCGGTGCCGGATTACAAGTTAGTTCATGAACCTTCAAATATTATTCTAAGGGAAGCCATAAATCTGTCTCATTCGATGGACAAACATAACCAGGAATCTTGGATAGGAAGTATTAAACATATATTTAAATTTCTAGACTTAGAATATCTATTTGTTAACCAGTCAAACTTTAAACAAAACCATATTCTAAAAAAGGTAAAAACATCTTTAACTATTAAATTTAAAGAAAGCTGGTTAGCTATTTTATAAAGCAATTCTTGGAAGTGTACTAATTTACAATCTGGCAATAAATTAAGAACTTACAGAAAATTTAAAAATATTTTTATGTTTGAACCATATTTAAAAATGAATTAAAAAAAAGACAGGCAAATAATCACAAGATTTAGAACTAGCTGTCATGATCTTGAAATCGAAAGAGGGAGGTATTTTGGGATTAAAGCTGAAGACAGAAAGTGTAAACTATGTAAGAACGCAGTTGAAGATGAACTACATTTTCTTTTAAAATGTCCTGTTCTAAAAGATACTCGATCTCAACATCTATCTAATTTAAATTCCAAATTCAAAAATTTTTCAAGATTATCTGATGAAATGAAATTTGTTTGGATTCTTTCATCTGAAGATTTGTTTGTAACTTCAAACTTATCTAATTTATTGCACTCCCTTTTTGAAGAACGAAAGAAAATTATAGAAAATATTGTTGTTTAAAAAAAAAAAAAAAGAAATAAATAGAAGAAAAATATAGATAGATATATAATTATAGGAAATAAAATTGATCAGGAGTTGTCTCCCATAGACCTAGTACTATAAAGAATTATGTTATTTCTCCAGGTCACAGTGGCACCCATAACAACTATGTTTTGTCAATAACTTGGTTTATATCAGGTTAATTAGTGTAAATGTGTATTCATGTGTTGTTTTTGTTTTTTGTTGTCTAAATGTACTTTAATCATTCTAATCATTTTCTGTGCTTTATTTTGTAATTCATTCATTTGATTGTATAGCTCAAATTTTGGGCACCATGATTGGTTAATAAAAAATTATCTTATCTTATCTTATACAAATATTTTATAGCGTTGTATCTGCACATTTCCATTGGTGTATTCACCCGGTGCCGGATCACAAGTTAGTTCAGATACAAATATTCTATAGCGTTGTATCTACCCATTTCCATTGGTGTATTCACTCGGTGCCGGCTTACAAGTTAGTTCAGATACAAATATTTTATAGCGTTGTATCTCCACATTCCCATTGGTGTATTCAACCGGTGCCGGATTACAAGGTAGTTCAGATACAAATATTTTATGGCGTTGTATCTACACATTTCCATTGGTGTATTCACTCGGTGCCGGATTACAAGTTAGTTCAGATACAAATATTTTATAGTGGTGTATCTCCACATTTCCATTGGCGTATTCAACCGGTGCCGGATTACAAGTTAGTTCAGATACAAATGTTTTATAGCGTTGTATCTCCACATTTCCATTGGTGTTTTCACCCGGTGCCGGATTACAAGTTAGTTCAGATACAAATATTTTCTAGAGTTGTATCTCCACATTTACATTGGCGTATTCAAATAGCGCAGGATTACAAGTTAGTTCAGATACAAATATTGTTTAGTGTTAAATCTCCACATTTTCATTGGTGTATTCACCTGGTGCCGGATTAAAAGTTAGTTCAGATACAAATATTTTATAGTGTTGTATTTCCACCATTTCTCGAGTACTTTTGTTGTAAAATAATTGTTATCAAATTGTTCTTAGTAGTACTATATAAAATGTATAAATCGAAGCGTTTTTCTAGATTTACCTTCATTAGGGACACGTGAACTAGAAACATCTTGGATTATAGCTCTTGATCTTTTACATGAGCTTTGGATTTCAAATATTTTGGCCACGAGCATCACTGAAGAGACATGTTTTGTCGAAATGCGCATCTGGTGCCAGAAAATTGGTACAGTTAATTTTATTAAAATCCCTCGCACTCAAACCGAACCCGCTTACGCGAGATTGTAACCATTGAGGCGACCTCGTACCTTGAACTTTGAAACAAATACAGAAGATATTTAAAATTAATATATATATATATCTGAATTTCTTTATCTTGACGTAAATCATCTTGAAGACTCTATCGACGGAATTATTTGTATTGTACACGTATTATATTGCTATGTGCAAAATAAAATCACGGCAGGAGACATTGGATTAGAAAAACCGATCAAATAAACTCATTACATATAGGCCAGGATTCTGTACAATGTGGGTACGCCAGAAAAGCTGTTCGTTTTCGAGAGATTCACCAATGACGCTCAAGTAAAAAAATAATAAACAGGCCAAATAAAGTACGAATAAGATATGAATAATTTTGAAGAGCATTTAGGACCAAAAATTGCGACAGGTTCTACCAAAAGATAATTAAAGTTATATATTCCTATCCATTCAAAGAGGGTAACTGTAAAATGTACAGATGATTAACTTGAGGCTTGGTATTTTACCGTGTACATCGGGATGTAGCGGCTATGTAGTACTACGTAGATTTATGACGATCGAAAGAGTAGCTAGCCTAGCTGCTATCAATATCTATGTAAAAGCTAGGCTGGATACACGTTCAATAGAGATTTTGGTTTCCTGTGTTGAGTTCAATATCGTAGCGGCTACGTAGTGCTACGTAGATTTTGACTATTGAAAGTGTAGCTATATACTAGTTGTTACATATATATTATTGAACTCAACCTTTTAAATTCTTTTACACAAATAGTATTAATTTTTGGGCCCTTTATAACTTGCTATTCGTTGGGAGTTTAATGCTGTACTTTGCTTGATTTGAAAATTGTCTCAATGACATGCATACCAAATCTTCCTATTTATATATATTTTTATGTTTAAAAACTAATCTAATATATCATTAAACCATGTTAAGCATATTTCAACTAATGTTATTTACCGAAAGAAACTATTTATCAAATGTGTTGCTTTTGTTTTCAATTTCAATTCACAAAGAGTTTTGTTTTTAGGAAAGAAATGGTGTCTTAAGAGGCATAAATCGAGAACGGTCAAAGTGACCGGTGCTTTGCTTTTGCGCCAATTGGTATTTCATTTGCGCCAAAAAAATCTTTCATTTGCGCCACAAACAATATTTCATTTGCGCCAAAATAAAACCTTTTAATTGCGCCAATATTACAGGTAAATAGTATAAAACATATATATTTAATATTACACACTTTTAAATTATTCTCCTGTTGTATGTCTAAATCGAAAATGTCCATATTGACACCTCGAACATGTGAACACTTTATATATTTATAAACCTTAGTGACTCTCAGCTTCTGAAATGAGTGCGGCATTGAACTCACCCCAATTATAAACTTAGTGACTCTCGGCTTCAGAAATGATTGTGGCATTGAACTCACCCCATTATCCAGAGAAATACTGTAGAGACAAACCTTTTAGAGCAATGCATATTTATCCACTATTGCTTACCTGAATTACCTGTAAAATGGTGCAAATGAAGTTTTTATTTTTTGGCGCAAATGAAATATTACCTTGTGGCGCAAATGAAAGATTATAATTTTCAAAAATCGGCGCAAATGAAATGCGCCCAAAGTGACTACATATTTTAACTTGGTCTGTGATTTGTGGTAATCAGCATGATGTGTACGTTTAATAACATTCTAACTTTGGTCTGTGATTTTTGGTAATAAGCATTTTGTGTACGTTTAGTAACATTTGGTTGAGTGAAACTAAAGTTACAGAGAAAGGAAACCAATTTTAGGACATACGTACAGACGGACGGACAAAGGTAAATAACACTTAATTAATGTCGGGGCACACGCTACAGTATTGATCCCACGGTGGTTGATTTTATAAAATTGTACATGCTAGCAATTATCAACTGGCTAATTCAAATGTGTAATAAAATATTAAGCTTCATATTTTTGTGGGATCGAAACACTTAAAATCTATTGTTAAACGGACATTTCTAGATTTTGGACAGACACGCTATCAAAAGATAACCGCATGCGGATTATTTTAAAAGATTTGGAATACATTCTCTACTAAAGTTTGCACTTAATTTGTGTAAAAATTCTTTGGAAATAAATCATGTTTAATAATTTTCATGATTTTACAACAATAAAAAAAACGGCAATTTTTACTTTATTAATACTTATTTAATTCAAATGAAAATCATAAGGGGTGTCTTCATAAAAATTGGACAAAAATAATCTTCATACAGTTTTAAATCGAATGTCATTAAAAAGGAGGGGTTCAATGGGTACTCATGTACTCAAACATTAAATATACCAATAATCCGTCTGAAAAAAATATTTGATCTCAACCTATTGTTCTTAGTTTTTACACAATTTTCGTAAAATTAAGGTACGTGTATAGAATAAATATTTATTTACACAATTGCCTACAACAATATGTACCAGTAATCAGTATTATAGATAAATGTTAATCTCCAGTAATTTGTAATTACATAATCTTTGTTAATTTAGGGTATATTGATAAGTATTTTAGACAATGGCCTAAACAATGCCCCAATAATCCGTAAGTAAAACTGTTATACTTTATAGATAAGTAAAACTGTTATACTTAGATAATATGAAGACAATCTCTCTAATCTACGACACCGTCATCACGATAACATACTGTCACCCTCGATAAAACATTGTCACCTTATGATAAAGTTGTCAAAGGGAAAGGCAACCACCTACGGCCGTCATTGATTTTATGTTCGTATATTTTCTACCTGTATTTTGTACACATTTGTCATACCTTACTTGTTGATGAACATTCGAAAAAAAGATGGAGGATTTATGAAAAGTGTAAAACTTTTGAAAAGAAAGTTTAATTCATAAAAAAAGGATAAACAAGTGAAGAAGAAAAGTCGCCAGCCATGGGAGAGTAAGTACATTAGTTGTTTATTAATAGTTTTACGGGAAAGAGTAAAACAACGGCAGAATGATGAATTTATAATATTACATGTATATATCAAAACGAAATTGTTTTTAATCGGTGAGAATTTGATACTTGACGTGCTTGTTGACCATAAAGTGTTTACAGTTAATGTTTACATTCTGCGGATTACATGACTGACTGACTTTCTTTTGTTTGATAAAAATATTATCATGTAGAAACATCTAGGGGGATATAGCAGGGTGGTACACAAGTTATAGACGATAATGTATGTTTGTAGTACAGCGAAAATCCCCTCTCTCCTTGATGGATCCCACATTGTACCCTATCCCCCTAAAACACAAAACAAACTTGCTGAAATGTTTTAGGACTACCAGTGGCGTAGCTAGGCCATTTTTACGTGTACGCCCGAACCTCGATGAGGGTCCTGAAGGAAAAAAAGAATCGTACAATAACAATATGTCATCCGACCTCCATCGGGGTGACATAACTAATTTCAACTGATCTATAGATTGTTATCCCTCATATCCAAATCCAATTTATCATAAATAAATCGAAATATTTATACTTTTTCGTGTTTGGTTTCAATCAGATATTATAAAAATTTGATTAATGGTTTCATTTGTGCAGTACAGTGGCAAATTCAAAAGGGACACATAATTTAAAGAATAAGCATATTGCTTACTAAATAGATAAGAATGACCAAAGCATGACAGAACAAAGAAATATAGAAATGATCGATGACCCCCCCCCCCCAAATCCAGACCCTCGGATATCAATGTGACAGATGGTTCCGTTTAGTTAATCTAGCTGTTTTTGTCTTCAAAATGAATATTTTATTTGTGTACAAAGTGTTGTTAATATATGTAATGAACAATATATATATACCATGCCCTCTCAGCCGAAGTCGTAATCTAATTTCAATGAAAGAAGTACTCGAGCCTACCTGTGCAATATGTTATCAAACGGTGGCCAGATCGTCTGATTTAACTGACACAAAAATACGACCGCCTGATGGTATAAATCTAAAAAATGAAAGAACAAAATGTTGCTTCAAAAATTAACCATGAAAAAAATTCGAGAAAGTTTAATTTAATTCGACGAACGTTTAAAAAAAGTAATTGATACGTAACAAATTTTAACTTTAACCTGTAAATGCAAAAATAAATTCCATTTATTCATTAAATACGGGAAAAGTCATCATATATAATTTCGTCACTTTGCTTTCCATACTCGTTTGACCATAATTAAAACAGTTTTTGTCCAGATACCGTAAAATTTTACGAAGGTTTGACAAAGTTATTGATACTTTTAAACGTTAACCGCGTAATGAACCTACATGTACATAGTTATATTATTAGCACCGCCGACGAAAGTTTGAACCGAAATGTCTCTTTCGTGACATAAATATCAATGACTCGAAAAAAAATTCAAACCAGATATCGAATCTTAGCACATAATGGATTGCTTTAAAAAAAAAAGAAGAAGGAAAGTGAATTAGAATGCATGGTAGATTAAGACTTTGACAGAAAATATACAAATATATAATATGATACTAATTTTCGTCACTTTTATTCGCAATTACAAGCCATTGAAGAAAGACGTAGAAGGTTGATGTACTGTTAACCAATTCATTTTTATTTAGATGAAAATATTTTTTTTTTACCAAATTCAAGTGTACGCCCGGGCGTTTTGACGTAAACGTAGCTACGCGCATGACTACAACTGACTAAGTCACTTTAAATACTTTTCTTATTTTTTGTTCACTCCAATGATGATGATGTTTTTTCCCCCACATTACTTAGGAAATGCAAAACCGATTGTATAGGCGGATCCAGGGGGCCCTGGGGGGCCCGGCCCCCCCCCTTTTCGTGGGAAAAATTTGGTTGATTACATAGGGAATCACTGAAGCATGACTGGAGTGGCCCCCCTTAGGTCAGTCAGAGGGCCCCCCTTATGAAAAGTTCTGGATCCGCCACTGGATTGTTTGTTTTCCATATAACCACCGGGTCTGTTTCCATCCTCCAGGTCATATTTTTTTTTAAACAGTAGAAGTTAAGAGCTGGAATCTTTTTTAAGATAATTAATATAAATGTTGCTTTCAATGTTTGATATTCTCTGTTTATATTTCTCCTTTATCGAAACGAAATAAATTTATATAAACCAACCATCTAATATTCAATGCGAAAAGCCTTTTAACTTTTGAAAAACGTATCAGCCATTTTACTTTCAAAGCTAAATTTGTTAATGACAGACTTTTCCAGTGTATAAGGTAACAAATTAAGATTGAAATCTTAAAAAAAAACCACGAAAAAAATCAGATTGGTGACGGTGGGGACTTGAATTTTGAAACTCACAGCATTGGAAAGATATGTGTCCTCCGTTTGTGAAACCTCCTTTAGTTAAGTTTGATTTTTAAGTTTACATAATATTATGCATTCTGGAGTCTTTGAAATAAAGAGAACTGAAAAATATTTCTTATTTTATTATTTATCAGTCACCATTAAACCTACTTTGAATTCAGATTATTAGTGTTTTGTTGCACGTAAAACAAACCCATTACAGTGTATCTAACATTATTTATTATGTATTTAATTTAATAAATGTCAGACTAGACTGAACACTCACGTATTTAATGTGACATAACCTATTTGTACTTCAGTAGAGTTGAACGTTCTGATTTTAACTCTAAATAAATCGGAACAGCAAATGGAATGTAAAACAACATTATATATGTATTTAACCTAAAGCAAAATGACAGTCATTTGTTACATAACCTTATCATATATGACATATTTGTAACCAGACCATGGGATTTATACAATTTTGGTAAAATGTGTGTGGGAAGGGGCGTTCACGGGACTCAGTATTTAGAAAGTTTTACCTTTTGGAATAGTATTAAAGTGAGGGTCTGAGTAGGGTTTGCAGAAAAGAGAATAATGGTCCCAAAACAATTTGATAAAAGGGCTAAAACTAAAGAAATCCTGAGTATAAAGGGGTCCTCAAATATATAGAAATATATAATAATAAAATTATAGCCCCACCCAAGAACAAATAATTAATCCATAAAATGAAGAATCCCGATCTTGGCCAGGTAAAAACTCTTTAAAACAGGCCCTTGATCCGTGATAAATATTTAGTGATAACATAATTCAAAAACAGAGTACCGGCTGTCAACAAAAGAGATTACATGTCATCAAAGAGAATTCCAGTAGATAGTGCCTGTCAGAACTTATATTGTTTTATACACAGTCGCAACATTTACTTTTTATTTATACATGTATTTAAGTAAATTTGTTTCAAACCATTCGTTTCAAAAAGTTTTCAATCGGAACTTAAATTCATAGTGTCACATTCTAATGACTTGAAGGTTCTAACAATATTGTGATCTATTTCTAAACACACCAGCAAATTATTACCATAAACTGCAATTTTGACAGATTTTGTCAAATTCACAGTATTTATCTCTTGAAATAATGTACAAACATATACAATCAGAACATTCAAAAATCTAAATTATACCTTCCAAGAGGTAAGGCCAATTTTCATGAATTTATTCCTATCTAAGGCCATTTTTAAAAAGGTTTTCATTCAATCACCAAAATTCATAGTATCATATCCCAATGTGTGCAAGATCGTAACAATAGTATGGTTTATTTCTTAACAGATCAGCAAATTATATAAACGCCTGATAGATCAAAACCACAATTAAAACAGATTTGTGCAATTTAGTATATATTAGTATTTTTCGACCTATCTAATGTTCATTTTATTATAATTACATTAGATGTATGTTTCATTATAATATTTTATTCTGATTTGCTAACTGCACATCACGTGTTATTCCGTAAGCAGTTGTAATGCTCAATACAACTTTTCACTCATGATAGCACGTGCTCCAACAATAAAGTGCACAGGTGAATTAAATAATAAAATATATAAAATTCGTGTTTTCATGATCATAGCTAAAAAATGTAATTATAAGTATTGAATGCTTCTTTTTGTAACTTTATAGGGTTGTAAAAGCGTTGACCGTGCGTACATTTTTAGAATGAAGCGCTTCCGCGCTTCATACAAAATGTACTTCGGTCAACGCTTTTACACCCCAATAAATTTACAAAAAGAAGCATTCAATTCTTAAATAAATAAATTCGTCCAACCTCTCTGTCGACCTTTCCTTTATCTCTGGGTAAATTGGCCATACCCTTTGATTTTGTCGACCTTACAAAAAGCTCTGGGTAAATTGCCCCTACTCTTTGATGTTGTCGACCTTACAATAAGCTCTGGGTAAATTGGCCCTATGATTTTGTCCCGTCCCCTTTTATTGTGTCGACCATTCCATTATCTCTGTTTTTAAAAAAGTGAAGGTCATACAAATCTCTTTTGATTGTGTACACCTTTCCATTATCTCTGGGTCAATTGACCCTAACGACCTTTGATTGTGTCGACTTTTTCGTTTATAGGTTTGAGTTAATTGCACTGCCTCTTTGATTTTGTCGACCTGTCCATTATCTCTGGGTAAATTCGTCATATAACACCTTTTATATAGTCGATCTTTAAATTTGCCCTTTGGTTTTTTAGACCTTTCCATAAGCTCTATTTTAATTAGCACTACCCTCTTGAAACTTGTCTACCTTTCCATGAGCTCTGAGTTAATTGGCCCTATCCCCTTTTCATTTGGCCTGTGTTGATTGCACCCCCTTTTTAATATGTTGTCAACCTTTCCATTAGCTTGGTTAATATTTAACTTTTTTTAAATCATTTTTGTTGTTGTTTTAAGCAGGTAAAATTTGTTTTGCCTTAATTTGATCAATATTGTTTCATTACGATTGTCTCTTCTTTGGTATACTTATGATATCTTACAAAATGAAGAAGTATATAAATAAAGTCCCGCAGTCCCCTATTGTACTTTACACAAAAATGAAGTTCAATGGAAAGATGGACAACTGTAATAAACTTAAATATGAGATAAAACATTTAACACCAAGTTGTAATATCCTATAGTGAAGAAGAGCGCCTCAATAACAAAGCTTCTCCTTTAATCTTTGTGCAAAACAGAACACACCACGTATAAAAAAGTTACTTAATACATGCGTCAAATGTGAATTAAAGTTACTAATAATACACGCGTGAAATGTGAATCTTGAATTTTAGTGATATATATATGAAACAAAAATAATATATTTTTTTTTCATATATATATCACTAAAATTCAAACAACTGTGATTAAACTGACTTTTTCTGTTCGTTTGTATTTTCTCCACCGCATATTTAATACGCTTATTAATTACCCTTTTTTTACCTTTTTTTTTTAGGATAGAAAACTTCAAAAAACAGGGGACCAGGATATTTAAAGTTGGTATCACAGATGACTCCAGTATACATTTATTGAATAGGTTATACTGTGTAGTATTCCTCATCATTCTAGCCATGCTGGTCAGTAGTAAACAATATGTCGGAAATCCGATACAATGTTGGTGTCCAGCCATGTTTACGGGCGCGCATGTCAAATACACCAATAACTATTGCTGGGTTTCAAACACGTATTACGTAGACTTTGAAAGTAGTCTTCCGCTAGAAAAAGAAATCCGAGTTAATAAAGAGATTGAGTACTATCAGTGGGTACCCTTAATCCTAGTCTTTCAAGCTCTTTTATTCTATCTGCCAAGAATGTTTTGGAAGAGATTTGGAGGTTATACGTTATTGAATATTAAGAAGATGTTAAATATGGCCGCCAGCGCCGGATATCTGACAGGAGACGAAAGAGACAAAGCATTGGACGACATTGTAGCCTATCTTCACAAGTATATAAAGATCAGAAATACTATTTCATCGCCACATCATAAAATGGAAATTGCAAAAGAAAAAATGTCGCGACTTGGACTTCACTATGGTAACTACCTGGTATTTTTGTTTATGGTGACGTCATTCTTATACATAATGACGGCCGCAGTACAGATTATAATGGTTGATATATTTCTTGGAAACGATTTTAAAAATCTTGGATTTGAATTTTTATCAATGATTTTCAAGGGACAGAAATTTGAAGACTACGGCCGTTTTCCACGTGTTACTTTCTGTGATTTAGATGTCCGACAGATGACCAATGTCCAGACATGGACAGTACAATGCTCCCTACCAATTAATCTCTTTAACGAGAAACTTTTCTTTTGTAACTGGTTGATGTTAGTCTCCATGGTAATTATAAATTCAGTAAACTTTTTGTACAATCTAATTTCCATATTTTTACCTTTTCGGACTGATAATTACGTCACTAAGTTCATGGAAATGGAAGGTGTCCGCGCTGGTCGAATTAATGAGAAACAATCACCGCGCTATGGAGAAGTTAAAAAAGAATTTGTGCGGGAATATCTTCGCCATGATGGTGTGTTTCTTATTTGGTTTCTTAGCAACAAGACGAATCAAGTTATAGCATCAGAAATTGTCAGCAAACTTTGGCAGCGTTATACAAAGGAAGGACTTGTTGAGGCCAAGCTACACGCCGATGATGACGAATATCTGAGTCCTACTGCTGCTTCAAATGCATGAATTCCATAGAACTTTTGTAGGGGGCGCTGTTTACATAGCCTCAAATCCATAGACACCAACCATTTAACTTCTGTAGGGGGCGCTGCTTCTATAGTCTCAAATCCAAAGCCACCGACTATTCTTTTTGTGTAGGAGGCGCAGCTTCAAGTGCAGGATATCCATAGCACCCACCGTTTTATTTTTGTAATGGGTCTGGTGTTATATAACGAATTCATTGACTTTAGATTTTTTTTTTAAATATTTAAAAAAAAAATTAAAAAAAATTGTATCCTTTGATAATTTCGTAAAACAAAACATACCGACAATGAATTGAACAAACAGAACATATTCCTGTGTGTTAGTTAAAAATAATTTTTGAAAGTACATGTAACAAGTCATCATCAACGTTTTTTTATGATTTACTTCTTAAAAATGGAATTTAGAATTCAATTACAAGGGATGGCTGTAATATTTTAGCTAGGTTTTGAATACAGAAAAAAATGTTTTCTCGAGAAAATTTCCATGCAACCCACACAAGATAAATGGTTGGTACCTTTGTAAGGTTGTCTTGGTGATTTGTAGGAGGTTTTAATACTTGTATTAAGTTAAGTTTTATTTAAACTTTTATACATTGCACATTGTTTGTGCAGTATACTTTTATATGCTTTGTAGTTTTGATTTATGCATATGCCAGGTCAATGCATTTTGTATATAGATAGTTAGAACATGTGTTATTTAATAAAGAATTAAATTAAGAAAAATAAAAAGACGGCAGGTCTTCAATGATCGGTTTATCATTAGATTTATTTTACGAAACCCTTTATTTTTATTAGCTAAACCACTGCAGATGTAAAATGGGGACGTGTTTGAATGATAGTTCTGTACAGCTTCGTTCTTAATGTGTAACTATTAAATCTAAAGATATTTGTGGGTTCTACTTGATGTAAAATGGGCACGTGTTTGAATGATAGTTCTGTACAGCTTCATTCTTAATGTGTAACTATTAAATCTAAAGATATTTGTGGGTTCTACTTGATGTAAAATGGGCACGTGTTTGAATGATAGTTCTGTACAGCTCCATTCTTACTGTGTAACTATTAAATCTAAAGATATTTGTGGGTTCGACTTGATCACTTAGTTCTGTATAGAGCTTGTTCCAATTGTTTGGTTTTGCCGAAAAAAAAAGGCAGAATATTTATTTTTTTAGACATTTTGTTTTTATGAAATTTCAGATGGTTTATGGATAAATTATTGTTTCTTTTAACATAGTCTATTTTCAAATTCAAATATTTTGATTTCATCAGGATCGAGAAACAATGTTTTCTTTGTTCGCTCTTTAGACCAAATAAATTCATAGCACACCAAACCTATTTTTTTTAAATTTTACGATCGTCAGGAAGCTCTGAGGTGGATTATGGGAAAAGGTGGCATGTAAAACCCCCTTATTATGGAGCTACATATTTACCTTTTCTTCTCCTAACGTCGTCTAGTTTGGGGGCCCCTGGTTTCAAAATTCCGTAATTGCTTCTGAGGCTGCCTTGCTTTTACTGAATATCTTTACATGTATCAATTATTGTTTTATTGCTTTAATTTCTATCAAATTATTCTTGTTTTAAAACATTCCCGTATCTATAATGTATAATAGACATTTATTTACTCAGCATCAATTGTGAATTGATGCCATGAGAATTAGTGACGTTGTCCAATTAAAATGACCGTTATAAGCAATGTTGCATTAGAATGTATAATAGACATTTTACTTTGAGAACATTGTGTCTATGGTGCTACTAAAAGACACAATTTCTGGCCAGTTTATATTGTTAGAAGTTTTTTTATTGGTTGACACACACTTATATAGGTCAAGAGGCAGATTTAGGGGATGGAAGGGTGCTCGGGCTACTCTTTTTGGGGAAAATAGGGAATCACTGAATCATGACTGGAGCGGGTCCCCTCTTAGGCAGGCAGTGGCCCCTTCTTACAACATGTTCTAGATCTGCCACTGAGGTCCGGAAATATCCATATAGATTTGTTTTGCCTTGTTATAGGGATACAGACATTTTGGAAATTATAAGGCTAAAACTATCATTGGCATTTTATATTAGATCTGGTCTAATTATATTTTTTTACACCGTCCAAGACATCCCTCGCAGATAATTGCTTTACCGAAAGGTCTAAATGAACATTTATTACTGTTTGTATATACATGTATTGTTATACATCAAAATATATCTTATGATTAGTTAGTTAGCAAATTATTTTATATAGATTGGCCTTGATGATATGTTTTCCTTTAAATAATTTAAAAGGTGCTAAGAATATTTTGCTTTGTTTTTTAAGACCAGTATCATTTTGTTTTCACTTTTTTAAAAGAGAAAGTCATGTAATGCATTGTCATCGGAATAACAATTGAAATCCTTTATTTCGTGTGAGTCGAAGCTTTTTTGCATATTTTCGACAAAGAATGGTCCATTTTCATATCTGTAATTTTTCTCTTTGAAAAATTCTCTATCTTTTATAGTTTTTTGTCAGCACCCTATTATTTTCTATTCTTTACATTTTAGCACCCCATTGTTCTATTCCATTATTTAGCACCACATTTTTCTTTATTATTTTTTTTGGTCTGTTTTTCTTTATAGTTTAATTTTTAAAATATTTGTCTCCATTCTATCTTTTTGGTGTTTTTTTTGTTGTAATATTTGGTCCATTATTGTCTACCCAGAACATTACAACATAAAGTGTTATCTTTCACCAGTATTATTTCTGAGACGTTAATGTAACTTAAGTATTGAATCTACATGTTATCTTTCACCAGTATGATTTCTGAGACGTTAATGTAACTTAAGTTCTATTTTTTTTTAGACCTTCTCTTTACATTTTTAGGTCATATATACAAGTATACAGCCAATCGATTAGTGTAAAGTAACAACGTATATATACAACTGGGCAAATTTCACCACCCCTTATTTAGGGTAATCCTAAAGAAAGGACAAAAACCTATTCACGATATTTTACTAGTTCTTAATTTAAGCGCTCATGCTGTTCAGTTGTACAATAAAAGGAGATTTTGTATGATTGCATAAACATTGTTGAAGACAATAATATAAGAGTACAAATGACCAAAATGACATGGCCTTATGTTACTATAGATCACAGTACGACCTTCATTAATGAACAAAATGCATACCGCATTTTACAGTTATAAAAGGACCCAAAAGCTATTTTGGTAATAACATGACAAGCTGTTTTTATTTTTCTGAGTAGACTACTAGTGTTTTAAACTATATGCAACAAACCTGTTTCGCCTGTTTATTCTTTGTAGTTCAAAGCGCTTCAAACATTTGATCATCATTTTAGAAAGTGACATTGGTAACTTATTTAATCCTAGTTTTTAGTGCAGGGCATTCATTACGTATATATATTATACTTATTATTGAATAGCATTTTAATGCAGGGCATTCATATATTTATATTTCTACCAGTAACTGAAGACAATGTTACATAGTAAATGTAAACACTTTTGGAGAAATAAATATTTTTACAGTTTCTGACTTCTTATATTATTGATGTATTTAGAATGACTCCCGAGTGATACGAAGGTGTATATTAAGCGTAGCAAGGTTCCTAATGTTTTTGAGTTTGATTTATGAACAGTATAAGGATTTGTATCATTTCTTTTTGAAGTTATCTGTTTAGATTTAACCAAAGTGATACGAAGTTCTGGTTACAGTTTTACATTTCAAGTATCGCGTTCCCACTGTTTCTTGGTGCGACTATAGAAGGAATGAATATTTTGGATGTTTCTGACTTACTTATTTTCTTATTTAAAATAGATATTTATGAGACCTTATGATGCGAATATCTGGTTGCAGTGTTGTTAGTTTCGCGTAGGGACGTTCCAGGGGCGGATCCAGCAACAAAAAAGGAGGAGGGGATTTCAACCATATGTCCCCATTTAAATGCATTGTCTGTTCATAAAAAAAAGGGGGAGGGGTTAAAACGCCGTATCAACTCTATCTCTGATACTGACAACTATATAAGTTAAATAGAATCCTTGAATATGGTGTAAATGTCCGTATGTCAGTTTTCTTCTGACGCTGATCTCATTGTCGTGGTTCTTTGGACACATTTAAGATTATGTCAGTTGGTCTATTTCTCCGATATTATAAGCAATAGGTCAGCTATATTTGGTGTATGGAATGAATATAAGGTGTACATATAAACTAGAGGATGCAGTATGTTTACCAATTAGAAAACTCTTCATCCAAGTTATAGTGTATAAAAAGTTTCAATTATTAGTCTAAGTGCGGTCTTCACGGAGCGTTGGTTCTCACCGAACAACAAGCTTTAAAGCGACCCAAAATGACTAGTATAAACCAACTGAAAAAAAAAAAAACACGGTCCAATCCATATAAAAGAACAAGAAACATTAAATATTGTTGAACTACACTAACAAACGAAAATAACTGAACAACATACTTCTGACTTATGACAGGAATTTAGAAAGGCAGCGGATTTAAACGTTTTAACAAGCGCCAGCCTTCACCCTAACATAAGACAGTAGTGAACATTATAACACAAAGAAAACCTCTAAAATATAATTTGGAATGGTTGACTCGATCAAAAAGACATTTAAACAAAAACAAGTGAACATACACTGAACCAATATGTTTGATCTATGATAAAAAAAAAATGTTGGAACAAATTTATCGAGAACATATATAGGGCGTTAAAAACTCCAACGTGCAAGGTAAATTAACCTTTCACTCATTCTCATGGTTTATTGGTCAACAATAAGTTTTCATAATTTTATTAGTATTTAAGTTACTTTTAAGCAACATGTCAAATATATTTGGTGTATTGAATGTTGTAAGATGAACATGTCTGTCTAGCAGGGTTCTTTGACCTAACCTCATTTTGATGTGTTTTTTCCTTTGATTTTGCCATGTGATTAGGGACTTTCCGATTGAATTTTCCTCGGAGTTCAGTATTTTTTGTGATTTTACTTTTTTTCATGTTTCATTGGTAAATGATAAGTTTTTACTACTTTGTACTGATTACAAGTGTGTTAGTAAAGTGCTGATTACAAGTGTGTTTTTGTTAAGTACCGATTCTAAGTGTGTTAGTTGAGTGATGATTACTAGTGTGTTAGTCGAGTGATGTTACAAGTGTGTTAGTTGAGTCCTGATTAAAAGTGTACAAGTTAAGTGATGATTACAAGTGTATTATTTAAGTGCTGATTACAAGTATACAAGTTAAGTTCTGGTAACAAGTTTGTTAGCTCAGTGCCGATGACAAGTGTGTTAGTTATGTGCCGATAACAAGTGTGTTAGTTATTTTCTGATTACAAGTGTGTTAGTTAAGTGCCGATTACAAGTGTGTAAGTTATGTAGTGATTACAAGTGTGTAAGTATGGAGCTAATTACAAGTGTGTTAGTTATGTGTTATTTACAAGTGTGTTGATAAAGTGCTGATTACAAGTGTGTTAGTTAAGTTGTGATTACAAGTATATGAGTTAAGGGCTTATTACAAGTATATTAGTTAAGAACAGATAACAAGTGTGTTATTAAGTGCTGATTACATGAGTGTTAGTTAAGTACCGATTACAAGTGTGTTAGTTATGTAACAATTACAAGTTTGTTAGTTAGTACTGATAACAAGTGTGTCAGTTATGTACTGATTACAAGTGTGTTTGTTCAGTGCTGATTACTAGTGTGTTAGTTGAGTGCTGATTACAAGTGTGCAGGTTAAGTACTGATTACAAGTGTGTTAGTTATGTATTGATTACAAGTTTGTTAGTTAGTACCGATAACAAGTGGGTCATTTAAGTGCTGAGTACAAGTGTGTTCGTTAAGTGCTGATTACTAGTGTGTTAGTTGAGTGCTGATTACAAGTGTGCAAGTTAAGTGCTGATAACAAGTGTGTTATTCAAGTGCAGATTATAATTTTGTTATTTATGTATTAGTTACAAGTGTGTAAGTAAAGTGTTGATTACAAGTGTGTTTGTTAAGTGCTAATTACACTTGGGTAAGTTGAGTGCTGATTACAAGTGTGCAAGTTAGGTGATGATTACAAGTGTGTTAAGTGAGTGTTGTTACAAGTGTGTTAGTTGAGCGGTGATTACAATTGACAAGTTAAGTGCTAATTATAAGTGTGTTAGTTTAGTATCGATTACAAGTGTTAGTTGAGTTCTTCTTCAAGTGTGTTAGTTGAGTGTTGATTACAAGTGTGTTAGTTATGTACTGATTACAAATGTTTGTTTAGTACTTATTACTTTTGTGTTATTTAGGGGCTGACTCATGTGTGTTTGTTTAGTACCGATTACAAGTCGGTCAGTTAAGTGCTGATTACAAGTGGGTTAGTTAAGTGCTGATAACAAGTATGTTAAATAAGTTCTGATTACAAGTGTGTTAGTTGAGTGCTGATAACAAGTGTGTAAGCTGAGTGCTGATAACAAGTGTGTTTGTTAAGTACCGATTACAAGTGGATCAGTTAAGTGCTGAATATATGTGTGTTAGTTAAGTGCTGAATTCAAGTGTGTTAGTTGTGTGTTGATTACAAGTGTGTTAGTTGAGTGGTGATTACAAGTGTGCAAGATAAGTACTTATTACACTTGAGTTATTTAAGTGCTGATTATAATTTTGTTATGTGTTAATTACAAGTGTGTTAGTAAAGTGTTGATTACAAGTGTGTTTTTTAAGTGCTGATTACACTTGTGTTAGTTAGGTGATGATTACAAATGTGTTAGTTGAGCGGTGATTACAAATGTACAAATTAAGTGCTGATTACAAGTGTGTTAGTAAAGTACCGATTACAAGTGTGTTAGTTAAGTGCTGATTACAAATGTGTTAGTTGAGTGCTTCTACAAGTGTGTTAGTTGAGTGTTGATTACAAGTGTGCAAGATGAGTGCTGATTACAAGTGTGTTAGCTATGTACTGATTACAAGTGTGTTTGTTTAGTACCGATTACAAGTGGGTCAGTTAAGTGCTGATTACAAGTGAGTTAGTTAATAACATTAACGGTACCAATTTTCCTGCACCAGATGCGCATTTCGACAATACATGTCTCTTCAGTGATGCTCGTGGCCAAAATATTTGAAATCCAAAGCTTATATAAAAGATGAAAAGCTATAATTATAAAGGTCCAAAAAGTATAGCCAAATCCATGAAAGGAATCAGAGCTTTCCATGAGGGAGATACATTCCTTAATTTATAATAATTTCTAATATATTGTAACAGCAAATTTAAATAAAACAAAAATCCATATTTTCATGCCAGTACCGAAGTACTGGCTACTGGGCTGGTGATACCCTCGAGGACTAACAGTCCACCAGCAGAGGCATCGACTCAGTGGTAGTAATAACATTAACGGTACCAAGTTAAGTGCTGATAACAAGTATGTTAGTTAAGTGCTGATAACAAGTATGTCAGTTAAGTGCTGATTACAAGTGTGTTAGTTGAGTGCTGATAACAAGTGTGCAAGTTGAGTACTTATTACACTTGTGTTATTTAAGTACTGATTATAATTTTGTGTTAATTACAAGAGTTTTAGTAAAGTGTTGATTACAAGTGTGCAAGTTAGGTGATGATATCAAGTGTGTTAGTTGAGTGGTAGTTACAAGTGTGTAAGTTGATTACCTTTTACACTTGTCTTATATAAGTGCTGATTCATGTGTGTTTGTTTAGTACCGATTACAAGTGTGTCAGTTCAGTGCTGATTACAAGTGGGTTAGTTAAGTGCTGATAACAAGTATGTTAGTTAAGTGATGATTACAAGTGTGTTAGTTAAGTGCTGATTACAAGTGTGTGTGTTAACTACCGATTACAAGTGTGTCAGTTGAGTGCTGATTACAAGTGTGTTAGTTAAGGGCTGAATTCAAGTGTGCAAGTCAAGTGCTGACTACAAGTGTGTCAGTTATGTACTGATTACAAGTGTGTTAATTATGTACCGATTACAAGTCGGTCAGTTAAGTGCCGACTACAAGTGGGTTAGTTAAGTGCTGATAACAAGTATGTTAGTTAAGTGCTGATTACAAGTGTGTTAGTTAAGTGCTGATTACAAGTGGGTCAGTTAAGTGTTCATTGCAAGTGTGTTAGTTTAGTGCTGATTTCAAGTGTGTTAGTTGATTGAAGATTACAAGTGTGCAAGTAAAGTACTTATTACACTTGTGTTATTTAAGTGCTGATTACAAGTGGGTCAGTTTAGTGCTTATTACAAGTGGGTTAATTAAGTGCTGATAACAAGTATGTTAGTTAAGTGCTGATTACAAGTGTGTTAGTTATGTGTCGGTTACAAGTGTGTTAGTAAAGTGCTGATAACAAATGTGTTAGTTATGTGCTGCAACAAGTGTGTTAGTTAAGTGTTGAATTCAAGTGTGCAAGTCAAGTGCTGATTACAAGTGTGTTAGTTTTGTACTGATTACATGTTTGTTAGTTAAGTGATGATTACAAGTGTGTTAGTTATGTAACAATTACAAGTTTGTTAGTTAGTACTGATAACAAGTGTGTCAGTTATGTACTGATTACAAGTGTGTTTGTTCAGTGCTGATTACTAGTGGGTCAGTTAAGTGCTCATAACAAGTCTGTTAGGTAAGTGCTGATGATAAGTGTGTTAGTTAAGTTCTGAGTTCAAGTATGTTAGTTGAGTGATGATTACAAGTGTGTTAGTTAAGTGCTGATAACAAGTGTGTTAGTTATGTGCTGCAACAAGTGTGTTAGTTAAGTGATGATTACAAGTGTGTTAGTTAAGTGCTGATAACAAGCATGTTAGTTAAGTGCTGATGACAAGTGTGTTAGTTATGTGCTGATTACAACTGGGTTAGTTAAGTGCTGATTACAAGTCGGTTAATTAAGTGTTGATTACAAGTGTGTTAGTGTAATGCTGATTACTGGTGTGATGATTACAAGTGTGTTAGTTAAGTCTTGATTACAAGTGTTTTAGTTAAGTGCTAATTACAAGTCGGTTAATTAAGTGTTGATTACAAGTGTGTTAGTTTAGTGCTGATTACTGGTGTGATGATTACAAGTGTGTTAGTTAAGTCTTGATTACAAGTGTGTTAGTTAAGTGTTGAAAACAAGTGGGTTAGTGAAGTGCTGATTAAAATTTGATTAGTTAAATTCTGATTACAAGTTGGTTAGTGAAGTGCTGATTAAAAGTTTGTAAGTTACGTGCTGATTATAAGTGGGTTAGTTTAGTGCTGATTACCAGTGGGTTCATTAAGTGCTGATTACAAGTTTGTTAGTTAAAAGCAAGACTGGAATGGTATATAGTGTTAGTTGCAGTGATGTACGTTTCTAGGTACGCCCTTGTTGTTTTGTTTTTTTGACTAGCGATATATGCGCAGTTTTTATACGTGTGCAGGTAACAAACTTAGTCTAAATACAGCACAAACAACATTTTCCAAAAGACCAAAAGAGTGAAAAAAAACATCTTTTAACACAACGCATTTGACTAAAGGAATATAACTATATATATGTAAAGGAAATGTGGTATGATTACCAATGAGACAGCTGTTTAAATAACTCAAACCAAAGCAGATACAGACAACTATTAACGATCAACGTACGGACTTCTACAATGAGCCGAACCAGTACAGTAAAATCATGGACTTCTACAATGAGCCGAACCAGTACAGTAAAATCATCTATAAAAGGCACATCATGTGAAACAAAAGTTCAAACGGACCGATTGATAAAAAATAATAATAGCATTCATATCTACCTCGAATTTGTGCAATCCAAAATCAAAACGCAATTGCAGTTTGGACTTTTTTCAAGTATAAAATTATCGATCCTTGGGGCATAATTTCAGGTATTTATCCATTGTTGGGTACATACCGAATTTTTTAAAATATTGATTTTATGTGACAGGCCAATTTAAAAATAAATTATGAAACAAGAAGCATTGGCGTCGTATGAATAAAGATAACGTTGTAGCTTATAACAACAAATTTTACCCATGATGCTTTAAATTCTGAAAAGGCGATATACTTAGCTACGATAAAAACACAATAAATCCCTTCAAGTTCCTCATGTGTTTTATTTTCAAGTACTTTCCAGTCGCACTATGGTTGGGTTGTTGCCTTTTATTATGTTTCCCATTTCCATTGTCAATTTTACTTATACTATATATTATAAATACATGCATTAACTTGACTCGTTTTTTGTTTCGTGCATTGCTTTAGTTCGAGATTACTCTCGTTCCCAGCTTGTTTGGCAAAACAACCGGTTGATGTCAGAGTAATCTCGTACTAGCATTACTTGTGTTTTTTCTGTTTGCATTGAACCCGTCAGAGTTTCACTTTTTGCAATAAAGTTTTTATAAATCGGTCATTTAGCTTTTTCGTCTTGACGATATTCGTACATGGGATTTTCAATGACAATTAAAAGTTTGATCTCGACTATCTTTTTCTCCAAATATAATTATCATCATCATAGTTTTAAAGTAATACATGATGGGTGTCACAATGAAAACCAGCAGTTCTATATTATGATATTTTTACTCAGTCAATTATGCACTTGACACATTTTGTATAATGATATTGTTTTTGATTATAATTTTTGATTTTTTAAAATTTAAATGTGATAAATTAGCATGTTAAGTTCTACTCACATCAAAGTTTTATAAACCATGCATTGATACTAAAGACTCCAAAAATGTCGGGTAAAACCTAGTAATATTATCATGCAAAAAGTAATTTTTTTTGGCATAACAATTTGCGTTTTTGGCGTGCATCACAAATCGAACCTCCTTTGCACGTGTTTTACCTTCTCCCTCACTCCTCTTTTTCTCACTATTATCTCTCCCATGCAGATGAGTGTTTTCCCCTTTTATCTCTAGATTTCTCTAGAAAGAAGTAAGTTCCTCAATCGAATTAAAATTCAGATTATTTACTGATTACCTGAAGACTCGAATGCTCGTATTATTCGCTCATAATTATAACTTAAGAAGAAAAAAAATCAGAATTCTATATTGAATAAGATTTAAAATTCATATTATCTTTTTTGCGTACTGCGAAAAGTAATAAATAAACGTTATAGCGTCCCTTTATTTATACCGTTAACAAAGGAGTGCAGTCTGTTACGACACGCACAAATTGTAAACAAAGAACCGACCCACGCATTCCACTGTATTGTATAGAATTCCATTGATATGACCGTTAAATCACCCATTCAATCTACCTTAGTGTATTCCCCTTACCTGTATAATTATCCAGGTCAAACTATACCCCGTTTTATTTATTATTAACTTTGTAGACAAAGTTGACTAAACAGTGCGTATGATGAAATGAAAAAAGGAATATTACTTAAATAAGTTGAAAAAACAGTGCGTATGATGAAAAAAAGGAATATTTCTTAACATGTGAAAGATTGTGAAAAACTACTGCAACAGAAAATGGGAGCGTAAGTCATATTTTAAAACTTTTTATTTTTATCGCTTCCGATTAAGTTTTATTTTTAATGTCCTCATACATTTCCGGCTTTATATACACTAATATCGATGTGAACTAATATTAAGCATGACTCAATTGTGAAATATCTTATCATTTATGTAAGAAAGTTAAAAGAGGATTAAAGTTTTGTGTTTTTTTCCAGCGATTTAATTGCGTGTACATTGAAATCCACAGAAACGAAAATTTAAGCAGAGTAAATAATTATTTGGCGCTAAATTCTCACCAAAATGTTGTTATCTCAATTGGATTCTTTTCAGTTTTTTTTTCTTCTGCATAAGAACTTTCTACTGGATTTTACTCCTAGATTCCCGGGAACATCATATAATTCTTCCTTATTTGTATATTTCCAAGATAACCGAACAATCATAAATGATAGTAAGATTTGATGTTATTTTCAGTTCAGAGTTTCCATTATATAACATCAATTTTATTAATGAAATGCACATTTATCATTTATACCCGTGAGGGTTGAAGACATATATATGCTATTGTTAACATAATTTCCAGGAATACAAATATGGCTGTACCACTTATTTTTTTCCAACTGAAATTAACTTGAGGTGGCCTAAATCTGATTCCTAAACACATTCATAAATTATTATAGAAATGTGATAAAGTTTGGGGAGAGAAAAAAAGGGGGGTTGGAAAAAAAAATCTATCTACCGCTATGATTAAATTATCGACGTTTTCATTTCTATATATGGGGGCCCTGTGGATGGGGCTTACAGAATATGGAACAAAGAAAGAAAAACAAACAAATCAGCGGCCCATGGCTATTTTCTGCTCTTTGGCACATTCCCTAATTCTATTCTCAATTTTAAACAATAAAAAAAAAATTAAAAAAAATAAAAAATAAAAAAAATAGGCAAATAGAATAAAAAGAATAGAGAATAATGGGGTGCTAAAATATAAAGAATAACTGCACAAATTGAGGATAACTTACACTGATCAAGAAAAGCAAAATGTTCAGAATACATTTATCATGATTACAGAACAGCCATTTTTTATAAAGATAATGAGCAACAAAGAAAAGAAAACAGAAAAATGAAGGACCCCTTCCTGACCCTCCTACATGTTATAGTTTCGCAATATAATTCGACAAAGAAATTCTGACTTCACATTTTTCAATAGCGTGGACTTTAAATCGTTTTAATTTCAATATAATTTTAATACAGCTGTGATACACATTAATTTATATTTAACTTTCAGAAACATAAAATTATTTTTAAAGGGAAACACGTCATCTATTGTTCAAAGTTTTACCAGTCGTATAAAGAGCAACGAATTAAATAATATTCTATATATAGTGAAGGAATTTCGAAATTCAAAATGATGCATTTAAATCAATTATTGTCTTCATAATATTTATATAAATTAGATAGGAAGTTTATCCTAACATTCCATTGTCAAATTCTCTGATTTTGTCCCTATTACAAAAACTGTTTTAAAATTCTCTGCTGTTCAGTCGAAGAAGGTAAATTCAGAAAAGCGCGTCGGATACAGATTTTTTTTTTATATATAGCACTGGATAATTACATGTATCTGTTTTGGTGGACTTTACATATTCTGAATATGCCTTTCCTAAGTGACGGAGAGCCTGTAATTCAGTAGTTGTCTATTGTGTCTGTATAAATATTTGATTTTCGTTCATTATTTTGTATGTATAAATTATGCCAATAGGTTTCTCATTTGAATTGTTTAATATTTGTCATTTCGAGGCATTTTATAGCTGACTATGCGGTATGGGCTTTGTTCATTGTTGAATGCCATACTGTGACCTATAGTTGTTAATTTCTGTGCCATTTGGTCGGGGAGAATTGTCTCATTTTTTTTTATATATATAAGCCCTCTATCAGCTTTATATACTTATTAATATTTTTAGCTCTCTGTCCACATGACAAAATATATGTATCAAGTCAGGAATATGACAACTGTTTTCCATTCTTAAGATGTGCTTGAGATTTTAATCTTGCCATTGTATAGAGGACTTTCCATTGTGAACTTGCCTTGGAGTTTCATATTTTTATTAATTTACTTTTGATCATGTTAATTTTCACGTTTTTGGTATTTATTCATCCAGGCTTTCAAATATTTGGCTTTGAGCTTGACTAATGAAATAAAATATGATTCTGTTTGTTATTATTAGATTTTCTTAATTCTAACAAACTAGCCCCTTAAATTGGTCTTATATAAAAAGGTATTTTTTTATCTTGACGGTCTTCTCTTATATAGTAACTATCCTTAATGTAACACAAGTATACAAGTAAAGACACCGGTATATTATTTAAATTCCTTTCATCAGTATTGCCTTTGTCCACATTTAATTATTTACTTTGTGCGTGCGTGTTATTTTACTTTAAATTACAAATTTGATCTTTTTAAGTACATATCAAGACGGATATTCAACACCGGTTTAAAATACATATATATTTTAAAGCATTCTTCGTGTTGAATCAACGCAATACAATGTTTACATTGTGTGATTATGAATACGGGAGAAAAATCCGTAAAAACAAACCCTTAGTAGTCAAATAGATTAGAGAAATAGGCTGTTATTTTGAAACCTGGTGAGGACACCTTTCGGTGCGTGATTTTCTGACTGTGCTGAAGACCCATAGGTAGCCTTCGGTTGTTATCTTCTCTTAGGTCTGGTTGTTGTCTCTTTGACATATTACCCATTTCCATTCTTAATTTTATTGACAATATATTCCTTGAAGAAGAACGTTATATATTGTACCAAGTTTAGTATTTATTTCACGAAATTTCACCAAAACAAACCATTATGGCTGGACAAAACCTCAATGCAATTTGGAATAAGAACAGGGAATGTGTCAAAGAGACAACAACCCGACCAAAGACAAAAAACATGGTAAGGTCACAAATGAGTCTTCAGCACAGCGTGAAAATCCGAACCCCGGAGGCGGGCTTCAGCTGGACTCTAAACAAAAAAAAACTTTTTCAGAGCAAATAGATATCATACTCAACTCCGAAACAGATACATGAACCACAATAAGAAGAAAAAACAATGGCTAGAGGCACCTGACGGCGGGGTTGAGCATAATTGGTGAGATCTCAGCCCTCCTCCTCTACCTCTAGCCTGTAGAATAAAAAACCCCAGCAAAACGCATTGTCAAACTCAGTTTAAATGAAGTCAAGAGATCGATGTTATGTAGCAGAAGAAACTAGGCAAAACTACAATGCTATAAAGGCCGTATATAAAGGACTTACTGAAACTTCAGATATGACCCATATGTGTATAAATGACATACAATGGGTAGTTGACACAAACTTTTATAAAGCGAAATTAAATTAAAGGTCTAGATAAAAGGGAACAAATAAAACTTTAAAAGCGAATTAACCTTGCTTACCATATCGTGAAAATTAAATCTGTTTCATTGAATTGTTTGGAAAGGTGATGTTTATGCTCATTTCACCTACACCATCAAAAGTAAATAAATTGGATTCCTACGTTAAAAAGTCATTAAAAACGAAGGAGGACAGGGGACTCTTAAACTATATTAACTGTAATTATATTATTGTATGTACTTTTTAAGTCTAAATTGAAAACAACGTTCCAACCTAATTTTAAACATGTGCATGCAAAACACATTTCTTGGTAGAGTGGTCTAAACACAACACACACAACATTTTCCAAAAGACCAAACAATCGAAATGTATATTTTAACAAAAAAACTATTAATATAGATTCTTCTGACGAGGACAGTTAACACTAGTCCATCGAAAGCTGACTATTTTAGTTCAGTCTACAAATGTAGGTGACCGAGTGGACACAGAGCAGGCGGACTGTATTGTCTTGTTGAAACCTTCAACCACGTACTGATAACATCAGCCGAGTTTAACTTTTACAATAAGCCTAAGCATAGTTTTTGGCCATTTATGAGATGTTTTATTATAAGTGAATACCCGATGCTGAACATAGTATTATTATAAGTGAGTACATTATGCTAAACAATGTCTTATGATCAGTAGGTACCCGATGCTTAACATATTAGTATTATTATAAGTGAGTACCCAATGCTAAACAATGCCTTATGATCAGTAGGCACCCGATGCTTAACATAGTATTATTATAAGTGAGTACCCAATGCTAAACAATGTCTTATGATCAGTAGGTACCCGATGCTTAACATTGTATTTTATTTTTATTCACAGATTAGAAGACCTTAAAGACCACGGAGGTAAAATCTTTAAAGTCGGATTAACTGATGATTCACGAATCCACCTACTGAACCGTCTATACTGTGTCGTAGTACTAATTGTGTTCGTCGTCATCGTTAGTGCTAAACAATATGTCGGCGAACCTATACAATGCTGGTGCCCGGCAGTATTTGAAAAAAGTCACGTGGCCTACACAAACAATTACTGTTGGGTAGCCAACACGTATTACGTTGACTTTGAAAGCTCATTGCCAATCGAGCGAGAAATACGAGTTGATAAAGAGATAGAATATTATCAGTGGGTTCCTTTGATATTTTTGTTACAAGCATTGCTGTTTTATATGCCTCGTATGGTTTGGAAACGTTTTGGTGGAGGTTCTTATATAAATGTTAAACAGATCCTCCGTCGGGCAGATGAAGCTGTTTTTATGACTCATTCGGAAAGAAATGAAGCTTTGAACGACATTGCTATGTATTTAGATAAGTACATAAAAGTCAGAAACTGTATTTCATCACCCTATAAGAAAATGGAAACGGTCAAAACCAAAATGGCGAACGCGGGAGTTCATTATGGGAATTATCTCTGTTTCCTATTCATGGTGACGTCATTTTTATATCTGGCAAACGCCGTCGCCCAAATAATCCTCGTCGATGCATTTTTGGGCAATGATTTTAAAACACTTGGATTTCATTTTCTAAAGTCTTTATTTAGCGGCAAGTCTTTTGAAGACCATCTCCGTTTTCCTCGAGTGACATTTTGTGACCTTGACGTTCGGCAGATGACCAATGTCCAAACGTGGACGGTTCAGTGTTCTCTTCCGATTAATCTTTTCAACGAAAAAATATTCTGTATCAATTGGATGATGCTTGTGTCAATGGTTCTCATAAATGGAACAAATTTTCTCTACAACTTAGTAGCCATATTTTTGCCTTTTCGTAATAGAAATTATGTACGAAAGTTCTTAGATATGGAAGGTATTCGTGATGGCCGCCCCGAGGAGACACCAGAATATGAAGAGACTCTCCAACAAAACTTTGTTTTCGAGTATCTGCGCCATGATGGCGTCTTTCTCATTTGGTTTGTCAGCAATAAAACCAATCAAGTAATTGCATCGGAAATTGTAATTAAACTGTGGAAAAACTACGTAAAATCAGAAAGATTCAAAGAACAAAATAAAGGACTTGGAATTGAAATGAAGAGGAACAATGAAGCCTCTAACACGTGACATCACTGTCCAATCAAATCTCATTTCACATCTGTCTTTCTAGTATTGCAATATAATCGAGGAACAATGAAGCTTTTAATACGTGAAATCATTTTGGTCATTGTCCAATCAAATCGCGTTTCAAATCTGTCTTAATAGTATTGCAATACAATCGAGGCTGTTGTTTCTTGTGAACGGGAACGAAGTTAGTGAAATGACACGAATTTAGTTTCATTTTATTTTCATTGTATTTCATTTATTTGGTAATCATATATACTTTACAGGAAATCTTGTACTCTTTTACATACCCTGGTATCCTGTCCCAATATAAGCTACGCGTCAAGTAAACTAGACAATAACAACATTGAACGCAACCTAAAAGGCAATGTAGAATACAAGTTATACGTTTTTAGCGCTGAATAGGACTGAAATACTGCACGAAATTGTAAACACTTATACTTTCGTCGAGGTGTTGTTGAATCAGTCATAATTTGATTGTCATTGAGAGATCAACAATGCAAATCATAAAGAAATGAAAGCATTTGTAGGATTTGTGTTAATGAGACAGCAACCAAACGACATATCAAATATTTGCGAAGGACCATGTTATGATTTTCAACGTTTTTTTAAGTTATTTTTGTGTTTATGGTTATCAGATTACTAACAATTAACATCGGTAGCTTTGTTTATATATATATATATATATGTAGGTCAATACTTTTGTGTGTATTGCTTTGAGATTTCCACGGAAACATTCTGAAGTTTGAAAAAAATGTTAAGTGTGTTTTTTATGCTTTAAAACTGGTGAGGGCTAGTTAAAGGGGTTATAAGTATCAAGTTTTGCTGGATTATTGAGTGCAAAAGTTGTCACCTTATTTTTTGGAGTTAAGTCAAAATGAAGTGAATAACTTGGTTGGTATTGGTTTCCTGATAATTGTTTTTTGCTAGTTTATCTCTATCTATAATAATATTCAAGATAATAACCAAAAACAGCAAAATTTCCTTAAAATTACCAATTCAGGGGCAGCAACCCAACAACGGGTTGTCCGATTCATCTGAAAATTTCAGGGCAGATAGATCTTGACCTGATGAACAATTTAACTCATGTCAGATTTGCTCTAAATGCTTTGGTTTTTGAGTTATAAGCCAAAAACCGCATTTTACCCCTATCTTCTATTTTTAGCCATGGCGGCCATCTTGGTTGGTTGACCGGGTCACCGGACAAATTTTTTAAACTAGATACCTCAATGATGATTGTGGCCAAGTTTGGTTTCATTTGGCCTAGTAGTTTCAGAGAAGATTTTTGTAAAAGATATATAAGATTTACGAAAAATGGTTAAAAATTGACTATAAAGGGCAATAACTCCTAAAGGGGTCAATTGACCATTTTGGTCATGTTGACTTATTTGTAAATCTTACTTTGCTGAACATTATTGCTGTTTACAGTTTATCTCTATCTATAATAATATTCAAGATAATAAACCCAAACAGTAAAATTTCCTTAAAATTACCAATTCAGGGGCAGTAACCCAACAACGGGTTGTCGGATTTATCTGAAAATTTCAGGGCAGATAGATCTTGACCTGATAAACAATTTTACCCCCATGTCAGATTTGCTCTAAATGCTTTGGTTTTTGAGTTATAAGCCGAAAACTGCATTTTACCCCTATGTTCTATTTTTAGCCATAGCGGCCATCTTGGTTGGTTGGCCGGGTCACGCCACACATTTTTTTAAACTAGATACCCCAATGATGATTGTGGCCAAGTTTGGTTTAATTTGGCCCAGTAGTTTCAGAGGAGAAGATTTTTGTAAAAGTTAACGACGACGGACGACGGACGCCAAGTGATGAGAAAAGCTCACTTGGCCCTTCGGGCCAGGTGAGCTAAAAAAGAAGATGTAGGATAATTGCCAATGAGACAACTGTCCATAAGAGACCAAAATGACACAAACATTAACAACTATAGGTCAACAAAAGGGCCCGATATGACAATGTAAAACAATACAAACGAAAAAACTAACGGCCTTATTTATAAAAAAAAATGAACGAAAAACAAATATGTAACACATAATCAAAAGACAACTGCTGAATTACCGGCTCCTGACTTGGGACAGGTCTAGTTTTTATCCTTGAAGAGGAACAGTATACATTGTACCAAGTTTAGTAAATATTTCACCAGCAGTAATACAAACCATTATGGCTTCACAAAAATTCAATAAAATTGAGAATGGAAACGGGGAATTTGTCAAATAGACAATAATTCGACAAAAGAACATACAACAGGGCGAGGCCACAAATTGCTATTCAACACAGCGAGAAAATCCCGAACTCCGGAGGCGGGCTTTAACATTCCCCTAAACAAAATTGTGTACTAGTTCAGCGAAAATGGACAACTAAACACATTTATTCAAAAACCAGTTGTTGGCATGACACGGGTTATGTTCTTCTCATATATGTTATGATGGTATGATACTAAACCCCTAACGGGAAGGATTGTGCCTGATGTTCATATGATGAAATCATAATCTTTCAGTCAGTTTAATTGAAGTCTGGAGCTGGCATGTCAGTTACCTGCTAGTAGTCTGCTGTTATTTATGTATTATTGTCATTTTGGTTATTTTCTTTGGTTACATCTTCTGACATCAGACTCGGACTTCTCTTGAACTGAATTTTAATGTGCGTATTGTTATGCGGTTACTTTTCTACATTGGCTAGAGGTAAAGGGGGAGGGTTGAGATCTCACAAACATGTTTAACCCCGCCGCATTTTTGCGCCTGTCCCAAGTCAGGAGCCTCTGGCCTTTGTTAGTCTTGTATTATTTTAATTTTAGTTTCTTGTGTACAATTTGGAAATTAGTATGGCGTTCATTATCACTGAACTAGTATATATTTGTTTAGGGTCCAGTTGAAGGACGCATCTGGGTGCGGGAAATTCTTGCTACATTGAAGACCTGTTGGTGAACTTCTGCTGTTGTTTTTTCTATGGTCCGGTTGTTGTCTCTTTGGCACATTCCCCATTTCCATTCTCAATTTTATCATACTAATATCCGAAACATTTTAATGACCAAAAACTAGAAGTTAAAATCCTTTAAGGTTAACATAATCTGAAAGATGTGGCGGGGTTAAACATGTTTTTGAGATCTCAACCCTCCCTATACCTCTAGCCTTTAGAATAAAAAAGACCCCACAACAATATTTAATACGCACAGTAAAACCCAGTTCAAATGAAGTCAAGAGATCGATGTTATGTAACAGAAGATACTAAGCAAAATTACAGTGATATAAAGGTCGTATATTAAGGGCTCACAAAATCTTAAAATATGACTTAAATATATATAAATGAAGTACAATGGATAGTTGACACCAACTTTTATAAAGCGAAATTAAATTAAAAGTCAGATAAAAGCGAACAAATAAAACTTAAAAGGCGAATTAACCTTGCTTACCATATCGTCAAAATTAAATCCGTTCCATTGAATTGTTTGAAAAGGTGATTTTTATGATAAATTAACCTACACTATCACAAGTAAATACATTGGATTTCTACTTTAAAAAGTCATAAAAAATGAGGACAGAGAACTGTTAAACTATTTACTGTTATTATATTATTATATATACATATAAATATATAAAGAATTCTAAATTGAAAACAACGTTCCAACCTAATTGTATACATGTGCATGCAAAACAAATTTCTTGGTAGAGTGGACTTAACACAGCACAAACAACATTTCCCACAATTGAAATGTATATTTTAACAAAAACCATTTGACTATATATATATACATATATAAACGCCTAAAAAGTGTACATAACAACACCAATGATATAAAAAGGAACTATAAATGTAATTATTTATAAATATTTCGGATAACAGATATCCTTCGTCAGTCAGATTCTGATGTTAAATGAATCATCTTTAAGTCTTCTTAGATTAAACTTTTACTAAATCTTGAAATTTATACAATAAAAAAGGCAAACCGAACATCAGTTAAGACGCTTGCACCATTCTAAATATTTGTTGAATATGACATAAGTTATATGACTAATTACATCAGAGAGTTCAAATATAGGCTTTAAATAAAAATAATAATGTGCGACGTGAACTACCACAATTTTAAAGCTTTAACGGTGTCGATATTATGATGCTACAAGAAAGATTGCGTCAATAGGAATTCCAAATAAACAGCACTGAACGGTATAAATTTCTAAATATTTCCGATTTGACAACTGTAGTGTAGTCACATTAGAGTCTGCGATGTTTAAAACAAACGGCCGTTAAAATATAATAACAAATTTTGTCTAAAGTAAAATAGTTGGAGTGGCTTGGTACTTATACATCCCTCAAAAAATTAAGCAATTTAAATTGTTATATTCAACAGATCTATTTGAGAGATGAGTAAGGTAAAGAAATAGAAACGAAGACTGTAATAATAAGTAATATAACCCAGGAAACAAACGATGTCTGACATGCAAACAAATACGGGATACCCAGACTTTTAACAGTCACTCCACTGGTACAAAATACACCATGTTTTGCAATGTAAATTGCAAGACTACAAATGTTGTGTATCTTCTACAGTGTAAATGTGGTAAACAGTATGTAGGCGAGTCAGAACAGCCGTTTCACAAACGAATGAACGGTCATCGTAGCGACTACCAATGCAAGCCATACCTCCCTCTTAGTCGACATTTGAGATCCCCTGGCCACACTAAGGCAGATCTCAATCGACTGACCATTACTATCATTGACCACAACTCTGCTTGGTCTAGGGAGGATAGACTTACTCGGGAAAGATTTTGGATAAGAAAATTGCCAACTTTGGCACCAAATGGGATAAATGAAAAGATGTAGTTCGACACCATGCAGTGCTTCACATCTGGGTTATATTACTTATTATTACAGTCTCCGATTCTATTTCTTTACCTTACTCATCTCTAAAATAAATCTGTTGAATATAACAATTTAAATTGCTTAATTTTTTGAGGGATGTATAAGTACCAAGCCACGTCCAACTATTTTACCTTAGTCAACATTTGTTATTATATTTTAACGGCCGTTTGTTTTAAACATCGCAGACTCTAATGTAACTACACTACAGTTGTCAAATCTGAAATATTTAGAAATTTAGACCGTTCAGTGCTGTTTATTTGGAATTCTTTCCTACAAACCCACAAGGCATCATTTTCAAAGAATAACTTTATAAGTCCAACTTGTAAACTCTGTGGTAAAGCGGATGAAACGGTGGAACATTTTATTCTATTGTGTGAAAAGTTAGAAGAGACAAGAATACCACTTTTGTCAAAGATCTTAGATAATGGAAGCCTGATCCTAGCCAAAGTTGCAACTTCGTTTCCAATCGATCTTATCCAACTAATCATCAATCCGTTCTGTTATGTAGACATTAATGCAAACAGAGCTGTTTTTGAGGAAACCAGTAACATTTTGGAACCCCTGTGTAGACAGTTGCTTTATAATATGCATAACAAACGCTATGCTTTATTAGCTAATATAGATAAGCAAGGCAGTAGAAAATCTAACTTCTAATTGCTTAATAGTGTAGTTTAGTAAGATTGGCCTTGCAAGTACATATCGGGCACACATGGTCCCAGAATGAGTTGTTTTTGTATTCAAAGAACATTTTAGTTTTATTTCTATCAAAGTTTTTTCTAATGTTTTATTTTGTGTATGTAACATAAATTCTTGAGGTGGCGGAAAATTTTAATATATGAAGTGATGCGCGTTGTATTGTGTTATATTGCGTATTGACATTTTCCTCTGTGTGAATGGAGGTGTGCCTTGATTGGCAGAATTACGATTACAGATACAGATTGACGCAATCTTTCTTGTAACATCATAATATCGACACCGTTAAAGCTTTACAATTGTGGTAGTTTACATCGCACATTATTATTTTTATTTAAAGCATATATTTGAACTCTCTGATGTAATTAGTCATATAACCTATGTCATATTCAACAATTTTTTAGAATGGTGCAAGCGTCTTAACTGATGTTCGGTTTGCCTTTTTTATTGTATAAATTTCAAGATTTAGTAAAAGTTTAATCTAAGAAGACTTAAAGATGATTCATTTAACATCAGAATCTGACTCACAAAGGACATCTGTTATCCGAAATATTTATAAATAATTACATTTATAGTTCCTTTTTATATCATTGGTGTTGTTATGTACACTTTTTAGGCGTTTATATAATTTATATTATTGTGTACATGTATCGTTACTTGTAACGATCCAGCTCCCACGTGGGAAAAATCGTTGACTATTATTCAGACGTTTGATATATACATAAATATATATAGATTCTTCTGACGAGGTCAGTTATCACTACGCCACCGAAGACTGAACATTTATTTAAAATAGTCTACAAATGTAGGTGACTGTGTAGAAACAGTGCAGGCGGTGTTGTCTCGATATCCAAATAACATGAGGCGAGGGAAGAACAAATTTGCAAATTTACCGTTGTTGGGTATTTAGAGTAATTATATATATAAATCTTCCAGATATTAGTCAATAATGTTTCGTACTTCGCTGCGTACTTACACTTCTCAAATAAAAAGAACCCTGCGATTGAAACTGCTATAATTCAAGAATTTGAGAGTTGACAAAAGTGAAGGAATAGCGACAGAGACTTAATACAACCCAAACGAAAAGCACGGGTTCGAATTAGAACTACACCTTCCTCTCTAGACCAAGCAATGTTGTTGTGAAAGTTGTAATGGTCAGTCGATTGAGATCTGTCTTAGTTTTGTCAGGGGAACTCAAATGTCAACTGAGAGGAAGGTCTGGCTTGCATTCATAGTCACAACGATGGCCGTTCATACGTTTTGAAATGGCTGTTCTGATTCTCCAACATACTGTTTACATTATTTACTCTGGTAGAAGATACACAGCAAAATATGGCGTTTTCCGTACCAGGAAAGTGACTGTTAAAAGTCTGGGTATTCAGTATTTGCTTGCAAGTCAGACATCGTTTGTTTCCGCATCCCTTGAAAGAGACCAGATAAGTAGAGCCTGATTAACAGGATAAATCAGCACTCGCCAGCAAGTATTAAGGCGTTAGGGTCTACAGAAAGCCAGTAAAGAGGCTCGGGAAAGATCTTGGATAGATTGTAGGCTGTTTTTAGATATCTTTCCAATTTTCGCGGATACGGTGTGATAATTTGGCAAGTCAGCACACGGCAGTCTTTTGTTGACAATTGTAAAAGTTCATCTCGGCTGATGCACGACACCATCAACCAAGTACTGACAACATCAGCCGAGTTTAACTTTTACTTTAAGCCAAAGAATCGTTTGGCCCTTAATAAAATGTATTTGTATAAGTGAATACCAAATGCACTTTAGTGTTTCTGTTGTTTTGTTGTTTTCCTCTTATAGTTTTAGTTTGTAACCCGGATTTGTTTTCTCTCAATCGATTTATGACGTTATACTACTGTTGCCGTTATTTAACATTGTATTTCATTTTATTTCCAGATTAGACGATCTCAAAGACCACGGAGTTAAAATCTTTAAAGTCGGATAAACCGATGACTCACGAATCCACCTACTGAACCGTCTATACTATGTCGTAGTTCTCATTGTGTTTGTCGTCATCGTTAGTGCTAAACAATATGTCGGTGAACCTATACCATGCTGGTGCCCGGCAGTGTTTGAAAAAAGTCACGTGGCCTACTCAAACTATTATTGTTGGGTATCCAACACGTATTATGTTGACTTTGAAAGCTCATTGCCAATCGAGCGAGAAATACGAGTTGATAAAGAGATAGAATATTATCAGTGGGTTCCTTTGATTTTTTTGTTACAAGCATTGCTGTTTTATTTGCCTCGTATGGTTTGGAAACGTTTTGGTGGAGGATCTTATATGAATGTTAAACAGATCCTCCGTCGGGCTGATGAAGCTGTTTATGACTCATTCTGTAAGAAATGAAGCTTTGGACGACATTGCTATGTATTTAGATAAGTACATCAAAGTCTGAAACTGTATTTCATCACCTTATAAGAAAATGGCAAAGGTCAAAACCAAGATGGCGAACGCTGGAGTTCATTATGGAAATTATCTTTGTTTCCTGTTCATGGTTACGTCATTTTGATATCTGGTAAACGCCGTCGCCCAAATAATCCTCGTTGATGCATTTTTGGGCAATGATTTTAAAACACTTGGATTTCATTTTTAAAGTCTTTATTTAACGGCAGATGACCAATGTCCAAACGTGGACGGTTCAGTGTTCACTACCAATTAATCTTTTCAACGAAAAAATATTCTGCATCAATTGGATGATGCTGGTATCTATGGTTCTTATAAATGGAACACATTTTCTCTACAACTTAGTAGCCATATTTTTGCCTTTTCGTAATAGAAATTACGTACGGAAGTTTTTAGATATGGAAGGTATTCGTGGTGGCCGCCCCGAGGAGATACCAGAATATGAAGAGAATCTCCAACAAAACTTTGTTTTCGAGTATCTGCGCCATGATGGCGTCTTTCTCATTTGGTTTGTCAGCAATAAAACCAATCAAGTAATTGCATCGGAAATTGTAATTAAATTGTGGAAAAACTACGTAAAATCTAAAAGATTCAAAGAACAAAATAATGGACTTTGAGTTGAAATGAAGAGGAACAATGAAGCCTCTAACATGTGACATACCACGTACGTGACATCATTTTGGTCATTGTCCAATTAAATTGCATTTCAAATCTGTCTTACTAGTATTGCAATATAATCGAGGCTGTTGTTTCTTGTGACGAAGACGAAGTCAGTTAAATGGCGCGAATTTTATTTCATTGTATTTCCATTGTTCTTTTAATTTGGTAATCATATATACTTTACAGATAATCGTGTACTCTTTTACATATCCTGGTATCCTGTCCCAATATTAGCTACGCGTAAAAAAACTAGGCAATCATATTGAACACAACCTAGCAGGTAATGAAGAATACACGTCATACGTTTTTAGCGCTGATAAGGACTGAAAACTGCATGAAAATGTAAACACTAGTAAATAGTTTGTCTTTTTTGTCGAGGTTTTGTAGAAACAGTCATATAAAAAAAGAAGATGTGGTATGATTGCCAATGTGACAACTGTCCACAAGAGACTAAAAGGACACAGAAATTAAAAGCTATAGTTTGATTGGTTTTTTTCAGTGATCGTATACAATGAAAATCATTAAGAAATAAAAGCATATGTAGGGTTTTTCTTCCACGAGACAGCAACAAAGCCACATATTTGTAAAGCACCATGTTATAATTTTAAGCGCTTTGTTTAGGAATTTTTGTTATACTATTGTGTGTTTTTGGTTATCAGATTACCAACACTTTACATCGGTAGGTTTGTTTATACCAATATGTCGGTCAATACTATAGGGGGAGTGGCTTTGCAATTTTCATGAAATCACTTTCAACTTTGGGAAAATGTGAATTGTGGCTTTTGTGTTTCAAAACTTGGGGGGGGGGGGGAGGGGGGTATTAATACCAAGTTTTGCTGGATTGTTTGGTGATATTATAATTTTCGACCTCATGCTATTGTCTTTATCTGAAATGTGATTGACATGTTTAATAGTATTTTCTATCTACAATCGACTCGATATCTATTGCATCAAAAACAGTTAATGCTTATTAACAACCGAGCCACATGAAACCCATGAAAAATCGGGGATCAATACACGTGTTCAAGAAAGGAAAGCAGTTCCTGCTCTACATGTTGAACATTACTTTGTAACATATAAGTCTAAAGTTACCCTTAACTGGTTTCATTGAGGAATGTTTTATCTGATACGGTAAAGATAAAGTATTGAAAAAGAGGGACTTTTAAAGTCATTTATTACACATAAAACACAAGACAAGAACTTACAAACGGCTCATTTGAGAGACCAAGATTAAAGTGGCATGTCTAAAAATTAGTTTTTGTAGAATACAATGATGAATGCAACCAATTACAAAAAGATCTGGATTTATTGGTAGACTGGCCTTCTAAATAGCACATAAAATTTAATGCGTCAAAATTATCTGTTATAAGAATAACCAACAAGGAAAATCCCATGAAACATAACTAGCACATGCATGGCCAAATAAACAAAAAATAAAACAAAACTTACATAGGAGTTAGTACACCAATAGCCTGAGGATGGGGCACTTTTTTTTAGATGTTTGATTCCAAATTTCTTGAAAGATACTTTATCTATTTCAGAAGGGATGCAAACAAAAAGTTTGTTTCCATTGAAAATTAGGGACAAAATAAAACAATTGGAAAAATAAAACAATATTGAAATTAAAAACAAAACCGTGTTATTGAAAAAAAATCGATTGTTAATCAAATTTGAAAAATATGTTTGTCTTGAGCACATGGAAATACACATACTGCTGTCCAAACTAGCTAAAGAGTCTACCAAATCTGATTAAGATAAAATGTACAGATCGTCTGTCAAAGCTTTGGTAACACGATACTTACAACACTTCATTTTACTTTCTGTTCTGGTAAATATTACATCAGCCAATGAAACTAAAGCCTTCACATAGTGTGTACCAATCCGACAACACCAGAGAATTCCAATGTTCATTAAAACAACATAGTATGACGCGTTTTCAGATCCGTCGTTTTCACACACAATTTCTATATTTTAATCAGATTTATATCACTACAAACTGTTTGATTATACCATATTTTAACTGGTCGAGAACATATTTAGATTACCTTAGCCGTATTTGGCACATTTTTTTGAATTTTGGGTCCTCAATGCTCTTCAACTTTGTATTTGTTTGGCTTTTTAACGGTTTTGATCTGAGCTTCACTGATGAGTCTTATGTAGACGAAACGCGCGTCTGGCGTATTAAATTATAATCCTGTTACCTTTGATAACCATTTACACCACTGGGTCGATGCCACTGCTGGTGGACGTTTCGTCCCCGAGGGTATCACCAGCCAAGTAGTCAGCACTTCGTTGTTGAAATGAATAACAATTATATGGTCATTTTTAATAATTGCCTGTTTACAAAACTTTGAATTTTTCGAAAAACTAAGGATTTTCTTATCCCCTGGAGTAGATTACCTTTGCCGTATTTGCACAACTTTTTAGAATTTTGGGTCCTCAATGCTCTTCAACTTTGTATTTGTTTGGCTCTTTAACTGTTTTGATCTGAGCGTCAATGATGAGTCTTATGTAGACGAAACGCAAACTGGCGTGTTAAATTATAATTCTGGTACCTTTGATAACTGTTTACTTCACAAGACTTGACAAAATATCGACAGTACTTGAACGTACCTAACTGTATTCGACTTAACTTGATAAGTCTGATTATGTACTTGATAATTGTGGTATTGTCTGATTATGGTTTCGACCAGTCACGACTCAATCACAACATGTATCGACCATTCTCAACATGTCTCGACTCAGTCTTGATCTTTAGCCTGAACATGTCTGAATAAGCCCAATTGTATATTGATCATACAGTATGGTTGGTTGATTGGTAGTTTGATATATTGCTGTCAAATTAAAGGGTCTTACAAAGCTATATGTTTCGAAACTCAACTAATACCATTTACTATTGATAGGTTTCCGATATACTGGTCACAGTGGCACGAAGACTTTTAAAAAACAACGGGAAATAGTACTATTAAGGTTCCACTTAAGTCAAAATATAGGACACTTCATAAACATATAAACTTTGCCTGTATTTTTCAACCTATAATGAATAAAGTCCTTAGCTATGGGAACATACGTTCATTTAAACATACTTAACATATACACACTGCAAAAATTGTAAATAAACCTGAAGTTTTTATATTGTGGCCAAACCGGTTTTGGGGATGAACACCAAATTTTCCAAAAAAATCTGGAGGCTTGCGAAATGACTTAATTTGTTTAAACTTGGTATGAATGAATACTGTAACATATAATGCAGTACAAGCTAATGTTGATTTTCAAGAAAATGTATTGATTTACGAGTTTCAGTTAAATTCATGTATCTAATGAACGCATATCAAAGGTACAATACATAAATTTGACAAAATGCATATTTATTTGACAAATAAACACTAGCTTGTACTGCATTACATGTAACAGAATCGTCTATTACCAATTTTAAACAAATTAAGTAATCTCACAGGCCTCCAGATTTTTTGGAAAATTTAGTGTTCACCCCCAGAACCGGTTTGACCACAACATAAGAATGTCAAGTTTATTTACTACTTTCACAGTGTGTATATGTACTGTATGATTAAATGGACATATGTTCCCATAGTTTAGGACTTTATTCATTATACATGTTATAGGTTGAAAAATACAGGCAAAGTTTAGATATTTCTGTAGCGTCCTATATTTTGACTTTAGTGGAACCTTTCTTCTCTTAAATTACGACGAATGGTAAGATCTTTACCTACATGTGCATTAAATTTCCACCAAAAATGTATTCAAGCGATGAATCCTTGTAAGAGTAATTGGCTTTGGCAATAGATTTTGGATAGAATCTGTAAACAGTTGAGATTGTCCACCAATACACGACCTAGGGCAATTTCCAAACAGTTAAACCTACCTTTTTCATATTGAATTTGGATATGGACTTGAGTATCGTGGTCTTAATTTCAATACAACTGTTCAAGAAAACAATATTTGTTTGTAAACATTTGTCACTTTGGTATGGAATCCCGTGGTACAATTTTATAGAGATCCATACATGAAACAAGAACATTACTTGTTTTGGTTCCGTTTTGGCACTTAATTCCTAAACAGTTATTTGGCAACAAAATGTCTACTTTTAACCATTAAACGGGAGCAAATCTATAAATATAAAGAATTGAATACCAACCTTCCATTCAAAAGAAATTAATTAAAGGCAATAATTAAAGGTCCCTTTAATTTCTTCCTTTCCCTTCTTTTTTGGGTTATAAATGATCGGTACCTTTCATAAGTCTTCACCCTATCAATGTCTGATTATTGTGTGTGTTCATTTTCAGAAAAGTAATATATAAAGAGAAAATTGAACAGTTAAATTTATCAACAAGGGACAATTTACAAAACATGAACATACTGGAAATTTATGTTATCTAATACGCTTGGTATAAAGATATTGACATATGTAATGCCTACCCATGTTAAAATGAGCTTAGTGTATGACATACCATTATTATATGAATTTAATAACTTTAACCGTATGTCTATTATTGTAGACCCATCGATTAAAACTAAACTTTGCAATTCATATTTTGACATATCCCTTCAATATCAGATGTGATTTTTTTCATCTTGAAACGAGGTACCAGTTCTACATGCCAAGGTTTATCTCTTTTAGAATCTCAACTATTTTCCAACGATAGCTACAGATTGGAACCGGGTTGATCGTTATTCCACAGAAGCGTATCGGAATCAGTTATGACGCAGACGGTTATCGTTCTAATCGCAATCATGTTCATTGATCAACAACGACGAAGCACATCAAATGTTGCAATCAAAACACATTATATAAAGTTACAAGTACATTATATAAAAATGTTTGCACATGATATAAGGGAATATGCACAACATATAAGAATATAAGCACTTTATATCAGTATTTGTGCGTATCATATAAGTATATTTGTACATCATATAAGAGTGTTTACACATCACATAAGTACATTTGTACATCATATAAGTATATATGCATATCATATACGTATATTTGCACATCAAATAAGGATATCAGCACATTACATAAGTTAAAGTGCACATTATATAAGTATAGTTGCACATCATATAAGGATATTTGCACATCATATAAGATTTTTTGCACATCATATAAGAGTGTTTGCGCATCATATAAGTACATTTGCTCATCATATAAGTATATATGAATCTGATGTTCAGTAGTTGACGTTTGTTGATGTGGTTCATATGTGATTATCGTTTCTCGTTTTTTTATATAGATTAGACCGTTGGTTTTCTCGTTTGAATCGTTTAAAACTATTAATATTTTGGGGAATTATAGCTTGCTGTTCGGTGTGAGTCAAGGCTCCGTGTTGACGATAATACCTTGACTTATAATGGTTTACTTTTATAAATTGTGACTTGGATGGAGAGTTGTCTCACTGGCACTCATACCACATCTTCCTACATCTATATATCATATAATTATATTTGCACATCATATAAGAACATTTTCACATCATATAAAGGTGTTTGACTGTTTGTACATCATATAATGACAAGTGCACATCATATCATTGTAAATGCACATAGTATAATGAAACTGGGCAAAAGAAGACAGTTTCGGCGTTCCAAAGATGACAATGATAAACTTTAATTTGTTTCTATGTTCAAAGAGCAAAGAGTAAAGTTACCAATTTGATGATATTTGAAGTCAACCAGTACACTATACTTGGGTTCTGATTTTCACTTTCCTCCAGAACGCCCACTTTTCTCATTAATTTCTGATTGCTCCTTACTCCTAGTCAACAGAAATCGTCCGTAGAAACTTTGACATGTTTTATATAATAATATTTTTACAATCAAAGAGTTATTTTGTGCGAGGGAATTTGATTTCATTATTCCATATTCTCGTATTCTTGTATTTCATTTTTGGTAATGTACATGTGCTCTGTCTATATGCCTTTTGGTGTTTCTTTGATACATGTACATATATGACGTGGCTCTGTACTTATCCATCCCGTCATTGTGTTATTGTACCATAGTTAATTTGTGTATTCTTGTCTTTAATGTTTGCTAATATGCTTGGTCAATATGCTATTTTGTGCTTCTTTGTTACATATTTTTTTTGTTTTTAGTGATTAAGATTACAACACCTACAATGTATTGACTGTTGACTGCTGTATCCCTATTTGTGTCATTTTTACCTTTTACCTAAATAAGAAAATACTTGTACCAAGTCAGATATATGACAGTTGTTATCCATTCGTTTGATGTGTTTTATTATGATTTTTTCATTTGATTAGGGACTTTCCGTTTTGAATTTTCCTTGGAATTAAGTATTTTTGGGATTTTACTTTTTTTCCAAAATCAGGGCTCAATCATCTCTATTTCCAGTTTTGAAATCGTAGATAATCGTGAAATCGTGAATAACCGTATCACAAATGATATCGGATATGTTCCTTACGTCGTAACTACAATCCCCTTCCCTTTCCTGAATGTGACCTACCGAATTAAACTATTTACCGGATTTGTTATCACATAAGCAACACGACGGGTGCCGCATGTGGAGCAGGATCTGCTTACCCTTCCGGAGCACCTGAGATCACCCCTAGTTTTTTGGTGGGGTTCGTGTTGTTTATTCTTTAGTTTTCTATGTTGTATCGTGTGTGCTGTTGTTTGTTTGTCTTTTTCATTTTTAGCCATGGCGTTGTCAGTTTGTTTTAGATTTACGAGTTTGACTGTCCCTTTGGTATCTTTCGTCCCTCTTTGAAATCGTAGATCTTATAGTCTTGTTGGTATATTTCACTGGCGGACAATCCTTGTGATATTTTATGTAAATTTGCGGACTAAAGGCGTATTTTTAAAGGATAACGGTACTGTAGTTGGAGAGTTTCCACACGGTCAAATCAAAATTGACAGCGGCACCTCTTTAAATACAGTACTGTTATACCGATTCTAATGCTTTACTTCAAAAAATAAATATGTCAGAACAGTTTGAAGTAGATTGGTTCCTATGCTAAGGCATAACCCATATAACGAGGATATAGGGTTATGCTGTCTATTACCAGTAGTTAGAACAATTCACTTGTGGAGTTAGTTTAACTGGTAAAGGTTAACAGCACATCCTGAGATCTAGTTTCCGTTTGTTTATGTGTTACATATTCGTTTTTCGTTCATTTTTGTGTTATCGTTTGAATTGTTTTACATTGTCATTTCGGGGCCTTTACTAGCTGACTATGCGGTATGGGCTTTGCTCATTGATGAAGGTCGTACGGTGATCTATAGTTGTTAATTTCTGTGTCATTTGGTCTCTTGTGAAGAGTTGTCTCGTTGGCAATCATACCACATCTTCTTTTTTTTTTATATCTTTATAAGTTAATCAATTGGAGTCAGTAGTCAATAAATAGTTTGTGTCTCAAATAATTTACAGGTCAACATAAACGGGTCATAATTATAAGCGACTTTCATGGCTATCGTCCAATGAGAATTTACGAGTTCCAGAACAAGGAAATTAAACTTAACCACAAAATACTAACAATCAATCAGATACAATGATTCAAGTAAACCGTGAATATTCATAGCAAAATAAAATTAATGTTACTTAGTAAATGTAGAAAAGCGCTTCGGACGAAAGAAATTATTAAACGTGTTGTTTTCAATTTTTTACTATATACAAATTTAAGGTTTACAAGTAATAATTTAAACTCTGGATTTAATATTCATTATATATTAGCTTTTGTCATAACTATAGTAATAAAGTTTTTACAACATATAAACGAAAATAAAAAATCACTTTGCTTCAAACATGGCAAAAAAGGAGTGAGTTCAGTAAGACTCCCTTTTGGTCCCAAAATATAGCAGTTTTACAAAATTCTGAAAATGTAATCTCTTAGCTATTTATTGGAAAGTAGAATGCTTCTGCTACATAAATATGGACTGTTTTTTGACAATTCAATGCACATATATCGGGTACTAGCATCATGAACTCATGCTAAATTACTGAAATCTTCACAATTTTAGCATTTTAGTTAGATTTTAGACGGTTTCCGTTTTAAATGAAAGTGGTCGCACTCGTGTTCATTCATAATATTGAAATCTAAGTTGTATTCGATGATAATACATAACATATATAAAGGTTGAGGATGAACACGGATGCGGTCATTTTCATTTTTGACAAAAACCATCCGAAAAGTGACGTTTTTTGGCATATTTGATAGATTTTTATATTTAAGCTTGAATCGGAGCGTTTTTAATGACTAAATCAGTTAAAATCTGTCACTTAAACTAATAGACACTTAAGTGTTTAAAAAGTGTCTTAAACCTTTCCTGAGATGAATATGAAATTCATGGTAGTTCTTAGCCAACAATGAAAGTAATTGCTACATACAAATTGAATAGAATTAAAGTTTACAGCGATTTGAATTAATGCGCAGACACAACTCAAATGTGTGTTGATTAAATGAGTAATTTCCCCATAGTACCGAAAGCAGCTACGTAAATTTCTTCCTGGTAAAATTCCTGAATTCCTCTTCATATTTCCTGATAATTTATTTGCAGACAACATAAATTATGTGAACTTTAAAAGAAACAAGGTAAGAAAGAGATTATTTACAATCTGTGTTTCTATGTGTTCAGTTTCACATGATATCTATATTTAATAGTGATCGCCAACACCACCATTAAATTCTTAACCTGGATACCAACACTATAATTAAAACAAGTGTTAAACCATGCCCAACTTGACAGAATATTATTTTATATGTAGAATGCGGGCAGAATAGGGAATAAGAAATCAATAGCGTATATCTTAGACGCTAGAAATATAAATCATCGGACAACTTTCGTTTCTGTGCACAGTAGTGCACTTTTTTCTTCATGTAAATTCCTACACTGTTGGAGAAAATATATCAATTCAAATATCTAATTAAAAGGCCCATACAAAGCATATTAATCAACGCAAATCACACAAAGTCATACAAATACACACAAACAGCACATGCAATCTGACATACATACACAACCCCGCCGCATTTTTGCGCCTGTCCCAAGTCAGGAGCCTCTGGCCTTTGTTAGTCTTGTATTATTTTAATTTTAGTTTCTTGTGTACAATTTGGAAATTAGTATGGCGTTCATTATCACTGGACTAGTATATATTTGTTTAGGGGCCAGCTGAAGGACGCCTCCGGGTGCGGGAATTTCTCGCTACATTGAAAACCTGTTGGTGACCCTCTGCTGTTGTTTTTTATTTGGTCGGGTTGTTGTCTCTTTGACACATTCCCCATTTCCATTCTCAATTTTATGATTATTAATAATTAAAAATGATTATTAACGAACAAATATGGAAACAAGATACATGATTCGAGAATGCCAGTACAAAGAGGAATAACTCCATTTCTTTTTAAATTTTGTCTCTTTTTGTCACCAGACTAATCTTGTGAACTTGATTCAAATATATGCTAAAAAGTATATTAAAATCTAAATCTTCATTTGAAATGATCCAGAAAAAGAGATTTTCTGAACAATCCTAAGACGTAGTCTGTCATTTGCATACATTGATTTAAAAATAACCATTTTACAATATACATTTGTAATTTGTACATTACAGCAACAAAAATAACTTTGTCAAATGCTTTGCGAAAGTCTACAAAGCTTGAACATGACATCTGTAACAAACACAAACGCTTTGCTATCTCTTTACAAGAAGAACATAATACAATTAAAGTTCCAACTATGTACTGGCTTCCGAAACTGCACAAAAATAAATTTATTTCGTCTCCAAGCCATTGTTCCACTACTAAACTATCTATTTTACTTACGAGTACACTTGGTACAATAGAAAACAACTGGTAATTAGTTGTTCAAATAAGGCCTTTGAAAATAGTTGAATTAATTAAGTTCGGAGTGTCAAAAATTCGTTGGAAGTATTTAATAAATTGCATGCTAATATTGGTAGTTCCGAATCTGTTGAAAGATTTGATTCTTCTACACTATAAACCACTTTGCCTCTTAATCCTATAAAGAAACAATTCACACACCTCATCAAATAGGCATTTCAAAAGTCAGAATGTGAATGGTTTACTTTTATAAATTGTGACTTTGATGAAGAGCTGTCTCATTGGCACTCATACAACATCCTCTTATATCTATATAAGTTCAAACTCTTTTAGTTAATTTTGTAGCGACAACAAACAAAACAACTCAACAAGACCTGATTTGATACTTTAACTGTCCTTGCATTTTCACTAGATAATATTTGTGTTCGCTATGGAGATTCTGTATATCGTCAAGTTATCGGTATTCCATTGGGAACTAACTATGCAACACTTATTGCGGACCTGTTTTTGTATTGTTATGAGTTACAATTTATGACTAGAATCAGCTAAGACCCATTGAAAAAACATTTGAATAAAAAATCTTATAGTATTTTAGATACTTGGATGGTATATATTGGCTCTTAATAATGACGAATTCAGTATGTACACTCAAGAGATTTATCCCGCTGAACTGACTTTGAATAAAGCTTATACTAACAATGAACACTGACCTTTTCGTGATCTTGGTATCTATATCTTTCGGCCCTCTTTTATTGGGAAAGTGAAACCCATCATGTTCATTGATAAATAAAGGCAACAGTAGTATACCGCTGTTCAAAACTCATAAATCCATGGACAAAAAACAAAATCGGGATAACAAACTAAAACCGAGGGAAACGCATTAAATATAAGAGGAGAACAACGACATAACACTAAAATGTAACACATATAGACAAAATCCCACGAGAATAACAAATATAACATATATATATAACATCAAAACCAAATACATGAATTTGGGATAGACAAGTACCGTGACACGTCTTATCGCAATGTGAATTTACACTAAAAAATAAGAGAAAACAAACGACACAACGTTATAATGTAATACACACAGAAACGAACTATAATATAACAATGACCATATTCCTGACTTGGTACAGGGCATTTTTAAAGGAAAAATGGTGGGTTGAACCTGGTTTTGTGGCATGCCAAACCTCGCACTTTTATGGCCATGTGAAATATAACATCAAAATGACAACACAGGACTACACTAAAATAAATTGGAGAACACAATTGACAAAGATTCACACGAACAACAGCCAACAAAAGGCAACAAGTTCAAAATTTTAATACGCCAGAAGTGTATTTTGTCCACACAAGACCTATGTGTGACGCACAGATACAAAAGTTTGAAAGCCGAAACGAGTACAAAGTTGAACAGCATCGAGGACCAAAAGATCAAAAAGGTTGTGCCAAAAACGGCAAGGGTTTTCTGTTAAGTTACCAGAAAATCCCTATAATTTAGAGTAATTTATACTTTTGCAAACAGTAAATTTAATAAAATGAATATTCAAAAGATGTACATGATAAAGCTGAAGTATTAACTAATTACAGGAAACAACTGAAATACATTTACATAACCAGACATTTGAAACACAAAAGTAGACACATCCGAATACGTTTAAACCTCTACGCCAAGTGACGTCCTATTTGAAACTGAAAAATGACGAAAAAATGACGTCATTTGAATTAGTAAAACAGAGCATCAAAAAATGAAAAATGACGTCACATAAGAATGAATAAGATAGAATTAGGATTAATTTAAGATTATGTATTTGAACTAAATACTGATATTGGATTTAATAACAAAGCACATTTTAATTCTTATTAATATAAAACTGAGGTAGCAATTAACTATATTACAAAACTATGTCAGGTTTGTTATGAATCTAACTTAAAACGTAAAATATCGTACTGATTACTTTGAACGAAATCAAATCTGATAAATGAAGGCGGTGATTAATTTTCTTTACCATAACACATAAATATAATAGAAAAGACGTCAACACATTTGACAAAATCCGATGAGAATTACAAATATAACATTAAACTTAAAAGTGTGGAATTGTCTCGCCTTTGAAGGCCATGTTGCTATTTTCACAGAAAATTATCAATCCATCTAGCTTGAACTTATCTTTGATCATAGCGGTGATCTATTGACCTTTGTTTTTTATTCTTGTGAATCATCTCATGGGCAATGAGGAGATACACATTATTTCAGTGTTTGTGTCATATTGGGTAAAGCGTATCCATTCCATCCACACACATGGTAGACGCTTTAATTTTTTGATCATTAGTAAGAGTGTGGAGAATTAAAACATCTGGTTCCGAATATATATTGATGGTTTCTCTTTCAGTTTTTTTTTCTAGAGTCTAAAGTTCAAAGTCAATTTTATTCAGTTTATAATTTGATGATAGCTTTTCCGGGTATTTTTGCACCCAAATAATAAAATAACATGATCATGATGATTATTGTTTTTTACCCTCACATCTTCTTTGTATTTATTACCAGTAATGTCTTGACTGTTATGTAGTTTTAAAGTTTAAACTTAGGATCTCTTAATCATTTTGTTCAAGTTGGGTACCTATCCCTGAAAGAACACTTTTTAGTGTGTAAATCTTTGTGCAAATTTCTCTGTTAGATCTCTTGAAATATTTTTCGATTAGAGCCTCGTTTTGGTGTTTAAGAAGAGTGCATTTTGATTCGAAGTTTGATTTTATTAACTCTTTGTCCAGAATAGAAGTGTGATTAAGATTACTTATTTTGGACCTTGGCTCTCCATTTTCTCACTTCACAGTTGACTTTTTACTGAATATGCCATCAAACTTTAAGTCTCACCATTGAGTTTGAAATTCTGGTTTTAATTTATTAAACTGTTTGTGTAAACTGGTGATCCATGCCATCGTGGTTGAGGTCAAGAGGACTGTTTGTTGGTTGCATATTTTATCGAGTGCATTTGTAAAATGTGTCTTCATTCAAGGCATACATTCATTAATAGAAGAGGGGTGAAAGATACCAGAGGGACAGACTAACTCATAGATTGAAAATAAACTGTCAACGCCATGGCTAAAAATAAAAAGACGAACTGACAAATAATAGTACACAAGACACAACATAGAAAACTAAAGACTAAGCAACACGAACCCCAACAAGAACCGGGGTGGTCTCAGGTGCTCCGTAAGGGTAAGCAGATCATCCGATTCTCTGTTTTACCTGCAGGGTGATATTATGTCATAGTCTTTTCTCCATGTGTATCTTTGTTCATTTCACGAGAGGCTTATTATCAATATGGCCTGTTTAAAATACAGCTGCAACCGATTATTCAATTGGGATTAATTGTGGCTTTAGTTTTGTATCATTCTTTGCAACAATATAAATAAAGAAGATGTGGTATGATTGCCATAAGACAACTCTCAACAAGAGACCAAATGGTTTATTTGTGTCACTGGTTGTGTCGTTAACACCAGACTCATCATTTGACTTGTTTTGGTGCGAGTCTGTAGAATAAATGTCTGAATTAAATAGGATGACACAGTCTACAATCTTGAGTAAGTCACTATTGACAAATCTTGTTTCCGTGAGCTTAAATGATTTCCGTGTTAACACTTAAGAAATAATTGATGTAAGCTATACTTTATTTTAGTTTTAACATGGGTAGGCATTATATTCTTGATTATTTTTGCCCGAGCGATAGTGAGCGATAGTGAGTGCTAAAATAACACGAATATAATGCCTACCCATGTTAAAACTACAATAACATATAGCTTGTATCAATTATTTCGATTCTGATTAGGACAATTAAGGTAATTTCTATGTCCGATGTGTATAAAAGAGGGACGAAAGATACCAAAGAGACAGTCAAACTCATAAATCTAAAACAAACTGACAACGCCATGGCTAAAAATGAAAAAGACAAACAGAAAAACAATAGTACACATGACACAACATAGAAAACTAAAGAATAAACAACACGAACCCCACCAAAAACTAGGGGTGATCTCAGGTGCTCCGGAAGGGTAAGCAGATCCTGCTCCACATGTGGCACCCGTCGTGTTGCTTATGTGATTACAAATCCAGTAAATAGTCTAATTCGGTAGGTCACATTCATGAAAGGGAAGGAGATTGTAGTTACGACGTAAGGAACATATCCGATATCATTTGTGAAACGGTTATTCCATAACGGTCAACCAACTCGTGATGGCGTGCGTAAAATTTACGAAGGGATGATTTCAACTTCACCATTTGGAACTCTTGGTTTAATAGCTTCCTTGTGAGCAGTAACCCTCTATCAAGAAAATCATGATAGGAAATGCAAGCACGGGAATATCGTATCAATTGGGAGATATATACCCCGTATGCAGGTGCTGCTGGAATGTTGCTACTTAGAAATGGAAAGTCACAATTGGAAAGCTGAAATCATCTCTTTTGTCGTAAAGTTTTGTTTTCAACCGACCCTCATTGTCAATTTCTAGATATAAGTCAAGATATGAAGCCGACTTAACTGTATCTGTAGTATCCTTATCTCCAATTCGATGGGATAGATGCGTTCCACATAGTCACCAAATTTTGAATTGTTTAGTAAAAGAACGTCATCTATATAGCGGAAAGTAAAGTTAAAGGATATTGCTAACTTCTTATCTTTCTTCCTAAGAAGTCCCTGCATGAAGTCATCCTCATAATAATTAAGAAACAAATCGGCAAGTAGAGGGGCACAGTTTGTTCCCATTGGGATGCCGACAGTCTGTAGAAAAACACGTCCTCCGAACGTTACAAATATGTTGTCAATCAAGAAATCAAGCATCTTGATAATATCTGTTTCAGAGAATTTTTTGTTTGAATCGGAGTGATTCTTTACAAAGTATGATTTATCCCTCCCTAAGACAAAATACTTGTATCTACGTTGGCCATTCTTTTTTATGAAGCAAAGAAATACCAACTCTTTCAATTTGTCTTTTAGTTTGGAATGTGGAATACTTGTGTAAAGAGGAGAAAAGTCAAATGTTTTAATACTGTTACAAAATGAAAGAGAGTTAGATTGTATGTACTCTAAAAGATCTTTGGAATTTATAAGTATCCACATCTGATTCACGCCACCTCTAGTGTAGAGTGTTAGTGTAGGCTCTTCCATGAACCTCCCTTTTTGGATTGTAAACAAGCAAACGACAGGCAATATGATTTTTTTAAAGGAAGAAGTTTTGAACAGCCAACATTAACGGTTGTCGTATCTTGGTCAAAGATGTCAATTTCGAACTGCAACACGTTAAATCTAAACTCATAAATTAGTAACAACATGTGCATCATTTAAGAGGTTGAAAGCATTTTAAGTTAATCAAATATATTGAGTGCATTTGATCAAATTCACTATTCTGCAGTAGTCAATTTACGCATGTGCAAACACATTTTATTGGATTTAGAGCATGGGTTTATTCACAAAGCGAATAAAGCACGTCATATCAGAATAGCTATTTTGTTTTTAGTGGAGTTCGTGTTGTTTCTTCATTATTATTTATAACTGTTGATGTAAATGTCCTTTAGTTTTGTGAGTCTTTGTTTACTCCTTGGTCTTGATTGTTATTGTCTTGTAATTATTAGTCTTTTGAAGAGATGTCAATACATGTTGACTTTTTCCCACTTAGTTTCTTTCCCCGGGAAACAGGGTCATCATACCAACTGACTTGATAGTTATTCATTGTGACATGGATCTCGTAAAGACCGGACGACGTAAATGGTAAACCATAATCTAAGACGTGGTTAGTTTAGACAAAGACGCATTGTATGGATCAACCAATTCATGATGGTGTTCATAAAATTTACGGAGTGTCTTTTTTAATCTTTCCTCCTCATAACTTTGTGGGAGCAGTTTCTGCGTAACGAGTACACTCCTGTATATGAAGTCCGTATAGTGTGAACATGCTCGAGCATAACATATAAACTGAGATTTGTAAACGATGGGGCAGAGGGTATGTTACTGCTAAAAATGGGCAATTAATAATAGAAAAGTTGAAATCGTCCCGTTTTTCATAGATTTTAGTGACGAGTCTTCCATCTGTTTCAATATTGAGGAAAAGATCAAAGCATGTAGCAGTCCTTCTAGTGTCAGTAGTATCCTTGATTTCAAGATCACTGCGATATATGAGATGCGAGTATTGGCTAAAACATGGGTTATTCAGTGAAAGGACACCATCAATATATCTGAAAGTATGATAAAAAGAATATCTCAATGTGCTTTTTCTTTTTGTCTTTTAAAAGGTTCTGAATGAATTCTGCTTCATATGAAAACAAACACAAATCGGCCACTAGGGTGCACATTTAGTACATTGGAATACCGACTGTCTGTTGAAATATAAATCCTCTAAACTCAACAAATATATTGTGGATCAAAAAGTCCAGACTTTTGATAATTTTATCTTAAGTATATATTCTGGTAGTTTCAGTGTGGTTTTTCACAAAATAAGAATTGTTATATTCCAAAACAAGAAATTTGTATTTTCGATTCCCATTATAGAAAAAGCTCTGTATAATGAGATGGAGGTCCTATCTTAGCTGCATAATTTTCGATTAACAGGGGATCCTGTATAACGTCCTATAGTATATACGTACATGAACAACACACAACAGGGTATCCTATAGAACGTCCTATATTAGATATATAATGTTGAGGAAACAGAGGATCATGTAGACCGCCCAATGGATCCTGTAAGCGCCTTATAGTATACACACGAAAAACAAACAACAGGGGATCAAATAGAAGGTCCCATCTAAGCTGCATTGTTGTCGATCAACAGGGGATCCTATAGACTGCCCAGGGGATCCTGTAGAACGCCCTATAGTATATACATGAACAACAAACAACAGGGAAACCTATCGAACGCCCTTTACTAGATATATAATGTTGAGAAAACAGGGGATACTGTAGAATGCCCTATAGTATATACACGAAAAACAAACAACAGGTGATCCTATAGATCCCATCTTAGCGGCATAACTTTCGAACAACAGGGAATCCTGTAGAACGCCCAGGGGATCTTGTAGAACGCCCTTAAGTATATACACGAAAAACAAACAACAGGGGATCCATCAGTAGGTCCTATCTTAGCTGTATAATTTTCGAACAACAGGGGATCCTGTAGAACGCACAGGTGATCCTGTAGAACACCCTATAGTATATACATAAAATACAAACAACAGGGGATCCTATACAACGTCATATAGTAGATATAGCATTTTGAGAAACAAGGATCCAGCAGACCGCCCAAGTGATCCTACAGACCGCCCAGTGGATTCCGTAGAACCCCCTATAGTATAAACATGAAAAACAATCAACATGGGGTCTTATAGCACGTCCTATAGTAGATATATAATTTCAAGACAAAGGAGGATCCTGCAGACCGCCAACTGGATCCTGTAGAACGCCCTATAGTATATACATGAACAAAAAACTACAGGGGATCCTATAAAAGGTCATATCTTAGCTGCAATGCATAATTTTCAAACTACAGGGGATCATGAGAACGCCCTATAGGATATACATGAGCAACAAACAACAGGGGGTCCTATAGAAGGTTCTATCTCAGATGCATAATTTTGGAACTACAGGGGATCCTGTAGACCGTCCAGGGGATCCTATAGAACGCCTTATAGTATATACATGAACAACACACAAAAGGGGATCTTATAGAACGTCCTTTAGTAGATATATAATGTTGAGAAAATTGGGGATCCTGTAGAACGCCCTATAGTATAGATACGAAAAACAAACAACAGGGGATCATGTAGAAGGTCCTATCTTAGCTGCATAATTTTAGAACTACAGGGGATCCTGTAGACCGTCCAGGGGATCCTGTAGAACGCCCTATAGTATATACATGAACAACAAACAACAGGGGATCCTATAGAACGTCATATAATTGATATACATGTATAATGTTATGAAAACATGGGATTCTGTAGACCGCCCAGAGGATCCTGTAGAACGCACTTTAGTATACAAACGAAAAACAAACATCACCGGATCCTTAAGAAGGTCCTATCTTAGCTGCATTATTTTTGATCAACAGGGGATCCTGTAGACCGCATAGGGGATCCTGTGGAACGCCCTACATTATATAATCGAAAAACAAACAACAGGGGACCCTATAGAAGGTCCTATCTAAGCTGCATTATTTCCAAACTGCAGGGGATCCTGTAGACCCCCAGGGGATCCTGAAGAACGCCCTATAGTATATACATGAAAAACAAGCAACAGGGGATTCTATAGAACGTCATATATATAGTTGATATATAATGTTGAAAAAACAGGGGATCCTGCAGACCTTCCAAGGGATCCTATATAACGCTAGCTTATATGGTATTTACATAATATCCTGTAGAACGCCCTAATAGTAACTTCATTATAAACAATGAACAAGGGTTCCTATAGAACGTCCTATAGTAGAATGTTCAGACAACAGGGGGTCCTGTAGACGACCAAGGGGATCCTGTAAACGTCCTATAGTAGATGTTTTATATCGAAACAGATTTTTTTATATTCAAATGAAAACCTAGCATTTTTTTGTCAATCAATCCAAAGCGAGAATTTATTATTCAACATCATATACATGCTTATAGGATGAATTCAGAATTGTCTTTGAATAACTGTATACTAGGCCCGATTTTTCTAATTATCAAAATGAAGACTAGATTAATTCGTTTCTTTAAACGCAGACCAGCCCCCACCGCCCCCTTACATTCCCGTAAAGGAATTTCTCGTGCCGTAGTACGTGTAATCTTTTTAGCGGATAATAGAAATATTATTAACTCCATAGTACATGTATGTTGAAAGCTGATGTTGGGACTTTTATTAGAAAGGGGCTAAGATTGCCGTCCAGAATATGAACCAGCACACAATAAATTGAATTATTTGAAAATGATAAAGCTGTTCGGCTAAGACGTCGAACGCTATTTGTCATAAATTACCCGAAAAATTAACAAAAGATAGGGCATAGAGAAGTTCTCGTTCGGACACACACTCCATTATGTATTTTAAAAAGGAATCTGTATTTGCTAAGAGGGCACACTGATATATTCTACTAAAATGAAAAGCGGTAGATTCATGTGATAAAAGAATTTATCATATACTTAGACTAAATAACATATAAATTTTACCGTATGATAATAGCCTTAAATTGACGTAAATTCCATATTTTTCGAATTGGTGCTTAGCGGGCTGACATGAAAAGTTTATCACATGCTTTGATTGTTATCACATGCCTTTCCGTAACGTTATCACATGGTATTCCGGTAATACTCAGCCAATTCCGGAAAATACACCTCAATGCTACGTTTTCAGTGAAAAACATTAGAAAGTAGTGTGAAAAACAATTACTTAAATACTGGAAAGTATATAGATTAAAATAATAAAATAATAATAATAATAAAAAAAAACCAAACAAACAAACTATTTAATAAATACATTTTTTAAGTTTTTCTGAAACATTATTTAGAAAGTTTCTTTAAAAAGTTGACTTTTCCAAACAATGATCATTCTGTATATTGTTAAATTATTTTTTTGTCGATTCGTTCATATTAAAATGTTTTTTTCTCTCTCTCTCTGTTGAGGCATATGATAAAAAGGTATCAATTTTTGGGTCCGACGGCCATGAACTTTTTTACTCTTTAAACTTCGGGAACCACGTAAAAGGATCAATAAATGAATCTGTTATTTTTCTCTACTGTTGAAGCATATGATAAAAAGATCATAACATGTCATTTTTCATATCGCATGTATTATCAGCCCTCGGTCAATATCAGCCCTCGAGCCATGCGGCTCTTGGGCTGATATTGAACCTAGGGCTGATAATACATGCGATATGAAAAATGCCATGTAATAATCTGATAAAGTTAAGCAAATTCACCTGAGTGTTTACATGAAAGTTAATGATTTTGTATCGTTTTTTAGAAAGTTTTACATGTTGAGAATATTCTATTTTTAGCATTAGTATTTTCGGAATCGTTTATAAATAGCCTATAAATAGAATATGCATAATTCATGATTCGTGACGTAGGGCGGTCTAGGCGTTCCCTTCTTCCGCTTACCGACAAGGCGACAAAAACAGGAGAACAAGCGAAAACATCGCTGTTCTGGCGACGCATATATTCCGGATAAAAAACATCTGCTGAAGGGTTTAGTTCTGAAATGTTTTTACCTAGTCATTCCTTCTTTTGAGGAAATTGAGGACAAGAACTGGAACATTCTTGGTGGTAAAGTTTATTTCTGTCTTTCTTCCAACAAACAGCGCAAATATGCTGAACTGTTCGCTGGACACCTCTAATAGAAGTCTGATGAGAACCATGATAAGTGCATCGGTTTCTGTTGTTTAATGTACAAAACCAAATTGTCTCATCTGTACTTTCAACTTTGAATGAGCTGTTTGAAATTTTTGATTTTGATAAAACATATGGTGTTAAAATAGGAAGCTCAATAACAGAAGGATCATCAGACCATTTATTTTGTCCGAGTTCAATTTTCCTTAACCAGGCTGCGTAAAAGGCTAAAAGGCCTTTCCAAGAATAAATCTGACTAGTACTTACTTAATGATACTTAATGATGTTTTCCGGTACAGGATCCTCACGGTTCCTCTTCACCAGACTCATATAATTGATTATTGTCTCCATTATTTCTGATGCTGCGTCCGGTTAATTCAGCTCGATAATCAGAATAATAGATTTCTTCGTATTCCTAGTATCCATCTAGTCTATTTTTGAATGAGTTTACAGATGGCGCTTTTGTTACTTTATCCGGTAACTTGTTCCATAATTTGTCTATTCTTACAGAAAAACTGTTTTTCCTCAGACTTGTTTTGAATCGTTGGTGAATGATTTTATTACTGTTTACTCTTGTGCTATGCCTATTTTCAGTGCTTGAAATTAATTTAAGGAATGAACTCGTTTCTGGATCGTAATTACCATTAAGTATCTTGTATGTCTCAATCATGTCCCCTCTGACCCTTCTATATGACAATATTGGCAGCTTAAGTTTTTTCAGTCTTTCCGGGTAGCTCAGTTTATTGAATCCTGGTATCTGTCGTGTTGCCCTTTTTTGTACATTTTCGATTTTGTCAATGGATTTCTTTTTAAAAGGTGCCCATACAGAACTAGCATAGTCTAAGTGTGTTCTCACCAATGTTTTGTAAAGAGGTATGAAGATTTTTTCATTTAAGTTTTTAAATGTCCTTCTAATTGCGGCAAAAGTTGAATTAGCTTTGTTCGCTTTTTCGCATATGTGTCTTTCAAAGGTTAAATCTTCATCAATTACTACTCCAATATCTTTCTCTCCTTTACATTTGCTTATATCATGACCTAATAGTTTGTAACTTGTCTTATCTTCTCTTACCCCTCTACTTATATTTATGTGTTTGCATTTTTCTGGATGGAACTGCAACAGCCATGTATCACTCCATTTCTCGAGATTGTTTAGATCATCTTGCAATATAATTTGATCTGATTTGCTTTCAATAATTCTGAAGATTTTTGTGTCATCCGCGAATAAGTATGCATCTGATGTCACGCAATCTGGCAAATCATTTATGTATAGAACAAATAACAGGGGACCTAATACTGAGCCTTGTGGAATTCCTGATGTTACATCTTTCCACTCTGATGTTTCCCCATTAACTGATACTCGTTGTTTTCTGTACGATAGAAAATCTGTAATCCACTCTAGGAATGGATTAGTTATTCCAAAATTTAGATTTTCTTAACGAGTCGTCTGTGGGGTACTGTATCAAAGGCTTTCATGAAGTCTGTATATATGCAGTCAATCTCATAGCCATTGTCTATAGCTTCTGTCCATTTATCTATTACCTCTAATAGTTGTAGTGATGTCGATCTCCCAGAGATAAAACCGTATTGTTTATTTTCTTTCATGTAACTAATTATATGTTCTCTTATAATTTTCTCCATTATTTTACAGACGACTGATGTGAGACTTACTGGTCTATAATTTTTAACTTGTGATTTATTCCCTTTTTTTGAATATTGCACTCACTTTGGCGCTTTTCCAATCCTTTGGAACTACCTTTTGTGTTAAAGATTGGCTAAAAATGATGCCAAGTGGTTCAGCTATACCTTCTTTGACTTCAAACAGCAGTCTTGGGTGTAGATTATCAGGGCCAGGTGATTTATCGGTTTTTATTTTCTGTAGGTGTTTCAAAACCAAATCAGTGCCAATATTTAATTCCTCTATTTTTTTATCTAATGGAATATGCTTAGGCTCTGGAATATTGCCTTGTGGTTCATTAGTGAATACGCTTGTAAAATACTCTGATAGTATCTCAGCCTTTTGTTTATTATCATCTGTTTTTTTTCAGATTTTACATCTTCTGTATCTACATGTAGGTCACCTATACCTTCCCTGGTCTTTGATTTTGGATTTTATGTAGCTCCATATAGCCTTTGGGTTTCTTTTGGCATTTTCAGATAATCCTTTTTCGAATAATTTCTTTTGTTTATTGACTGATGTTTTGGCCTGGTTTGTGACTTTATTGTATTCAGCTCTTGTTTCTGGATCTTGTTTAGTTATAATTTTTTTGGATAGAATATTTTCCCTTCTAATTAACTCTCTCGTTTTTTTTTGTCTATTGGGAATACATTTCTCTTTTTTCCTATTTGTGTCATAGTTTTTGTTGGTACAAATCTGCTCTCTAAATCTTTTAAAATGATTAAAAAATAATTCCAATTTTTATAAATGGAAAATTCAGCATTAAGCTTATTATGCCAGTCTATTTTATTCAGCTCTTGAATAAAATCTTTGTAATTTCCATGATTGTACAGATTAGATATTCTCGGTGCTCTTTTTATATTTACATAACGGTTAAAATCAAAGGATAGGACGCAGTGGTCACTTTTTCCCAGCGGGCTCATATATTCTAGGTTTGAAATCATCTATTCTTCGTTTGTAATTAGTAAATCAAGTGTATGGGGTGTGTCAGCTCCTCTCCATCGTGTTGGTTTTGTTGTGTGTTGGTACAGAAAATTGTCTTGTAGTGCTTCAAGAAATTTATTTTCAATGCTATTTGGTATATCCCCCTTTGTGTTCCATGTTTCTCAATTTATTTTACGTAATCTTTTTCAATACATTTAAGCGATCATTTCGTTCAATCTCAGAAATATCTGCTCGGGTGATAATTTCCAGCTCCCCAGCTGTAAATAGCTTCATGTCTAAGTTATTAGAGGACACCTGATCATTGACATATTCATATTGTAAGGAACTCTGAGGCCAAAGTAACTGAGTTTTAATCTTATCCGGAGACTTTGCTTAATACCTGATTTTGTTTTCTTTGATTTCTTTGATTTGTTGTGTTTTTTACGATTTGATGAACTGTCTGAATCTGTATCAGAATCAGAGCTAATCGAAATTATAATAGCTTTCTCACTACGTCGTATAGTATTGCCTCAGAACACTTGATTTTTCAGTCAAACCTAGCTTTGAAAGTATGGTGGCCCGCTCCAGTCATGCTTCAGTGATTCCCTATATAACCAACAACATTTTTCTCACGAAAGGGGGGCCCGGGCCCCCAGGCCTCACTGGATCCGCATATGAGACGTATTATTTAAAGTTTACATCCCATTTGAATTATTGCGCGGAAAGAACTCGCACATGTTTTAATTAAATAAGTTATTTCCCCTTAGTACCGCGAGAAGACAGGTAAATTTCTTCCTGGTTAAACTCCTCTTCAAACTTCCTGATAATTTCTGTGCTCTGCAGAAAACATTTATTATGTGAACTTTAAAAGAAGCAAGGTAAGAAAGAGATTATTTACAAGTTGTTTTTCTCTGTTTCTTTGAAAAAGAAACAGAGAAAAACAACTTGTAAATATCAAATGTTCAAATCTTTAAATATTAAAAGAGTGACCAACACCACCATTAAATATCATTTTAACAAGTATTTTAAAAAAACATGCACAACTTGCCAGAAAGTTTTACGTGTAGAATTTGGGCAGAATATGGAATAAGAAATCAATGACGTATATCATGTAGCATATATATATATACCTAAGACGCTAGTTGTAGTAATATAAATCATTGGACAACTTTCGTTTCTGTGCACACTGCCACTGGTGCACTTTTTTAAAATTTAAATCCCTCCACTGTGAGCACATACATGCCATATAGCTGAATGTGTTAATAACGGAAACGGAGAAAAAAAATACATTAATCCATAATTAAAATGCAGCATACAAGACTACAAGCTTTAAAATTTTGCACCATTTATGTGTATATTGTATCAATGTATGTCCTGTATCTTCCTCCTTTGATAGGAGCACCACCATGGGTTATTGTGTAGGATTAAATATTGTCCGCCATGAAAATTATGTCCATCGGACACTTTTTCACAATAAATTGTGTCCCAAGGATATAATGTTGTTATAAAATATTGTCTGGACGATAGTTACCTATGAAATAACAGTCAAGGGTCTAACTTAAATAAGTTATTAGATAAAAATAACATACACAAAGACAAAAAAAATCTGCAGGACAAAGATTTACAAATAGGTCAACAAGGCTAAAATTCTGTCGACTCCTTTATTGCTCTATAAACAACAATGTTTACCCATTTTTTAAGTTCAATTTGTTTATAAACAATATTTGATAGAGAGAAACTGAAATAAAGAGATAAAGATCAACAGAACAAGATCTACAAATAAGATAAAATGATTGTGTGTACAGGTCAGAGTTATCTTTCTTTGCATTTGTGTTTATAGTATTTTATGATTGTGTTTCGTAGGGTCTTTATATGAGACAAAGTTATTTTGATGATGTCACCTTAAACCTTTGATAAAGAATCTACATATCTTTACAACTGAGAGGATGTTATACTCATGCCTATTTCCACCCGGTTTCATATCAACATCATTGGAGCCTCTACTCTAGTTACTATCACCATATCATTTTCATGTTTCAGTGACATCTTTTTTTTTTGCAGGAACACATGAACCATTAAGTAACAATGATATAGGTTTCGATTGTAAAGCCAATCTGAAATCATGGCGTCTCTTTCTGAAGAAGAGGAGAATTATGTTCGGTTAGCCTTGTTATTGAAAGGAGTGACACCTAGAGCAGTCCGTACTTATTTTGACAGAGAATTTCCACCTACCTCTCTACCCTCAACACTAAGTACAAGCCACAACACTCTTTTGGACTTAAAAGTAAAGAGAATCATAAACCAGGCTCAGTGGAATCTTTTGATTCCAAGAAATGGTAGGTCTTTATGTGACTGCAGAAATTTTGTAAATTAAGCTTTCATTAACATGTGGTTCACAACCACTGAAATACAGGCTCCTGACTTGGGACAGGCACGTACATACAGAATGTGGAAGGGGGGGGGGGGGTAAAAAATATTAGCGGGATTCCAACCCTACCCCTAACCTGGGACAGTGGTGTAATAGTACAACATAAGAACGAACTATAAAAATCAGTTGAAAAAGCTTAACTCAGCCGATGGATACAAATAGAAATATATCTAACAAAAACAAGTGGACGTGGTCGGGTACTTGTACATCCCAACAACAAAAAGGCATAAAGTACAGTGAGAGTACTTGCAATTACTGACAGCTAGTTCAAAGCCAGAAACAACTTATAAGAAATCATGTATCTAAGACTAAATTATCAATCATTACACATCCAACATCCAATGGATTTAGTGTAAAGATGTCATAAACAGTCAGAGAAAAATACGACCTTTTTTTATTTTGAACCATTTTGGATAAGCTGTTTCATTCTTAAATACTAAATGGTCCCGTCCTAATGATAAAGACTTTAAATATAAAATAACAGAAGATTACCACGAACAATTTGAAATTTTCTTGTTTCATAGGTTGTACGAAAACATTTTTCATCCATTTAGAAATCAAAAGTGGGGTTAACTGGCAAAAAAGACGAAACCTGATTATCTCCTCTTTCCCATTGGACGGGTCTGCTTCCCGAGTGGAGTGGTAAACTGTATTTTTTGTGCAATATGTTTATTTTTCGCTCATCCTGTAATGACCATTTATGTCCTGATTGTAAATGAGCTTAATCCCCCTCCCCTTTTACGAACTTATATGAGAATGACATGCCTTGTATGTTTAAAACATCTGAGAATAAATGATTGTCCCCATAACATAAAGAATGATGACAAAAAAGGGAGAGCATTTATAAATAATTGTAATAAAGCTGTAGTACACTAATTCTATACATATTTATGTCTTTATATAAAAAAAATCCTACTGACTGACTCAAATCTTTCACACAAAAATTCTGTAAACAGGCTACAAACTAAAAAACCTTGTTCTCTTATACATGTAAATGAAATTATTGATTATTTCAAAGATATAATAATTATACCCCACGCAACGAAGTTGCGGAGGGTATAATGTTTTTGACCCGTCCGTCCGTCAGTCCGTCAGTCCTGTTTCTTGTCATCGCAACTCCTCTCAAACCACACAACAGAATTTCACGAAACCTTTTCAGATAATAAGGACATACTATGTAGTTGTGCATATCGACGGGAAATTGCGATTCAATTTTTTTTCTAGGAGTTACGCCCCTTTGAACTTATTTACTTTAATGTACTACTGCAACAGTTTGTCATCGCAACTCCTCTCAAACCACACAACAGAATTTCATGAAACTTTGTAGATAATAAGGACATACCTACATAGTAGATGTGCATATCAACAGGAAATTACGGATCAATTTTTTTTCTAGGAGTTATGCCCCTTTGAACTTATTTGCTTCAATGTAGATTATGTACTTCTGCAACAGTTTGTCATCTCAACTCCTCTGAAAACACACAACAGAATTTCATGAAATGTTGTAGATAATAAGGACATACTATGCATATTGACAGGAAATTATTATTCAATATTTTTTCTTATACAATTTTTTTTTCTTATACTTATTTAATTTCTCCAATGACAATGTGGGGACGTGGGGTATGTGAGCGTGCTCACTAAGGTTCTTTAATTTTTGTCAGTATTTTTAAAGTAATATTTTATCTGTAATTAGTTTTACGTAATATTTAAAATGGTGAGTGAAATACTCCAGCATAAGTTTACACCTTTTATATATATAAAAAAGAAGATGTGGTATGATTGCCAATGAGACAACTATCCACAAAAGACCAAAATGACACAGACATTAACAACTATAGGTCACCGTAAGGCCTTCAACAATGAGCAAAGCCCGTACCGCATAGTCAGCTATTAAAGGCCCCGATAAGACAATGTAAAACAATTCAAACCAGAAAACTAACGGCCTTATTTATGTAAAAATATGAATTTAGGACTATAAGTGATACATTTCTGTTGCTTTTGATGTTACAGGGGTTCCAGATTCCAAAACATTTGATGTAACGCTGATGATCTGTTTAATCAGAAACTTGACATCTATCAATCCTCCAATCAATGGATTTGACAGTCTACCACTACCAGGGGAGATAACTCCAGGACCTGATCTAGCCAGGATAAAATGTTACAGGAATAAACTAGCTCATCAGGATAGTAATACAATAGATACTACTTATTTCAATACAGCATGGAGGGATATATCAGAGGTAAGTGTGTTTCTACAATATTGATACTTGGATTTATATTTAACATGTTGGACTATGATCCCATTGTCAATACATAGCTAAGTAAAATAATATTTGAATTAAGTAATCAATAAACTTTTCTTACAATCTTGCATCTGAAGGGATCTTTGGGACTGAGGAAGGATGTCATAAACTTCCACATTGCACCATACACCATTCTGCATTCCACATCAAACACCACTACACCATTCCACATTGCACCATACACCATTCTGCATTCCACATCAAACACTACACCATTCCACATCGTACCATACACCATTCTGCATTTCACATCAAACACTACACTGTTCCACATTGCACCATACACCATTCTGCATTCCACATCAAACACTACACCATTCCACATTGCACCATACACCATTCTGCATTCCACAACAAACACTACACCATTCCACATTGCACCATATACCATTCTGCATTCCACATCAAACACTACACCATTCCACATTGTACCATACACGATTCTGCATTCCACATCAAACACTACACTGTTCCACATTGCGCCATACACCATTCTGCATTCCACATCAAACACTACACCATTCCACATTACACCATACACCATTCTGCATTCCACATCAAACACTACACCATTCCACATTGCACCATACACCATTCTGCATTCCACATCAAACACTACACCATTCCACATTGTACCATACACGATTCTGCATTCCACATCAAACACTACACCTTTCCACATTGCACCATACACCATTCTGCATTCCACATCAAACACTACATCATTCCACATTGCACCATACACCATTCTGCATTCCACATCAAACACTTCACCATTCCACATTGCACCATACACCATTCTGCATTCCACATCAAACACTACACCATTCCACATTGTACCATACACCATTCTGTATTCCACATCAAACACTACACCATTCCACATCGTACCATACACCATTCTGCATTCCACATCAAACACTTCACCATTCCACATTGCACCATACACCATTCTGCATTCCACATCAAACACTACACCATTCCACATTGTACCATACACCATTCTGCATTCCACATCAAACACTACACCATTCAACATTGTACCATACACGATTCTGCATTCCACATCAAACACTACACCATTCCACATTGCACAGTACACCATTCTGCATTCCACATCAAACACTACACCATTCCACATTGCACCATACACCATTCTGCATTCCACATCAAACACTACACCGTTCCACATTGCACCATACAGCATTCTGCATTCCACATCAAACACTACACCATTCCACATTGCACCATACACCATTCTGCATTCCACATCAAACACTTCACCATTCCACATTGTACCATACACCATTCTGTATTCCACATCAAACACTACACCATTCCACATCGTACCATACACCATTCTGTATTCCACATCAAACACTACACCATTCCACATCGTACCATACACCATTCTGCATTCCACATCAAACACTTCACCATTCCACATTGCACCATACACCATTCTGCATTCCACATCAAACACTACACCATTCCACATTGTACCATACACCATTCTGCATTCCACATCAAACACTACACCATTCAACATTGTACCATACACGATTCTGCATTCCACATCAAACACTACACCATTCCACATTGCACCATACACCATTCTGCATTCCACATCAAACACTACACCATTCCACATTGCACCATACACCATTCTGCATTCCACATCAAACACTACACCGTTCCAAATTGCACCATACAGCATTCTGCATTCCACATCAAACACTACACCATTCCACATTGCACCATACACCATTCTGCATTCCACATCAAACACTTCACCATTCCACATTGTACCATACACCATTCTGTATTCCACATCAAACACTACACCATTCCACATCGTACCATACACCATTCTGTATTCCACATCAAACACTACACCATTCCACATCGTACCATACACCATTCTGCATTCCACATCAAACACTTCACCATTCCACATTGCACCATACACCATTTTGCATTCCACATCAAACACTACACCATTCCACATTGCACCATACACCATTCTGCATTCCACAACAAACACTACACCATTCCACATTGCACCATACATCATACTGCATTCCACATTGCACCATACACCATTCTGCATTCCACATCAAACACTTCACCATTCCACATTGTACCACACACCATTCTGTATTCCACATCAAACACTACACCATTCCACATTGCACCATACACCATTTTGCATTCCACATCAAACACTACACCATTCCACATTGCACCATACACCATTCTGCATTCCACAACAAACACTACACCATTCCACATTGCACCATACACCATTCTGCATTCCACAACAAACACTACACCATTCCACATTGCACCATACATCATACTGCATTCCACATCAAACACTACACCATTCCACATTGTACCATACACCATTCTGCATTCCACATCAAACACTACACCATTCCACATTGTACCATACACCATTCTGCATTCCACATCAAACACTACACTGTTCCACATTGTACCATACGCCATTCTGCATTCCACATCAAACACTACACCATTCCACATTACACCATACACCATTCTGCATTCCACATCAAACACTACACCATTCCACATTGCACCATACACCATTCTGCATTCCACATCAAACACTACACCATTCCACATTGTACCATACACGATTCTGCATTCCACATCAAACACTACACCTTTCCACATTGCACCATACACCATTCTGCATTCCACATCAAACACTACACCATTCCACATTGCACCATACACCATTCTGCATTCCACATCAAACACTACACCATTCCACATTGTACCATACACCATTCTGCATTCCACATCAAACACTACACCATTCCACATTGCACCATACACCATTCTGCATTCCACATCAAACACTTCACCATTCCACATTGCACCATACACCATTCTGCATTCCACATCAAACACTACACCATTCCACATTGTACCATACACCATTCTGCATTCCACATCAAACACTACACCATTCAACATTGTACCATACACGATTCTGCATTCCACATCAAACACTACACCATTTCACATTGCACAGTACACCATTCTGCATTCCACATCAAACACTACACCATTCCACATTGCACCATACACCATTCTGCATTCCACATCAAACACTACATCGTTCTACATTGCACCATACAGCATTCTGCATTCCACATCAAACACTACACCATTCCACATTGCACCATACACCATTCTGCATTCCACATCAAACACTTCACCATTCCACATTGTACCATACACCATTCTGTATTCCACATCAAACACTACACCATTCCACATCGTACCATACACCATTCTGTATTCCACATCAAACACTACACCATTCCACATCGTACCATACACCATTCTGCATTCCACATCAAACACTTCACCATTCCACATTGCACCATACACCATTCTGCATTCCACATCAAACACTACACCATTCCACATTGTAGCATACACCATTCTGCATTCCACATCAAACACTACACCATTCAACATTGTACCATACACGATTCTGCATTCCACATCAAACACTACACCATTCCACATTGCACCATACACGATTCTGCATTCCACATCAAACACTACACCATTCCACATTGCACCATACACCATTCTGCATTCCACATCAAACACTTACACCGTTCCAAATTGCACCATACAGCATTCTGCATTCCACATCAAACACTACACCATTCCACATTGCACCATACACCATTCTGCATTCCACATCAAACACTTCACCATTCCACATTGTACCATACACCATTCTGTATTCCACACTAAACACTACACCATTCCACATCGTACCATACACCATTCTGTATTCCACATCAAACACTACACCATTCCACATCGTACCATACACCATTCTGCATTCCACATCAAACACTTCACCATTCCACATTGCACCATACACCATTTTGCATTCCACATCAAACACTTCACCATTCCACATTGTACCATACACCATTCTGTATTCCACACTAAACACAACACCATTCCACATCGTACCATACACCATTCTGTATTCCACATCAAACACTACACCATTCCACATCGTACCATACACCATTCTGCATTCCACATCAAACACGTCACCATTCCACATTGCACCATACACCATTTTGCATTCCACATCAAACACTACACCATTCCACATTGCACCATACACCATTCTGCATTCCACAACAAACACTACACCATTCCACATTGCACCATACATCATACTGCATTCCACATTGCACCATACACCATTCTGCATTCCACATCAAACACTTCACCATTCCACATTGTACCATACACCATTCTGTATTCCACATCAAACACTACACCATTCCACATTGCACCATACACCATTTTGCATTCCACATCAAACACTACACCATTCCACATTGCACCATACACCATTCTGCATTCCACAACAAACACTACACCATTCCACATTGCACCATACACCATTCTGCATTCCACAACAAACACTACACCATTCCACATTGCACCATACATCATACTGCATTCCACATCAAACACTACACCATTCCACATTGTACCATACACCATTCTGCATTCCACATCAAACACTACACCATTCCACATTGTACCATACACCATTCTGCATTCCACATCAAACACTACACTGTTCCACATTGTACCATACGCCATTCTGCATTCCACATCAAACACTACACCATTCCACATTACACCATACACCATTCTGCATTCCACATCAAACACTACACCATTCCACATTGCACCATACACCATTCTGCATTCCACATCAAACACTACACCATTCCACATTGTACCATACACGATTCTGCATTCCACATCAAACACTACACCTTTCCACATTGCACCATACACCATTCTGCATTCCACATCAAACACTACACCATTCCACATTGCACCATACACCATTCTGCATTCCACATCAAACACTACACCATTCCACATTGTACCATACACCATTCTGCATTCCACATCAAACACTACACCATTCCACATTGCACCATACACCATTCTGCATTCCACATCAAACACTTCACCATTCCACATTGCACCATACACCATTCTGCATTCCACATCAAACACTACACCATTCCACATTGTACCATACACCATTCTGCATTCCACATCAAACACTACACCATTCAACATTGTACCATACACGATTCTGCATTCCACATCAAACACTACACCATTTCACATTGCACAGTACACCATTCTGCATTCCACATCAAACACTACACCATTCCACATTGCACCATACACCATTCTGCATTCCACATCAAACACTACATCGTTCTACATTGCACCATACAGCATTCTGCATTCCACATCAAACACTACACCATTCCACATTGCACCATACACCATTCTGCATTCCACATCAAACACTTCACCATTCCACATTGTACCATACACCATTCTGTATTCCACATCAAACACTACACCATTCCACATCGTACCATACACCATTCTGTATTCCACATCAAACACTACACCATTCCACATCGTACCATACACCATTCTGCATTCCACATCAAACACTTCACCATTCCACATTGCACCATACACCATTCTGCATTCCACATCAAACACTACACCATTCCACATTGTAGCATACACCATTCTGCATTCCACATCAAACACTACACCATTCAACATTGTACCATACACGATTCTGCATTCCACATCAAACACTACACCATTCCACATTGCACCATACACCATTCTGCATTCCACATCAAACACTACACCATTCCACATTGCACCATACACCATTCTGCATTCCACATCAAACACTTACACCGTTCCAAATTGCACCATACAGCATTCTGCATTCCACATCAAACACTACACCATTCCACATTGCACCATACACCATTCTGCATTCCACATCAAACACTTCACCATTCCACATTGTACCATACACCATTCTGTATTCCACACTAAACACTACACCATTCCACATCGTACCATACACCATTCTGTATTCCACATCAAACACTACACCATTCCACATCGTACCATACACCATTCTGCATTCCACATCAAACACTTCACCATTCCACATTGCACCATACACCATTTTGCATTCCACATCAAACACTACACCATTCCACATTGCACCATACACCATTCTGCATTCCACAACAAACACTACACCATTCCACATTGCACCATACATCATACTGCATTCCACATTGCACCATACACCATTCTGCATTCCACATCAAACACTTCACCATTCCACATTGTACCATACACCATTCTGTATTCCACATCAAACACTACACCATTCCACATTGCACCATACACCATTTTGCATTCCACATCAAACACTACACCATTCCACATTGCACCATACACCATTCTGCATTCCACAACAAACACTACACCATTCCACATTGCACCATACATCATACTGCATTCCACATCAAACACTACACCATTCCACATTGTACCATACACCATTCTGCATTCCACATCAAACACTACACCATTCCACTTTGTACCATACACCATTCTGCATTCCACTTCAAACACTACACTGTTCCACATTGTACCATACGCCATTCTGCATTCCACATCAAACACTACACCATTCCACATTGCACATTGCACTATGCACCATTCCAATTGCACCATACACCATTCCACATTGCACCATAAACCATTCCACATCAGACACTACATCATTCCCCTTTGCACTTTGCGCCATTCAAATTGCACCATACACCATTCCTCATTGCACCATTCCACATCAGACACTACACCATTCCCCTTTGCACTATGCAGCATTCCAATTGACCTTTTCAGGATCTAAAGGACTATGGGTAATCTCACTGTTCATGTTTAAAAATCATCTGCTCTGAAACTAGTTGAATTGCTACCAAACTGTACCTGAATGTTTCTTAGGGTGTCATGCGTCTAAATTGTATCTGCATGATCTGGGGATTTAATATATTAATAAACCTGGATGATGTTGCTATATAGACATGATAGAGAGCAAGTTAAAGATCGTGAAATGCAGTTATTGGGATACGATTGCTGTCAAGCAACCTGAAGACTTCTACCATTGACTCCTTTCCAAGGTCTTCCAAGGCCCTCACATCAACCGTTTTGTGCATTATATTAAGGAACAACTTAGATTCTTAAGATTGTCTTGTTATAAAAGGTAAAAACAAACAAACAGATTGTATTTAAACAACTTTCCTATAATTTTCATCTCATAATCTTCATGTTTTGTTATATCCTTTTTTTGTATGCGTTTATTTTTTAATACGGAAAATCAGAATTAAGCAGTATTTATATTTAGGGTTTCATATATTTAGAAACACGTCAAAGAGGGAATTCCGCAGTTATGTTAAAATGCGAGTTCATCATTATCAGAGTTGTTCTGATAAAACTATTTCTGTTAGATAAGTACTGAAGTGGAGTTTTACTTATATGTTACCATAGTTACCGTTATAAAAATGAAACTTTGATATTGAACACCCATAAAAAAATGGAGAACCATCTAGGACGTTTAACTAACATTTAATATACGTCCTTGCTACAATTAACCTAGATGAAATCATAATTCAAACGATTTGTTTAGGTAATTTTGCGCATGCGTATAGTTTTTTTGACCTGTAGAGGTATCAGACTAAATGGTTGATCTGGTTTCCCAACTCCATTGATTAATTTGGAAACTCGAGAGATCCTTTCTGTGTCTATCTGTTATTTAGGGTTATTGTTGTTGCATGATTTTAAATCATGTGCCACATTTAAATTAAAATTTCTTTAGCATGTTGTAATTATTTAAATAACTTTCATATGTGTTTATTTGCTATTAATTATTCCTGTTTTGTTAACATTTTGAGTAGATCAATAATGAACTTGGTCATTGATAGATTGTGAACAACATGAGTTTATTTAAAATGATTTATACTTTATACTGTTATGGGTAACTCTCGTACCTTATCGTGTTGTTCATTAACATTCGGACATTTAATGCAGGGAACCAGATTTAGAGTTGTCGCCCATACAATACTTCGGTCAATTAAGAATCAAAATACGACGACACGACAAGTAAAATTGATCTGTTCTGTCAATTGATGTTGAATTATCATTAAAAGCGATGGCAATTTAAACAGAGGAATGTGTACGGAAAGGAGTCATGCCCACTGAGCTAAAGGAAATTAAATATTTAATGAATTAGAATTGGGATTCCTCCTAGAATTCACGTAGGAAAATAGATGATAAGGTACGAAGTGAGATACCTTCTCTCTATATAATATATCAGTGACCCCTGTGGATAGTAAACTTAGAATTGATAGTACAAAAATAAAACACAATAATTACATTGTTCATACACTTGTATCAGAGATTGGCTATTTTCTAAAGTTGAAAATCTAATCAAATAGAGAATACAGGTGCAGTTAAATGTGGAGAATAATACTAATATCAATGAAAACAATAACAATCGTATCCCTCAGAGGAATCATGCTCTTTGATTGTATTTTAAAATGACCGCAAAAATTTTAATTTTTCGTCGTATATTGCTATCACGTTGGCATCGTCGTCTACATCGTCGTCGTCGTCCGAATACTTTTTAGTTTTCGCACTCTAACTTAAAAGTGAATAGAAATCAATGAAATTTTAACACAAGGTTTATGACCACTAAAGAAAGGTTGTGATTGATTTTGGGAGTTTTGGTCCCAACATTTTAGGTATTAGGGGACAAAAAGGGCCCAAATAAGCATTTTCTTGGTTTTCGCACTATAACTTTAGTATAAGTATATAGAAATCTATGAAATTTTAACACAAGGTTTATGACCACAAAAGGAAGGTTGGGATTGATTTTGGGAGATAAGGTCCCAACAGTTTAGGAATTAGGGGCCAAAAAGGGGCCCAAAATAAGCATTATTCTTGGTTTTCGCACCATAACTTTAGTATAAGTAAATAGAAATCTATGAAATTTAAACACAAGGTTTATGACCATAAAAGGAAGGTTTGGTTTGATTTTGGGAGTTTTGGTCCCAACAGTTCAGGAATAAGGGCCCAAAGGGTCCAAATTGAACTTTGTTTGATTTCATTAAAAATTGAATGATTGGGGTTCTTTGATATGCCGAATCTAACTGTGTATGTAGATTCTTAATTTTTGGTCCTGTTTTCAAATTGGTCTACATTAAGGTCCAAAGGGTCCAAAATTAAACTTAGTTTGATTTTAACAAAAATTGAATCCTTGGGGTTCTTTGATATGCTGAATCTAAAAATGTACTTAGATTTTTGATTATTGGCCCAGTTTTCAAGTTGGTCTAAATCGGGGTCCAAAATTAAACTTTGTTTGATTTCATCAAAAATTGAATAATTGGGGTTCTTTGATATGCCAAATCTAACTGTGTATGTAGATTCTTATTTTTTGGTCCTGTTTTCAAATTGGTCTACATTAAAGTCCAAAGGGTCCAAAATTAAACTAAGTTTGATTTTAACAAAAATTGAATTCTTGGGCTTTTTTGATATGCTGAATCCAAACATGTACTTAGATTTTTGATTATGGGCCCAGTTTTCAAGTTGGTTCAAATCAGGATCCAAAATTATTATATTAAGTATTGTGCAATAGCAAGAAATTTTCAATTGCACAGTATTCAGCAATAGCAAGAAATCTTCAATTGCACAGTATTGTGCAATAGCAAGAAATTTTCAATTGCACAGTATTGCGCAATAGCAAAAAATCTTCAATTGCACAGTATTGTGCAATAGCAAATATTTTCAATTGCACAGTATTGCACAATAACAAGAAATATATAATTGCATAATATTGTGCAATAGCAAGAAATTTTTCAATTGGAGTTATCTTTCTTTGTCCAGAATAGTAGTTGAATCAACTTAAATCATTGTTTTATACAATATACAATGTATATTTACTTTTACTATTTTCTGATAAATTAAAACAATCATTACCATTCATTGATAACAAGCACTTTTTTTACATTTTGATATTTAATGATGTATTTAAATGAGTAGTTATTGTTGCAAACTCCATTAGAAATTTGAATTGAGATCAGTTTTGGAAAAAGGGAAAGGGGGATGTGAAAAAAAAATCGGGGGGAGGGGGTGTAAATTTTTCTCATTTCAGATTTCATAAATAAAAAGAAAATTTCTTCAAACATTTTTTTGAGAGGATTAATATTCAACAGCATAGTGAATTGCTCAAAGGCAAACAAAATATTTTAAGTCTCATTAGACCACATTCATTCTGTGTCAGAAACCTATGCTGTGTCAACTATTATAATCACAATCCAAATTTAGAGCTGAATCCAGCTTGAATGTTGTGTCCATACTTGCCCCAACCATTCAGGGTTCAACCTCTGCGGTCGTATAAAGCTGAGCCCTGCAGAGCATCTGGTTTATATCTAAAAAAAAAAGGCGTCATGGTAGTTGATACAAAACTGACAAAGCAAAAATTATTAGCAAGTTAAGGTCTATATAATGTTAGATTTTCTGATAAAATTGGAGATCCATTATTGGCATTTTGATGCCCCCGCTGTAGCAGAGGGGGCATTTAGTTTTACCCTTGTCCGTCTGCACGTCCGTGTATCCCGAACTTGGTTTCGGTTCTGTAACTTTAATTTGCCTCAACCAAATGTTTTGAAACTTGCACACAATGCCTATTACTACAAAACATAGATCAAGTTTGAATTTTGGTGGCGTCACTTTTACCGTTCTAGAGTTATGCCCCTTTTCAAATGAAAAAATTGCTGAATTTTTCATTTCTGTTTTCTAACTTTAGTTTGCTCAACCAAATGTTATGAAGCTTATACACAATGCTCATTACCACAAAAAAAAAGATCACGTTTGAATTTTAGTGGCGTCACTTTTACAGTTTTAGTGTTATGCCCCTTTACAAAGGGAAAAATTGCTGAATTTTCATTTCTGTTCTCTAACTTTAGTTTGCTCAACCAAATGTTATGAAACTGATACACAATGCTCATTATATGTTTATAAAGCACAGCATGGCAAGTTTCCTAGTTACCTTCAAAATTTAATTTCTCCATACAAACCAAGTAGATCCCTCAGGTCGGAAAATAGTATGCTTCTACATCCTCCAAATGACGTTCGAACAAAAAGTTACGGTGAGAGGCGTTTTGACAAGGCTGCACCTACACTCTGGAACAATTTGCTATTGTCTTTAGGGAGTGTAAATTCTTTAGATGGTTTTAAAAAGCAACTCAAGACTCATTTATTTCGGACTGCTTTTAAGGATTTCTTGTAGATTTTATATACTTTTAATTGACTGCATTAGTTTTAGACAGTTTTGTATATTTTAGGGTACATGCATTTTTCATTTCTTTTATTTCTGTTTTTTCTTTTTTTTAAGTATCTTATAAATTTTTATATGCTTGTTTGATTCTTTTAAGATAGTGCTTTGTAATCTATGATTTATGTATTTTTGTATTTATATATTTTTAAATGTGAAGCGCTTAGAGTAATTTTTGTTATTATATAATGCGCTCTATAAATATTGTATTTATTATTATTACCACAAAAAAAAAGATCACGTTTGAATTTTAGTGGCGTCACTTTTACAGTTTTAGTGTTATGCCCCTTTACAAAGGGAAAAATTGCTGAATTTTTCAATTCTGTTCTCTAACTTTAGTTTGCTCAACCAAATGTTATGAAACTTGTAGACAATACTTATTACGCCAAAACACATATCAAGTTTGAATTTTGGTGACATCACTTTCACCGTTCTAGAGTTATGGCCCTTTACAAAAGGAAAAATTGCTGAATTTTTGGTTACTGTTTTTAACTTTAGTTTGCCTTAACCAAAAGTTTTGAAACTTATACACAAGGGTTATTACCCCAAAACACAGATCAAGTTTGAATTTGGGTGGCATCCCCTTTACCGTTCGAGTTATGCCACTTTACAAATTTCCGTTCTCAAATTAGATATAAGAAGATGTGGTATGAGTGCCAATGAGACAACTCTCCATCCAAGTCAAAATTTATAAAAGTAAACCAATATAGGTCAAAGTACAGTCTTCAACATGGAGCCTTGGCTCACACCGAAAAGCAAGCTATAAGGGCCCCCCAAATTACTAGTGTAAAACCATTCAAACGGATAAATCAGGGGTCTAATCTATATAAAAAAACGAGAAATGAGAAACACTTATGAACCACATCAACAAACAACAACTACTGAACATCAGATTCCTGACTTAGGACAGGTGCAAACAGTTGCAGCGGGTTTAAAGTTTTAATGGTACCAAACCTTCAGCCTTATCTGAAATAATAGTGCAAAATCACAACATAGAAAGACACACTATAAAATATCAATTGAAATGGCTTAACTCAATCAAAATACATATTAACACCAGTGAACATACACTGAACAAATAAATATGATCTATGATACAATGTAAATACTAAATAAATAAACTAAGGGAAGAATAATTAAAGTAACATGTTATACCGCTGTGAAATGTTAAACAATTTGACTCAACCAAATGTTATGAAACGTATACACAATGCTTATTACCACAAAAATCAGATCAAGTACAAATTTTGGTAGCCCACTTTTACAGTTTTTGAGTTGTGTCCCTTTTTAACAGTATATGCAAGCGGGGGCATCATCTGTGTCCCATAGACACATTCCCCAATTATTTTTTTACTTATTTACCACAATAACCCAATTGAAGAGCAGCCCAAAATACACTTTATAATGTAATTGATGATCCTGTGGTACAACTGTATACTGTACACACAATTTAATCCTCATGGTTACAGCATTGCCTAGCAATCTTGATTTACAAGCAAGGCTCGTTTAAATGAATTAAAAATGATTATTGTATCTATAGACATACATGATAATGAATGATGTTTTGAAGAATGAAAAAAATATCAAAAATTGAACTATTCATTTCTAGGCTGTAGGTCGATTGGGAGGTCAAACAATGTATCAAGAGTGTCAAGGGTTAAAGGTGAAAATCTTGGACCAGTCTAATCAGGAAATTATGTTGGAAATCAAACATTCACTGGAAGAGTTGAAAGAACTGAAACTAGCAATGGAAATTTTGAAAGACCCAATACCATGGCACATCAAAGGTACATTATACTTATTGATACAGATAAAAATAGACTATCAATTGACAGGGTAAATATTTACCAATTCTTCATTTTCTCATATATTTTTCAATATTTTAATCCTATACGTCACGTATATTGATCGAAACAAATATCAACATTCCCTACAGAAATGTATCGCCTGTGAAGAAAGTCGCAGTATGAGAGACTTGGGTATGAAAAACCTGTTGGATCTACGGCATAAACTATTTGTTTAAAGCTTTATATTTCAGAAGGAAGAAGACCTGGATGCTTCATACCTCATTTTCATGGTTGCGTGACTGCTTGAGAAAAAGAATTACAGTTTTCTTTTTAAGTGAAATACTCACTTATTATGAGTATCAGGATAACTATATTTGGTATATTGGTTCTTGCAACGTATACATGTCCGTCAGGTAGGGTTCCCCTGACCTCGATCTTATTCTATGGATCAAGGTCAAGGACAATGTACATATGACAGACAAAATCTTTGTAACATAAGGTATCCGCACACAAGGTATCAAGGTTAAAAATACATGGTAAAGTCCATATCTCAGATAATAAAAGCGATAGGTCAAAAATTTTTGGTTTATGGAATGATTGCTTTCATGATTCATTGGGTAATGTTTAGTTTTTTGTGGTTTGATTTGTTTTCCAGGTACTATATATAATCAATACGACCACTATATTTGATGTATGGAATGACTGTCAGTTGTATACATGTCTGTATGACAGGTTCCATCTAACCTTAACCTCATTTTCATGGTTCATTAGACAATTTTAAGTTTGTGTGGTTTGGTTTATTTCTCAGATATTATAAGCGATAGGTCAGTTATATTTAGTGAATGGAACAATCTTGAGGTGTACATATCTGTCTGGTATGGTTCATATGACCTGATCTCATTTTCATGGTTCTTTGGTCAATGATAAGTTTTCGTAATTATGTCAATTTATAAATTACTAAAAGCAAAAGGTCAACTGATTTTGGTGTCTAGAATTATTGTAAGGTGTACATGTCTGTCTGGCAGCTAGAGTTCATATGACCTTGACCTCATTTTCATGGTTCATTAGTCAATGTTAAAATTGAGTGGTTTGATCTGTTTCTCTGGTACTTTTAGCAATGGGACCACCATATTTAGTGTATATAATGATTGTAAGGTATGCATGTCTGTCTGGCATGGGTCATATGACCGTTACCTCATTTTCATAGTACATTGTTAATGGTAAGATGATGGGATACCAGTAGTAAACCCTTCATATTACAGACTTTCAACATGAGTTCAATGATAAGTAAAATAGGCAAGACAATTCAGTGTGTGCACTCTTGTTTCTATTATTAAGAGTAATAATATCACTCTATTTGGTATACATGTCCATGAGACAGGATTTATCTCACCTTAACCTCATTTTCAAGTTTCATGTGTCAATGTTAAGTTTTCATGGTTAGGTTTGTGTCTCAGTTGTAATAAGCAATAGATCAACAAATGTGTGTATGGAATCATTTAAAGATGTCTGTCTGATAGGATTCATCTGAACTTGACCTCATTTACATACATTCTTGATAATGTCATGTTAATGTGATACTTGTAGGAAAATCTTTATTTTAGACTTTCAGCAGAATTTCAATTATGATCAGTTAAGACAGTTTAGCAGGCACCCTTTAAACTCTTGCATGTCTTGTTTTCATATTTTGGCCAGATTTTTTTTCTTGTTTTTTTTTCTTCTTAACAGAACCTAGGCTAACCTATAAGGGACATGTAACCTTGGCATACACATGTAAAATTGTGTGCATAGTCAGATCTCAGTAGGGTCATTATCATTTATTCACCTCAAATTGATGTACTCAAATATGTATAGTAAGTAAATAAAAAAGTATTTGCTGAAATATTGGATATGCTTCAATTTTTAACAAGTGACTGAGCTTAACCATTTGTAATGTTTGTGCTTATTCAAAGAGCAGAGCATCATTCAATAAATTTGTAAAACCTATGGAGTTATTAAATGTATGCAAAGTACTAAATTTTAAAATAACTTATTCATTGTTATTGTGTAATAAACAAGGATTTATTACCAACAGAAGCTACATCACAAGGGACTTTTTAGGGTATGCTCAATTACTGAAAAATAAATATCACTTTGGACCCCGAACATTTCACCACACATGTGCAAATGTCTCAGCTTTGAAACAAGCCATCATACATATTTATGCAAGTTTGCCATATGGGCAGAGGAATTGAGTAAAAATCTTACCATTATCGCCTTCCTGAAATGAATTGTGCATATTGAACAAGTAGGCCAATAACACAGCTTTGTCCTAGCCAAAACTTTTTTTAAACTTTGTATGAAGGTGTATAACTATCATTATATGACGCTGTTGTGTTTGATCTTTATGTGACCTTGACCTTTAACCTGATGGACAAATTAGTTGATTTTTGGGGATATTTTTTTATTTGGCGTTTCATATTTAGTATAAGGGTTCACCAATGAGTCCATACACCATGATGAATGACATGACCATTCATCTGAAGATCAAATACGTAAGCATGTTCAGAGGAACCCAAAATCATGTATTTTAATGATTTATTTTACAAATTGTGATATTTTTATACGACCGCAAAAATTGAAAATTTTTTGGTCGTATATTGGTATCATGTTGGCATCGTCGTCCGAATACTTTTAGTTTTCGCACTCTAACTTAAGTTAAAGTGAGTAGAAATCTATGAAATTTTAACACAAGGTTTATAACCACAAAAGGAAGGTTGGGATTGGTTTTTGGAGTTTTTGTCCCAACATTTTAGGAATTAGGGGCCAAAAAGGGCCCAAATAAGCAGTTTCTTGGTTTTCACACTATAATTTTAGTTTAAGTAAATAGAAATCTATGAAATTTTGACACAAGGTTTATGACCACAAAAGGAAGGTTGGGATTGATTTTGGGAGTTTTGGTTCGAACAGTTTAGGAATAAGGGGCCAAAAAAGGGCCCAAATAAGCATTATTCTTAGTTTTCGCACATTAACTTTAGTATAAGTAAATATAAATCAACCACATTTAAACACAAGGTTTATGACCATAAAAGGAAGGTTGGGATTGATTTTGGGAGTTTTGGTCCCAACAGTTTAGGGATAAGGGGCCCAAAGGGTCCAAAATTAAACTTTGTTTGATTTCATCAAAAATTGAATAATTGGGGTTCTTTGATATGCAAAATCAACTGTGTATGTCGATCTTAATTTTGGTCCCTTTTTCAAATTGGTCTACATTAAAGTCCAAAGGGTCCAAAATTAAACTAAGTTTGATTTTAACAAAAATTGAATTCTTGGGGTTCTTTGATATGCTGAATCTAAAAATGTACTTAAATTTTTGATTATTGGCCCAGTTTTCAAGTTTGTCCAAATCGGGGTCCAAAATTAAACTTTATTTGATTTCATCACAAATTGAATAATTTGGGTTTTTTGATATGCCGAATCTAACTGTGTATGTAGATTCGTAATTTTTGGTCCCGTTTTCAAATTGGTCTACATTAAGGTCCAAAGGGTCCAAAATTAAACATAGTTTGAAATTAACAAAAATTGAATCCTTGTGGTTCTTTGATATGCTGATTCTAAAAATGTACTTAGATTTTTGATTATTGGCCCAGTTTTCAAGTTGGTCCAAGTTGGGGTCCAAAATTAAACTTTGTTTGATTTCATTAAAAATTGAATAATTTGGGTTCTTTGATATGCCAAATCTAACTGTGTTTGTAGATTCTTAATTTTTGGTCCCGTTTTCAAATTGGTCTACATTAAAGTCCAAAGGGTCCAAAATTAAACTAAGATTGATTTTAACAAAAATTAAATTCTTGGGCTTCTTTGATATGCTGAATCTAAACATGTACTTAGATTTTTGATTATGGGCCCAGTTTTCAAGTTGGTCCAAGTCAGGATCCAAAATTATTATATTATAAGTATTGTGCAATAGCAAGAAATTTTCAATTGCACATTATTCAGCAATAGCAAGAAATCTTCAATTGCACAGTATTATGCAATAGCAAGAAATTTTCCATTGCACAGTATTGCACAATAGCAAGAAATCTTCAATTGCACAGTATTGTGCAATAGAAAGTATTTTCAATTGCACAGTATTGCGCAATAGCAAGAGATATCTACTTGCACAATATTGTGCAAAAGCAAGAAAATTTCAATTGGAGTTATCTTTCTTTGTCCAGAATACAATGTAGCAGTTGAATCAACTTAAATCATTGTTTTATACAATATACAATGTATATTCACTTTTACTACCAACTGATAAATTAAAACAATCTTTACCATTCAGTGATAACAAGCACTTTTTTTTACATTTTAATATTTTATGATGTATTTAAATGAGTAGTTATTGTTGCAAACTCCATTAGAAATTTGAATTGAGATAAGTTTTGGAATAAGGGAAAAAATTGGGGGGTGGGGGGGGGGGGGGGGGTAATTTTTTCTCATTTCAGATTTCATAAATAAAAAGAAAATTTCTTCAAACATTTTTTTGAGAGGATTAATTCAACAGCATAGTGAATTGCTCAAAGGCAAAACAAAAATTTTAAGTTCATTAGACCACATTCATTCTGTGTCAGAAACCTATGCTGTGTCAACTATTTAATCACAATCCCAATTTAGAGCTGAATCCAGCTTGAATGTTGTGTCCATACTTGCCCAAACAGTTCAGGGTTCAACCTCTGCGGTCGTATAAAGCTGCGCCCTGCAGAGCATCTGGTTATAGTACTGATCCTTGGTTAGTGTCTTACTAATAAGTATATTTTTTAGGGGTTATTTTCAATTTCGATTGTATCAAGACAAGTAGATGTGATATGATGGCCAATGAGACAAATATTGACAAAAGGACAAGCAGGTATGCAACCACTGGTCAGCATCCAGCCATCAACAATGAGTACAACAGATATTGTATAGCAAATTGTATAGTAAGGTATGAAAACAAAATGTGAAACAACTTACACCATAGACTTATTTTACCATTTTATATCTGTTTTAAATGATTATAATTAATTCATATGAATAGTAAGTTTTTAATGCCCCGCCATAGCGGAGGGGGCATTAAGTTATACCCTTGTCAGAACGTACGTATGTAGTACCGTCCGTACGTCCATTCGTCCCAAAGTTGGTTTTCGTTCTATAATTCTGGTTTGCCAAATGTTACCAAATGTTATAAAACTTTTACACAATGATTATTACCTCAAAACACAGATCAAGTTTGAATTTTGGAGGCGTCACTGTAACCGTTCTAGAGTTGTGCCCTTCACAATGTCGTTTCCGTTAACTAACTTTAGTTTGTCTCAACCAAATGTTATGAAATTTATACACAATGCTTATTACTACAAAATACAGATCAAGTTTGAATTTTGGTGGTGTCACTTAAACCGTCTAGAGTTGTGCCGATTTAGTTTCCGCTCTCTAACTTAAGTTTGCCTCAACCAAATGTTATGAAACTTATACACAATGCTTATTACCACAAAATACAGATCAAGTTCGGTTTTTGGTGGTGTAACTTTTACTGTTCTAGAGTTATGTCACTTACAAAAGGAAAAATTGCTGAATTTTTCGTTTCAGTTCTCTAACTTAGTTTGCCTCAACAAAATGTTACGAAACTTATACACAATAAAATTGAGAATGGAAATGGGGAATGTGTCAAAGAGACAACAACCCGACCAAATAAAAAACAACAGCAGAGGGTCACCAACAGGTCTTCAATGCAGCGAGAAACTCCCGCACCCGGAGGCGTCCCCCAGCTGGCCCCCAAACAAATATATACTAGTCCAGTGATAATGACCGCCATACTAATTTCCAAATGGTACACAAGAAACTAAAATTAAAATAATACAAGACTAACAAAGGCCAGAGGCTCCTGACTTGGGACAGGCACAAAAATGCGGCGGGGTTAAACATATTACTACAAAACTCAGATCAATAACAAATTTGGGTAGCATCACTTTTACTGTTCTTCAGTTATGTCCCTTTATAACTTTATATGATATGCAAGCGGGGGCATCATCTGTGTCCCATTGACACATTCCCCATTTATTTTATTTCTAATTAGCTACACTTAATATATTTTTCAGAGCTGATAAAAAAACAAATAGAAGACTGGGAAAAGAAAGATAACATGTTCGTGTCTACAAGAGCCAGTGATTATGTCATGGAACAGTTACAGGACAACAGTTGTTTGACATTAACCGCCCCATCAGGAGTTGGAAAATCATTTATTGCAAGACACACAGCACTTCTTTTAAAGAAGGAAGGATACAACATAATACCAGTGTACTTACCAACAGACATTAGAGATTATTATCAGCCTGATAAACAGACCGTCTTCATTGTAGATGATATTTGTGGAAATTTTACTGCCAACCAACAACAGATTGATAACTGGAAACAACTGTTACCTGTGATTAACACAATTATTGCAGACAAATGTTGTAAGATTATTGTATCTTGTAGATTACAAGTTTATAAAGATAATAAGTTTAAGACATTATCACCTTTTAAATCATGTGAATGTAACTTAATATCAGCTAAGTTATGTCTTACATCTGTAGAGAAAACAAATATAGCAAAAACCTATATTAGTACAAGTATGACAGATATTGATGATTTATCTTTTAAATGTGATTTTTTCCCACTGTTATGTTCCTTATATCACGAAAAAGAAGATGTAGATGTCAAAGAGTATTTCAAAAATCCTTTTGATGTCTATAAACGTGAGCTAGACAGGTTAAGCGAGCATGGTGATGAAGGGAACTATAAAATATGTAGTCTTGCTTTAAGTGTTCTCTTTAATAATCAGCTAAGTGAGAAATGGTTCCAAGGTAAAGTTACAAATGAACAACAAAATATTATAGAAGACACATGTGATGCTTGTAAATTGAATAGAAGTACATCGAAAGCAAAACTTAAAGAGGCTATTGATACTCTAGATGGTACATTTATCTATAAACAGAATGGTATTTATAGAACTGTACATGATAAACTTTTTGACTTCCTTGCTCATTACTTTGGTCAGAAAATGATAGAATGTTTAATAGACCATGGTGATAGTGATTTAGTACATGCACGTTTTACTTGTCAGAAATCATCAGATGACAAGAATAGTAACATAGACTTCATTATAGAAATACCAGATGATTATTTAGAATCATATTTACAAAGGTTTATAAAGGACTGGTCAACAGGAAAGGTGTCAGTTGTATTCAGTAACATTAATATGGAAGTATCATCATTCAGACAAAAGTTATTACAGTACCTACTACAACTAGACAAACCACAACAAGTAACATTAGCCAATACCAAGGATACAGTGGAACCAAAGGAAAGCTGTGCATCAGGTACTACTCCACTGGTATGGAACTGTTATGATGGTTATACTGATATGGTACAGTGGATGTTACATAATGATGTGGATGTGGATCAGTGTAGAGATGATGAGGTTACTGGACTAATCATGGCAAGTATGGAAGGACATTCTGATATAGTAAAGTTACTGTTAGAGAGGAATCCTAATGTTGATCTATGTAACAATGATGGCTGTAGTCCTCTGTTCTGGGCAAGTCAGGAAGGACATACTGATGTAGTAAAGTTACTGTTAGAGAGGAATCCTAATGTTGATCTATGTAACAAGGATGGCAGAAGTCCTTTGTTATTGGCAAGTAATAAAGGACATACTGATATAGTAAAGTTACTGTTAGAGAGGAATCCTAATGTTGATCTATGTGACAAGGATGGCTGTAGTCCTCTGTACATGGCAAGTCAGCAGGGACATTCTGATATAGTAAAGTTACTGTTAGAGAGGAATCCTAATGTTAATCTATGTGACAATAATGGCAATAGTCCTCTGTACTGGGCAAGTTATAAAGGATATACTGAGATAGTAAAGTTACTGTTAGAGAGGAATCCTAATGTTGATCTATGTGACAATAATGGCTGTAGTCCTCTGTACTGGGCAAGTTATAAAGGATATACTGATATAGTAAAGTTACTGTTAGAGAGGAATCCTAATGTTAATCTATGTGACAAGGATAGCTATAGTCCTCTGTTATATACAAGTTCTTATGGACAAACTGATATAGTAAAGTTACTGTTAGAGAGGAATCCTAATGTTGATCTATGTGACAATAATGGCTGTAGTCCTCTATACTGGGCAAGTCAGGAAGGATATACTGATATAGTAAAGTTACTGTTAGAGAGGAATCCTAATGTTGATCTATGTGACAAGGATGGCTGTAGTCCTCTGTACATGGCAAGTCAGCAGGGACATTCTGATATAGTAAAGTTACTGTTAGAGAGGAATCCTAATGTTAATCTATGTGACAATAATGGCAATAGTCCTCTGTACTGGGCAAGTTATAAAGGATATACTGAGATAGTAAAGTTACTGTTAGAGAGGAATCCTAATGTTGATCTATGTGACAATAATGGCTGTAGTCCTCTGTACTGGGCAAGTTATAAAGGATATACTGATATAGTAAAGTTACTGTTAGAGAGGAATCCTAATGTTAATCTATGTGACAAGGATAGCTATAGTCCTCTGTTATATACAAGTTCTTATGGACAAACTGATATAGTAAAGTTACTGTTAGAGAGGAATCCTAATGTTGATCTATGTGACAATAATGGCTGTAGTCCTCTATACTGGGCAAGTCAGGAAGGATATACTGATATAGTAAAGTTACTGTTAGAGAGGAATCCTAATGTTAATCTATGTGACAAGGATGGCTGGAGTCCTCTGTACATGGCAAGTCAGGAAGGACATACTGAGATAGTAAAGTTACTGTTAGAGAAGAATCCTAATGTTAATCTATGTGACAAGGATGGCTGTAGTCCTCTGTACTGGGCAAGTTATAATGGACATACTGATATAGTAAAGTTACTGTTAGAGAGGAATCCTAATGTTGATCTATGTAGCAATGATTTTGGCTTTACACCACTGATATATGCATGTAGTAGAAATCACATCAGTATAGTACAGCTATTACTGAAACATAAACCAGACATCAATGCCCAGACAGATGATGGAGGTAATGCTTTATATTTCAGTGCACTGAACGGATACATAGATATAACACGGTTACTGTTAGAGAACAATGCTGACTGTAATATCTGTATGCATAGTAAACAGTCTATAGCAGATACGTATAGTAACCATCCCAGATTAACACTAGATGAAGAAAGACAGGAATGGTTTGACTTTCTCTTAAAAACGGCTTCATCAAATGTTAGAGATTACATCAGTGATAAGACAGTAGATTATGGGTTTGATGTAGTAGTTAGTTCTTCTCCATTACATATAGCCTGTTTTATGGGTAGGACAGATGTAGTCCATTGTCTTCTCAAATACCATGTTAACATCAACATGACAAAAGAAGATGGAACAACTCCATTATTTTATGCATGTGAAGTAGGACATGAAGATATTGTACGTTTATTGTTAGATAAAGGAGCAGATACAAAGATATACAGACTAGATGGGGCATCTCCGTTAACCATTGCAACAGATAATGGACATACATCTATAGTAATGATGTTAACAAATCACACAAAGAAAGAAGAGAAACTTTCATCTTAACTCTTGTTCTTTAGTCAGTGGTTTTTTATGACATGTAACTATCATGCAGCAGATGAGAAAACGTCTTGTTGATTGTTTTAATTGTTTTTTTATCTACTGGAGCAATTCATTCCATTACATTCTCTCCATTTCTTAGCTTCATGTTACTTAGTTAACATTGTAATTCTATCATTACTTTTTGGTTTTTGTATTACTTTAATGTTTTCTAAAGTCACATTTCTTTACTTGGTGAATCAGATCAGTCTTATTTGATAATATTAAAGGTTACATATTTTACTGATGTTGTTATACATTTTTAGTTGTTTGCTTTGTTGATTCAAGTTCTCCTTCATATATGTATTTCGTAATATATTTTTGTCAACGTTACAAACCCCTATATTTCTTGTTTGGTTTTGTTGGGGTACTGTCTTGTTGCAACATATGTGGTATTTACTACAGAACTTATTTAAGAACTAATAACATTGATATACAGTTATCTATCCAGGCAAGATGTGACAGTGACACAGAATGTTTATTTGTTTTGCAACAATTTCTTATCTTGTTAAAAAAAAAAAATATTGTATCTCAGGAGTTATGAAAGGCCATGTGAGATCTGTCATCACTTTGGGTCTATTGTCTGTTTGTCTTAAAATGAGTTTTCAATTAATCAAGTAAGAATTACCTTCAGGTTATGCATACTTTCAAATTTAAGTCTGTTTGACAAACCAGCCAGAAAGGAAAATCATATGGCTACAGATGGGAGCAGTCCTAACCTGTACGGCAAGTTAACTTGATAACCAGTCATTTGGACTGGTCAAAGTTAACCTGTGACCAAATTTAGGACTGCTCTGACCAGTCCTAGGACCAAAATCTAGTTAACTTGAAAAGCGGACTTGGTCCTAGGACTGTTTTTATGTCTGCCAAAAAGTTAACTTCGAACCAGTCCTGCCGTAAAGTTAACATAAGTTAACTTCGAAACCAGTCCTGCCATAAAGTTAACATAAGTTAACTTCGAGACCAGTCCTGCCACAAAGTTAACTTTTGCTTTGACAAATCCGATCGAAACCAGACCTGTTTCCAAGTTAACTTTTGACTGGTCTGCTCAGCACTAAGTTAACTTGTAACCAGGACCGCTCTACATCGGTTTAAAAAAAATATTTTTTAATATCTTTGTTTCGTAGTATAAACATCGAAAATAAAGTAAAACTAATACTTCCGTTATATAAACAGGATTTAATACAAATATTTGAAAATAAAGTTCGCATAAAACGTTGCTTGAAACACAAATTTATCTGTGATCTGCCAATCTATAAATTAAAAAACGATCTTGGTTACAATGATAACGGGCACTGAATATATATTCCAATACCTATCAAATTCAACCATATTTGCACTTTATTTATATGTTTATCTATGAAAGGATGTATTTTAGAGGAAAGACTCATTTTAACACTACAAATTTTTGTTCGCATAAATTTAGGGTGCCAGCATGTCCTCCTTTTATTCAAAATATTGATACATAAAAAAATTTAGTTAAGTTTTGATACCTCATGCTGACTTGTACAACAAAATTATTTGACCGCGTTGACCAAAACTGAACATGTGTTCACTTTTATTTATAAATCTATATACCTGCATAGTAAATCAGCCATATTTTTTCAAATTTTTGTTCGCATAAATTTAGGGTACCACCATGTCCTCCTTTTATTCAAAATTTTGATACGTAACAAAATTTCAGTAGTTTTGATACCTCATACTGACTTGTACAACAAAATTATTTGACTGCATCAACTAAAAGTGACCATATGTGCACTTTAATTTGTAAATCTATATTCCAGCATAGTAAATCAGCCATATTTGTTATGTCAGGATTCAATGTATATTACAATGGACAGCAATATTGCTATACAATAACAACAATTTTTTGTTTGCATAAATTTAGGGTGCCAGCATATGTCCTCCTTTTATTCAAAATATTGATACGTAACAAAATTTCAGTAGTTTTGATACCTCTTGCTGACTTGTGCAACAAAATTATTTGACCGTGTTGACCAAAACTGACCATGTGTGCACATTTTTTATAAATCTATATACCCGCATAGTAAATCAGCCATATTTTTTCAAATTTTTGTTCGCATAAATTTAGGGTGCCAGCATGTCCTCCTTTTATTCAAAATTTTGATACGTAACAAAATTTCAGTAGTTTTGATACCTCATATTGACTTGTACAACAAAATTATTTGACTGCATCAACTAAAACTGACCATGTGTGCACTTTAATTTGTAAATCTATATACCAGCATAGTAAATCAGCCATATTTGTTATGTCAGGATTTGTGCAACAAAATTATTTGACCGTGTTGACCAAAACTGACCATGTGTGCACTTTTTTTTATAAATCTATATACCCGCATAGTAAATCAGCCATATTTTTTCAAATTTTTGTTCGCATAAATTTAGGGTGCCAGCATGTCCTCCTTTTATTCAAAATTTTGATACGTAACAAAATTTCAGTAGTTTTGATACCTCTTATTGACTTGTACAACAAAATTATTTGACTGCATCAACTAAAACTGACCATGTGTGCACTTTAATTTGTAAATCTATATACCAGCATAGTAAATCAGCCATATTTGTTATGTCAGGATTCAATGTACATTGTATATTACAATGGACAACAATATTGCTATACAATAACAACAATTTTTTGTTTGCATAAATTTAGGGTGCCAACATATGTCCTCCTTTTATTCAAAATATTGATACGTAACAAAATTTCAGTAGTTTTGATACCTCTTGCTGACTTGTGCAACAAAATTATTTGACCGTGTTGACCAAAACTGACCATGTGAGCACTTTTATTCATAAATCTATATACCAGCATACTAAATCAGCAAATTTTTTCAAATTTTTGTTTGCATAAATTTAGGGTGCCTTCATGTCCTCCTTTTATTCAAAATTTTGATACGTAACAAAATTTCAGTAGTTTTGATACCTCATGCTGACTTGTACAACAAAATTATTTGACTGCATCAACTAAAACTGATAATTTGTGCACTTTAATTTCTAAATCTATATACCAGCATAGTTATTCAGCCATATTTTTTATGTCAGGATTCAATGTATAATACAATGGACAGCAAGATTGTAATACAATAACAACAAATTTTTGTTCGCATAATTTAAGGGTGACAGCATGTCATCCTTTTATTCAAAATATTAATACGTAACAAAATTACAATAGTTTTGATACCTCATGCTGACTTGTCCGGCAAAATTATTTGACTGCATCAACTTAAACTGACCATATGTGCACTTTAATTTGTAAATCTATATACCCGCATAGTATATCAGCCATATTTTTTATGTCAGGATTCAATGTATAATACAATGGACAGCAATATTGCAATACAATAACAACAAATTTGTGTTCGCATAAATTTAGGGTGCCAGCATGTCCTCCTTTAATTCAAAATATTGATACGTAACAAAATTTCAGTAGTTTTGATACCTCATGCTGACCATGCTGACTTGTACAACAAAAATATTTGACCGCATCAACTAAAACTGACCATATGTACACTTTAATTTGTAAAGTTATATACCTGTATAGTAAATCAGCCATATTTTTTGTGTTAGGATTCAATGTACAATACAATGGACAGCAATATTGCAATACAATAACAACAAATTTGTGTTCGCATACATTTAGGGTGCTAGAATGTCCTCCTTTTATTCAAAATATTGATACGTATCAAAATTACAGTGTTTTGATACCTCATGCTGACTTGTACAACAAAATATTTTGAGCGCTTCCACCAAAACTGACCATATGTGCACTTAAATTTGTAAATCTATATACCATATATACCCACATAGTAATTCAGCCATATTTTTTATGTCAGGATTCAATGTATAATACAATGGATTGCAATATTGCAATACAATAACCAGCTGATAACAACAAATTTTTGTTTCGCATAAATTTAGGGTGCCAGCATGTCCTCCTTATATTCAAAATATTGATACGTAACAAAATTTCAATAGTTTTGATACCTCATGCTGACTTGTACAATAAAATAATTTGACCGCATTGACCAAGACCAAAACTGACCATATGTGCACTCTAATTTGTAAATCTATATGCCAGCATAGTAAATCAGCCATATTTTTTTATGTCAGGATTCAATGTATAATACAATGGACAGCTATATTGCAATACAATAACAACATGAACAATAAATTTTTGTTCGCATAAATTTAGGGTGCCAGCATGTCCTCCTTTTATTCAAAATATTGATACGTAACAAAATTTCAGTAGTTTTGATACCTCATGCTGACTTGTACAACAAAATGATTTGACCGCATTGACCAAAACTGACCATATGTGCACTTTAATTTGTAAATCTATATACCATGTATACCGGCATAGTAAATAAGCCATATTTTGTATGCCAGGATTCAATGTATAATACAATGGACAGTAATATTGCAATATAATAACATCAAATTTTTGTTCGCATTAATTTTGGATGTCAGCATGTCCTCCTTTTATTCAAAATATTGATACGTAACAAAATTTCAGTAGATTTGATACCTCATGCTGACTTATACAACAAAATTATTTGACTGCATCGACCAAAAACTGACCTGCATATGTGCACTTTAATTTAAAAATCTATATATATCTGCATAGTAAATCAGCCATATTTTTGATGTCTGGATTCAATGTATAAAATAAATGACCGCTGTTGGGATGGCGCCTAATTATATCTTCTCCTGGCACTCCTGTGAACATGTTAGTAGGACGGCAAATGTAAGCAATAAGGAAAACAATTACTGCAATTTTTTTTTCCGCATTCATTGAGAATGTCAGCGTTTCATCTCTGTATTCATAATATTTAACAGTCACTAGGGTGTGTAAAACGAAACTATTAGGCCGAATCATCCAAGTACATGTACCAACACTGACATGTCTGAATTCATTTGTGATTTTTAATAAAACATGTATTTGAGGTTCTCTTCTGGTAATAGTATACTGTTAATCTATTATGTCGGTTGATTGATTTTGTTTGTAGTTAAACGTCAAGTGACAACTATTTCATTCATGTGCACAAATCTCTCGACAAATCTGACGAAGTTGACGAGATTGTTGGTAGTTTTACCACATCGTACATATCCGGACACTGTACAACTGTACAATTTTCGTTAGAATGTTCTGCGGAAAAAGAATAGGACATCCAATCCAAATAAGTAGAATAACAATGAAATATCCATGCATGTATAAACATGATAAATGCGTAAAGTAAAAATTATGAAGGGACAGGTAAAAAACGGGGAACGAAGTAACGTCGACAAAGATGTTGATATCCCATGATATACGAATGTTGTTCCGATGCGTGGGATAACCCTAATTTCTATCCGCCTTCTAATTAAAAAAATATGATAGCTCTATGTAATTGACTAATGTTTATAAGAACATATAAAAATAAAAAAAGAAAGAATTGTGTTGTTATTAATAATGTCTAGTAGAGTATAGCGAGTAAAGAAATTTGCTATCAGAGGCCTTCTTGGGAAGAACAATGCGAATGTTGTTTATACATATTTTAATAAAGCTCAAGTCTGATATGAAAAGTCGCAAAAACGATAACATTTCATAAGCAGACATGTCCCCAGGTCTGGTCAATAACAGACTTGTCCACAGGTCTGGTAAGAAGCAGACCTGTCCACAGGTTTGGTCAGAAGCAGACCTGTCCACAGGTCTGGTCAGAAGCAGACCTGTCCACAGGTCTGGTCAGGAGCAGACCTGTCCACAGGTCTGGTCTGGGGCAGACCTGTCCTCAGGACTGGTCAAAAGCAGACTTGTCCACAGGTCTGGTCTGGAACAGACCCGTCGATAGGTCTGCAGCAGTCATAAAAAAGCGGACCGTAGGTCTGGTCCACCGTAGACGAAGTTAACTTGCTGGTCTGCTTAAAAATTCTCAAGTTAACTTAAAAAGCAGTCAACAAGTTAACTCTAAGTTAACTTTTGTCAAGGTTAGGACCGCACCCATCTGTACCATTTACTATATATACAAATGGAGAACTATTTCTGTTTGGAATATATGTCTTGTTCTAAATGGTACTAGATCTCAACATCTGTCTCATCTAAATTCTAAATTCAAAAACGTTTCGAGGTTATCTGATGAAATGAAATTTGTATGGATTCTTTCATCTGAAGATTGGTTTGATACTTCAAACATATCTAATTCATTGCATTCCTTTTTTTAAGAACGAAAGAAAATCTTTGAAAATATCAATGTAAGTTTGAAAAAAAATAGAAGAAAATATATATATATGTAATAAAATCTATCAGGAGTTGTCTCCCATAGAATTAGGACTATAACAATGATGTAATTTCTCCAGGTCACAGTGGCACCTAAAATAACTATGTTTTGTCAATAACATGTTTTATAATCAGGTTACTTAGTATGAATGTGTATTCATGATTTTTAGTTAAAATGTAGTCTAATCATTTTAATCATTCTAATCATTTTCTGTGCCTTTTTATGCCCCACCTACGATAGTAGAGGGGCATTATGTTTTCTGGTCTGTGCATCCGTCCGTCCGTCTGTTCGTTCGTCCGTTCGTTCGTCCGTCTGTCCCGCTTCAGGTTAAAGTTTTTGGTCAAGGTAGTTTTTGATGAAGTTGAAGTCCAATCAACTTGAAACTTAGTATACATGTGCCCTATGATATGATATTTCTAATTTAAATGCCAAATTATAGTTTTGACCCCAATTTTACTGTTCACTGAACATAGAAAATGATAGTGCAAATTTCAGGTTAAAGTTTTGGTCAAGGTAGTTTTTGATGAAGTTGAAGTCCAATCAACTTGAAACTTAGTACACATGTGCCCTATGATATGACCTTTTTAATTTAAATGTCAAATTATAGTATTGACACCAATTTTACGGTTCACTGAACATAGAAAATGATAGGGCAAATTTCAGGTTAAAGTTTTTGGTCAAGGTAGATTTTGATATAGTAGAAGTCAAATCAACTTGAAACTTAGTATACATGTTCCCTTTGATAAGATCATTCTAATTTTAATGCCAAATTAGAGAATTTATTCCAATTTCACGGTCCACTAAACATAGAAAATGATAGTGCGAGTGGGGCATCCGTGTACTGTGGACACATTCTTGTTTTGTAATTCATTTGATTGTATAGCTCAAATTTTGGGCACAGTGATTGGTTAATAGAATTAATAAAATGATCTTATCTTATCATATATCACCTGTATATAAATGTCTTACTAATTTAAAAGAAATATTTGTTTTTATTTGACTGGTTTAAATATTTTTGATTCTTTTTCTTATGTAACTTTGAGTCTTTATATCAGTAAAATTGATTGAATTTTGTTACACATCTTGTAACCAGCTAGTAATTAAATGTACACAAAATAATCAGTAACTCTTGGTTGAGATTCTTTTTATCTCTCATTAAAATTTTAAAAATATAAGACTGACCCGATTGTATGACCACCCTGCTCTGTATAAGTATGATTTATACTTGTTTCATCATTCTTTATAACATTGTAGTATAATGCGTCTATAGAAAAATGAATTTTCAGCACGACAGCTCCGACTGTATAAGGGAATCCCCCTGTAAGAAGTTAATGCTCAACATTACAGTTTTTACTGTTTTAACATGTCATATACGCGATACAGCTAAATTCCCTTATAAATTTTTAACAAAATCAAACTATAAATAATGTGATGAATGGTTTCTTGTAATTAAACATTCTTGTAAATTTATAATTTTCAATCTTCATATTAACATATTATTGTTTGAATTGTATATTGTTTACATTGTAATATAGATATATTTTGTTGATATAATATGTATCAGAAAAGATAATCATAATAAAATTATTTATCAGTATTTTATGGGTTCCTTTTAAATCATTTATGTTAATTTGTTCGAAAGACATCTGAGATGATGCATTAGTTTAAACAATATTCCATGGAAATATGATACATTTGTAGAATGCAGTCATTGTTTTTGCTTTACACTTTAAAAACTGAGTACATTATGACAAATCATTTGCAAAATATGCAATGTGTATGGATTTTACTAATTGTTGAAGGCCGTATGGTGACCTATAGTTGTTAATTTCTGTGTCATTCGGTCTCTTGTGGAGAGTTGTAAAATTGGCAATAACGCAACATTTTCCTTCTATAATTAACATGATGTAGAATTGCATGCAGCTTTTAACTGTGTTGCCACAAAGTAAACGTTCCTTAATTACACTTACATCAAGAAATATGTCTGGGAGTCAGCTTTCCATTTTCACTGACAAATTATTTCGATCCATTATGCAAATTTAACCATACTTGGTTTGATAATGCCCCATTGGAAAAAACTATACTGATTTTAGAATTATTAGGTCAAGTGCCTACACATAAACTGAAAGTTTGGGAAAGTTTTATTCCAATTGTTATCTTTTTGAGTCATTAGAATATATGATTTTTACCCTTTTTTGTGGATTAATTGCCTCTGAGTGAAAAAAAAGCCTCTTGTTTCTAAGAAACTTTATTTATAAAATGAAAAAAAGACATTTGATATGATTGTCAAAGAAAACACCACTCCAGACAAACCGAAAAGTGGATTTCCGCAGCTATAGGTCATCATAAAGCTTTCAACCGTGAGAGAGAAAAAAAACATATACCTGTAGTAAGATGTAAAAGCCTTGACATGACAACCAAATACCTACAGTAAGCTGTTAAAGGCGGCTCTGCCATGACAAATACATACCTATAGTAAGCTGTAAAAGTCTTAGTGAATTTATCTGATCAACAAGAAATACTGTAAGCATTGCTCAAATAGATCAACACCTTAAAAAAAAAAAAAAAAAAGGTCATGCACATATAGTGGTATCCATTGACACCAAAGTACGACTGTTCAACGAAAAAAATCCATAACTCCATTATGTCATATCAGAAATCAGAAATTGATTATTAAAAAAAAAGCAAAAGGGACCTTTTTTCGGTAGATTAATAATCCCCAAACTTTCATGAAAAATGTTCAAAGTGTTTTGAGTTATGGTTAGTGTCCAAAAACAAAAAAAAACTTCTCCTTTTTATGAATAAAGTCTCTATACTCCAAAAGTAACATTGTATAAGCAGACTTTTGTTTAATTTGAAAGTAACTTATTATACGGAAATAGATATAAACAATTCCCCAATAGATTCATGAAAAATTGGTAAAAGTGTTTTAAGTTATTGTCAAAAAACTAAAAACCTTCCCAGTTTTTATAAAAAAAAGTCCCTATACTCCAAAAGTTAAAATCAGGTTTTTATTTAAATCGAAAGTCACTTATTATACGTCAGAAGATATAAACACTTCCCCAATAGTTTCATGAAAAATTGATGAAAATGTTTTTGAGTTATTGTCCGAAGAGTTGACGTCGGACGGACAGACGAACGGAAAACGGTATACAAGAATACGTCCTGTCTTTAAAGATTGGCGTATAAAAACTGAATGAATCGACAATGAGGACCCAAAAAAATCATAAAAAAGACAAAATCGCATCATCATCATCATCATCATCATCATCATCATCATCATCATCATCATCATCATCATCATCATCATCATCATCATCATCATCATCATCATCATCATCATCATCATCATCATCATCATCATCATCATCATCATCATCATCATCATCATCATCATCATCATCATCATCATCATCATCATCATCATCATCATCATCATCATCATCATCATCATCATCATCATCATCATCATCATCATCATCATCATCATCATCATCATCATCATCAAGAAACAGTCAAATCCACAAGTCGATTGATTGATTGATTGCCTGTAAAAAAGGTAAAAAAGTCTAAATATTTTTCTTTTTTACTTCGAAAGTAAGATGTTGACGGTAGATTTTTGATTGTTTTTGTTTAATTTATTACAGCCTTCTTTCTTTTTATTTTTACTTTTGCATGTCTAATACGAATAAAGAAAAAAGTCGGTCATATATGTTTAACAGCTGGTTTCCCTAGCATTGGCAATTTTTGTCAATTAAACTTCACAAGTATTATGTAAAAAATAAAATCAAGCATTTTCATAAATTAAAAGAGGAGTTGGGTAAACGTGAAGGAGTCCCAGAGAACAAATTATATGTCAAGCTTTAAATATTTTTTCTTAAGTTAGATGATGCCAGTCCCACAAAACAATATGTCAAGCTTTAAATCTTCCTTCTTAAGTTAGATGATATTAGTCCCAGAGAACAAGATGTCAAGCTTTGAATATTTTTTCTTAAGTTAGATGATGCCAGTCCCAGAGAACAATATGTCAAGCTTTAAATCTTCCTTCTTAAGTTAGATGATGTTAATCCCAGAGAACAATATGTCAAGCTTTAAATATTCTTTCTTAAGTTAGATGCTGTCAGTCCCAGAGAACAATATGTCAAGCTTTATATCTTCCGTCTTAAGTTAGATGAGGTAAGTCCCAGAGAACACTATGTCAAGCTTTAAATACTCCTTCTTAAGTTAGATGCTATCAGTCCCAGAGAACAATAAGTCAAGCTTTAAATATTCCTTCTTAAGTTAGATGATGCCAGTCCCAGAGAACAATATGTCAAGCGTTAACAGTCCCAGAGAACAATATGTCAAGCGTTAAATATTCCTTCTTATATTAGATGATGTCAGTCCCAGAGATCAATAGTGCGGTGACTGAAGGAAGATTTTTTTTACTTTAATCTCCCAACCGAACACACACCTATATAATATATCATTCGAAAGAGGAAACCTTGTGCTATAACATTATGCCTGTCGTCAATACTTCATATGGTCACAATTTTTTTTAATTGAGGTCAAAGGTCATATGTACCAATCTGTGAAAATTTTGAAGGGTTTCAATTTTGACATTTATTTCTATTTCTAATCTCTACCTCAATACAAACGATACTGTTTTAGCTTTAGAAATGTTTGTTATTATACACAAACATTAATCATAACAATTTTTTTTATAAAAAATGTCCATAAACGACGTTTTATAAACAAAACTGCAAAAATCCAGTTTTCAACCCATAAAATGTTTAGAGCACCGTAGCTTTATAAATATTCTCAATTTCAGATTAAAATCAAGAGTCATGAAGGACAGTACTTCCAAATTATTTTTAAAACTATCATATTGGGTGTGGTATCAAAACGAAGCAACAATACACTACAGTCAAATATGACCTCAAATTGATTTTTGCGGATGGTTCTGTTTTTCCAAAAGAATACTTGTAATGTTGCTTCTGTTCTTCCACAATTATTGCGGCTTTCATAGTATTATCTGCTGTTGTGTATTATTCTCTTGTTCTTGTCTATTACATGATCGTTCTGGTATCTGTAACCCCCCTTTTTTCCTTGGTAACGTACAACAATCTTCAAGGGTATTCTATATAAAAAATAAGATTTGATATGATTGTTAACGAGACTTTTCTCCAAAAATTACCATCTGACACATTAGTTAATACTTATGTGTCACCGTACTGCCTTCAACAATGATTAAAACCTATACTGCTTGGGCTTCAATTCCCAAAATAACAAATGTATACGAATGATGTAACATCCTTATAAATGAACAACATAGATTAAGAAAACACACACAAATATAGCATATAGAAAGAAACAACAACCACTGCATAACAAGCTCAGGACTTGGGACAGACACATACAGAATGTGGCGGAGATTAATTATTTTGGAGGCACGCAAACCCTCCCAGAACTTGAAACATAGTGTACCAGCTAGGGCAACAAGCAACACATTTACGCGTTATCTCCGTCATCTTCATTTTCAGCAAGAATCACAAAATATATTTTTGATGTTTTACAACAAAGAAATAGAATATAAACATATACAAACAAACTATGTACTATATACTAGTGCACTTAATTGAAAATATGTGTATCTTATAGCGAAAAATGTAGCAATTTCATATATCAGTTGAGAATAATTATTGACCATAAGGTTTAATAATACAAAAAACGTGATGGAAGAGATTTGATCAAGTTCCGTGTTGAAATTTCAGTTTTTTAGTCTATTCTTTTTCCTTCGATATCTAAAGGCCTTTTCATATTTAGGCTCCGACATTTTTATCAGTAATTTGTTTTATAAAGTACTTTATGGTTAAAATATTATTGGATAGTTTTCAATACTACTATAAAGAAGAAACTAAAGTTTGTGTCTGAATTTGCAAATAAAATTACCTTAATTTTCAACAGTCAAAATTAAGTAAACTTATTAAATTAAAAGAAAATAAAATACTGAACATAATAGTTCGACATATGATAATAACTTAAGAAAAAAATATATCAATTAAATGTAAACAAATATGTTCAAATTTTCATTTTGAAAAAGGGGGGTTGAAACATTTCAATATACTACTAGTCATTCAAACGACTTAGAAAAATGTGACCATACGAACTTCTGACGACAGGGCAAAACATAAAGAAGATACATTTGTCTTCAAGTTAAGACCTTTTTTAGCCGTGTGTTATTCGGGGAGATTAAACTCGCTATCTACACGACTTTTTACACTTATGTCACCGCACTACAATATGTCAAGATTTAATAGCAATTCTCTGTAACCACCAACCAAGTTGCGGCACGCATAGTCTCAGATTTTCTTGAAACTTGGTCTGTTGGTAGCTATCGATAAACTAACAAGAAAAATTTTGACAAAAAAATTGTTTATGCCCCCGTTGCCATGGTTACGGGTCCCCTTGAATTTTGCCTCAAAAATGCATATTTTGAGGATCAAAAATGACCCATTTTAAGCAGTTATCATGCAGACATTTCAAGTTTTATGAATATTTTGACTATAATTCATTAAAATATAACACTTTATGAGTAAGATGAAAGATAAAAATTATTTCTGTAAAAAGGAGAAGAAGGGGGCAGCACTGGTTCAAAAAGTAGAATTTTCAATGTATTCAAAAAGGGAAATAATAGGCATTTTGCATGACATAATTTCACACTTTTGCATCCACAACCAATTATACTACAGTGATAAATGTAAATTATGGCTGTTGCCTAGGAATAATTTATCATTAAAGGTTTGGGAAATAAGTAGCTAGGGTGGTTGCTATGGGAACATAAAAGTGTCATTTTTTGTATTTTGAAGAAAAATTTTGACATTGTTATTTGAATAGTTCAAAAACAGTGACAAATACAAAATAAAAATTACTTAGGACATGTTGTGCATTCAATGACCAGAAAGTTGATCTCAAGGTCAAAGGTTATTTATGACCTTGACTTTGACCTTCGGTCTTTTTTTATTTAATTTTTTATTTAATTTTATCAAATAAACCCAAAAAGTATTTAGAAAAAGTGTTTAGACAAAATTTTGCTTACATTTTGTTTGAAAGCAAAATACCAGAGGTCAAGGTCATGTTAAAAGTTCATAGCAACGACTCTTACTTGATTTAAAAGTACCTAGCAACCATACATAGTTGGGTTCAGATTGATACGAACTATGATATACATCCTAATGAAAAGTTGAGGGGTCAATATTTTCAACATAAACTATACCAGCCATTCTCATATAATCAGAAAATGCATAGCAACCATCCTTGTATTGGTGCTTTACTAAAGACTTAATTCATTCTTCCGTTTAGAATCTCAAATTTCTTTAAAGAACATGTATTTTGTTTCTTTAATAATTCACATACATGAGTGTACTCATGTAAATTTCAGTTAATCGCCAGCAAATTTGTGTCCTGTTCTTACTTAAATTTCAAATGCTGTTTTTTTCAAAAGTATTTCATCAATATTACGAAAAAATACCAGTTGAATCATTATGTCATTTACTAGGGGGCTCGTGTTTAACTTTTATGTTCTTAATCTTGAATCTTCAACGCATGTAAAAAAGTTATGTAACAAAACATTTTTTTTATTGAAACTTATATGGATAAATGAACAATTTAATAGTAAAAAATACCAACAAGACTCAATCATTTACTCAAAATATTCGAAAATTTCATTTTACTCCATATAGGCGTTTTGCCTTTTAATGAATACTAGTACTTAAGGAGAAAAATTCAAATAATTTTTTTCTTGTTTCCTTATCCCAATTATGTACTCTTTTTTAGTTACTCTTGTAGCTATACATGTATAGCTTATTGTATATTAATATAATTATGTAAATACTTACATAAACGATAATTACCCCAAATTGACTTTAAAGGGTATTTACTCTTATAAGGGGTTGTCAAATGAATCTAAGGTAGATTCATGGTATACCGCCATCTTGGATTGCACAATCACAGTACAAATTGGTCTTGTTATTTGCCTAAATCGACAAAGGAGAAGGTACTTATAAAAATGGGCGTTTCGGCCCCCTCTCAAAAGAAGTCTTCATTCAAACCATTACTAGCTTTAGTATAGAAACTTTTAAAAAAATGATTATTTTTGTTCAGGTAAAAAGAAGGTTGCCTAGCAACCATTTTTACTTCTTAATATAATTAGCACATACGAATTAATGTATCTGTACAAATAACCATATTTTCAAGATAAGATGGTTGGTTTGAGAATAACTTGAAGTTACAAATGAATAGTCACTTCAATTTGAGTTCATAAATGGCTTAGCAACTACTTAGCAACAGAAAAATTCCTAAGCAACGGTTAATAAATTGTGATTTGTGTCCTCTGAAGTATGAATCTAGCAACATAAATTTCATTAAAAAACAATTGTCCTTATTTTTTTTAATGGAAATTTTCTTTTTAAATGAGCCATTTAAGGAGAGATAACTCTTTCAGTAAAAAAAAATATACTGGACCTCTAGGGATTTTTTTTTTAATTATTACTTATAGCGAGAAAACGAGTTCAGTGACACCATTGTTTCTTTTTGTTTCTTAAAACATATGATGAAACCTATCTTCCCACAATTATTAAAAATTCTATCTCAAAGTGTTTTTTTCAAGAACAATCAAACCAAATTTAGGCAATTTTCAATGATTCGTAGCTTGTGAAATAGCACGGTTTAAGAACCAACCCTTTTATTATATTTAAAAAAAAAGCATAGTAAAATCTTTATTTTAGCAAATAATAAGAAAATTCTGCCTCAAAAAGTATATTTTCATGATCTACCTGAACCATTAAATTATTTTTAATCGTATCTTGTTGATAATTTTTGAATTTCTAGTTTCCTCCTGCTATAATATGGTATTTTTTTTTATATAAGGCAAAAAAGCACACACAGTCTTTATAGGGCAATAACTGCAATAAAAATCAGCTGACGATTTCGACGAAGAAGAACTAGTGCTGCTGATAATCTATTAAATGTAATGTTTCTCTTTCTAAAGGGAAGTTATATTAGTTATTGTTTTCAAGATAATAGGCAAAAAAAAAACCATAAGCGGGGAATGTGTCTGTTGAACACAGATAATACCCCCCCCCCCCCCCCCCCCACCCCGCGCTTGCATATCATATTTATAAAATTATAAAAGGACATAACCAAAGAATTGTACAAGTGCAATTATTATTATGTTTATAAAGGCATATAACTCCAAAACGATAAAGGTGACGCCACCCAATTTTCAAATTGATCTGTATTATGTGGCAATAAGCATGGTATGCAAGTTAAACAATATTTGGCTAAGGCAAACTAAAATAAGAGAACGGATACCAACTTTTGAAAAGTACGGACGGACAAACATACAAATAGATGGAAAGGGTAACACTTAATGCCACGTCTGCTACAGCATAAATAGATAATAGATAGTAGGTAGACCCTTTCACGCGGAATAATAAAGGTCCTTTCACGCATTCTATTTATAACAATGTTTATGATGATGGACAATTTAAACTTGCGTTTTATTCCTATCTTCTATTTAAAGATACATTTTTAAAGTACATTATAACTCTAATGATGATTGTGTCCAAATCTGGTTTGTGGAGATGTCCGGTTAAAAGATAATTTTTCCAAAAATGTTACATTTGAGACACTTTAAAAGTGTGTACTTCACTTGAATCAATCAGTTTGTGTTAAAGATTTAAACTGATTTGGTCATTACAAATACATGTACTTAAATTTAAGTTCAAATATGGCAATAAATCAAATTGGCTATTACATTTCATTTTGTTTTAGTCTAAAATGGAAGTTACCGAATTCATGTCTTGTCTCAACATTTGTATAAGTAAGTGCTCAATTTCCTAACGCTTGTTTCAATGTGTTGTCAAAGATGACTCATATTTATCTAACACACGCTTTCTACTTTCTTATAAAAAGCGTTAGAGTTTATTTTTTAAGCTAATTCTATATTTTGCGACCAAAAGAGGTCCTGATTAGCCTAGTCTGTTCGATTACTAAATCTCAATTGGCACTGAGACTCTGTTAAAATAACTTTTGCTAAACACAAAAGTATTTTTTAATATATTTGTTTTTTTAATCTTCCACTGTTGATATACAAAAATAGCAATGGATAGATGCAGGGTATTTATATAAGTTAGGAAAGAGCATTTTATCTTTTGTGATGGGGATGATGGAAGTTTAACGAAATGAATGTGATAGTGTCTTGATCTGAAGATAAATAATATTGCCCAAAACATGCTAAAAACAAATTTTTGTACATTTAGATGCACATTTAAAACTATTTAAAATACAAATCAGTGTGTATGCAATGAAAAAAATTTCGACGAAAAATATGAAATAATCAAGCCTTACAAGTTATAACGAGTGAAAATGAATATATTGTCTATACATAACTTCTTTGCTTGAAAGGCCAACTCCAACCAAAATAAACTGGTCAATCTCTTAGCAGTTATATTCCTTTTCTCTTCTTCTTGTAGATATAAATAATTTTCCCTTAATTAACATTTGGTTGTCTTCTGGAAAGTTGTCTCATCAGACGACATCTTTTAAACTTTTAAATATATGTGTAATCAGTCTCATGAAATAAATTTGCTATATTATTTACTTTTCCGGATTAGACATGTGTTTTTTATAAAAAAAAAAAAATTCTAATTTTTGTCCAAATGAAATCTAAAATAAACTGTTGCTGTTCAGTTTTTCTAAATAATTTATTGGTTGCTATGCACTTTTTCAATATAAATCGATGGTTGCTAGGCATTTTCCTAATATAAATAAATGGTTGCTAGGCATTTTCCTAATATAAATAAATGGTTGCTAGGCAGTTTTAAACTTTAAATGAATGATTGTTTACAACTTATGTGATGAGACACTCTAGACCTTTGAAGTTAGGTCTTTGTAATAGTTTATATAGTCCTGAATGAAATCATGTATGGTTGCTAGGTGCATTTTTTATCAAATAAGGGTGGCTGCTAAGCACTTTTGACATGACCTTGACTCTTTATATTTTCATATGTTGATAAAAAGTGGCTTCAAGGGTTAGGGTTAGGGTTAGGGTTAGGGTTAGGGTTAGGGTTAGGGTTAGGGTTAGGGTTAGGGGTTTTTTACTAGACTGCAACTGAGTTGCACTAAGGGAGATAATTTGTTTTTAGTATAAACCTGGCTGATATGAAATGAACCCAGAAAATAAAATTCAAGTGACTTTGTTGTATTTGCGCATGTGCATAAATTTTAGCGTAAAATGGCGATACGATTTTTGAGCTACATGACGTCATAGTACGTAACGAAAATATTAGAAATAATGTAAATGTATACATACATAAATACATAAATACATACATACATACATACATACATACATCCATACATACATACATACATAAGGGGTTTTTGAAGTGCTATATTTGTTGCATTCAGCACTAATGGGTGCCAATATTGACCATTTTCTTGGTTATTACTTACTGGCATTCACATTTTATTGTGTTGGAACCTCAGGATTGACAGTTTTAGACAGGTTAGCAGTCTACGGTTACTAAAAATTTTGTCGACAACTATAAGAATGTATATTGTGACACACATTGAGAGATTTATAAGTCTACGGTTACTTATATTTGTGTTGCGAAACAATTAAAAGCGACAATATTTCAACTTTATTAAGATATTTTGTTCTGACCTGATCGTAGAGGACAATTGTTACCTACAAATAGATTGTCAGACATATAAATGAAAGAATAAAGGTTTTTGAATTGCTAAATTTGTTGCATTCAGTACTATAGGGTGCCAATATTGACCATTTTCATGGTTATTACTTACCGGCATTAATAATTTATTCTGTCAGTACCTCATGATTGATACTTTTACACATGTTTGAAGTCTACGGTTACTAAAACCTCTGTCGACAACTATAAGAATGCATAATTTGAGGTTTATAAGTCTACGGTTACTTATATTTATGTCGCGAAACAATTAAAAGCAACACCATTTCATATGTTTTATGATATTCTGACAATAAAGTAGTATTTATGAGTTTATATGGATTCTCAGACACAAAGGTGAAGAAATGAAGGTTTCAGGTTGCTGTATTTGTTGGCTGTATCTATAAATGGTGCCAAAATCTATCCTTTTTAGTGATACTTCTGTGCTGGCATGAACATTTTCTTCTTATGATGGATAATTTGACACAAAATGAGACCTGTATAAGTGTACGGTTACTTTTATTTGTGTCGATAACAAAAAAAGGCGACAGAATTTCTTTCTTTTGATTAATTTTCTTGTACCGGCTTGGTAATTGAGTACTCTTTGTACCTCAAGATTGAATGTTGGACATTTAAGTGAAGGATTGTAAGTTTCAAATGGCTATATATGTTGTTACCATCAGTATAGGGTGCCAACATTGACCTTTTTCTTGCTGATTCTATACCGGCATCATATTTTATTCTTTTCGGTACATAGTTTTGAGTCTACGGAGTCTAAAAACCTTGTCGACAGATATAAAAAGTGCAAACATTTCTTCTTTTATATGATATTTAGGTACTTGTCTGCTAAATGCCACATGCTGGAGTGAAAAAAAAAAAAGGAAAAAAAATAAATTTAGTGTTTGACTAAATTTTTTTTTTTTTTCCTTTTTTTTTTTTTTTAACTATATTGATTTCCCGTTGACTTTTACCCAACCGTAATCTTTATTTCAGCATATGTTGGCTCTTATTGAAGATTAGGATTGAGGTTAAGCTTAAGGTTTAGGTTAAGGTTAATTTTTCGTTTAACCGGTTACTGGTTAAAGGTTAAGGTTAAGGTTAAGGTTAACTTTCCATTTAACCTTAATTGTTTCTTAATCATTTGTAGGCTATTTTTTAAGTTTAAGGTTAACGTTAAGGTTAAGGTTGACGTTAACCTTAACCTTAAACTTAAAAATAGCCTACAAGGGTTAGGGTTAGGGTTAGGGTTAGGGGTTAGGGTTAGGGTTAGGATTAGGGTTAGGGTTAGGGTTAGGGTTAGGGTTAGGGTTAGGGTTAGGGTTAGAGTTAGGGTCAGGGTTAGGGTTAGGGTTAGGGTTAGGGTTAGGGTTAGGGTTAGGGTTAGGGTTAGGGTTAGGTTAGGGTTAGGGTTAGGGTTAGGGTTAGGGTTAGGGTTAGGGTTAGGGTTAGGGTTAGGGTTAGGGTTAGGGTTAGGGTTAGGGTTAGGGTTAGGGTTAGGGTTAGGTTAGGGTTAGGGTTAGGGTTAGGGTTAGGGTTTAGGGTTAGGGTTAGGGTTAGGGTTAGGGTTAGGGTTAGGGTTAGGGTTAGGGTTAGGGTTAGGGGTTAGGGTTAGGGTTAGGGTTAGGGTTAGGGTTAGGGTTAGGGTTAGGGTTAGGGTTAGGGTTAGGGTAGTATACTTTGACGAGATTTGTGAGATGACCTTTTTCACTTCTGCGCATGTCTGACCTTTTTTGTGACTGCGCATGCGTGAGAAGGGTTAGGGTTAAGGTTAGGGTTAGGGTTAGGGTTAGGGTTAGGGTTAGGGTTAGGGTTAGGGTTAGGGTTAGGGTTAGGGTTAGGGTTAGGGTTATAAGACATTTGCGAGGCCATTTGCTGTGCCAACTCGTCAATGTCAAAATATAGTCACGTGATTAGAATAAGGCGTGGTTTGGGTTAGGTTTAGGATATAGGTTCGAGTTTGGATTAGAGTTAGAGTTTAAGGTTAGAGTTAGGGTTAAAGAAATTTTCCTACTCTTCACTTGAATGTCATTTAATGATGACGTGATGTGCCATATATATATTTAGGAATATCTCATCCTTATTCTAAAACAAATGCGCAGGCAAATTAACAACACAGAAGGTAAATCATATGATTTATATCATAATCCGAAGTTAAAGTTTTCGAAATAGGATAATAGATTTTTTGCCAGTTTTCTGGTAATGCAGTATGTGAACCATCGCTTTGTTCAGGACCATTTGTTTTTATTAGTCTAGGGATTTGGTATATTGTTTGTATTGTATACGGTTATAAGATAAGAAAAAAGGAAAGCTTAAATCAAATGATAGTGTTATGGCCAGGAAAATACAGCAGGGTTAGGGTTAGGGTTAGGGTTAGGGTTAGGGTTAGGGTTTAGGGTTAGGGTTAGGGTTAGGGTTAGGGTTATAAGACATTTGCGAGGCCATTTGCTGTGCCAACTCGGGTTAGGGTTAGGGTTAGGGTTAGGGTGTAGAGTTAGGGTTAGGGTTAGGGTTAGGGTTAGGGTTAGGGTTAGGGTTAGGGTTAGGGGACATTTGCGAGGCCATTTGCTGTGCCAACTCGTCAATGTCAAAATATAGTCACGTGATTAGAATAAGGCGTGGTTTGGGTTAGGTTTAGGATATAGGTTCGAGTTTGGATTAGAGTTAGAGTTTAAGGTTAGAGTTAGGGTTAAAGAAATTTTCCTACTCTTCACTTGAATGTCATTTAATGATGACGTGATGTGCCATATATATATTTAGGAATATCTCATCCTTATTCTAAAACAAATGCGCAGGCAAATTAACAACACAGAAGGTAAATCATATGATTTATATCATAATCCGAAGTTAAAGTTTTCGAAATAGGATAATAGATTTTTTGCCAGTTTTCTGGTAATGCAGTATGTGAACCATCGCTTTGTTCAGGACCATTTGTTTTTATTAGTCTAGGGATTTGGTATATTGTTTGTATTGTATACGGTTATAAGATAAGAAAAAAGGAAAGCTTAAATCAAATGATAGTGTTATGGCCAGGAAAATACAGCAGGGTTAGGGTTAGGGTTAGGGTTAGGGTTAGGGTTAGGGATTAGGGTTAGGGTTAGGGTTAGGGTTAGGGTTAGGGTTAGGGTTAGGGGTTAGGGTTAGGGTTAGGGTAGTGTACTTTGACGAGGGTTAGTGAGGTGCCCATTGTCACTTCTGAGCATGTCTGCCCTTTTTTGTGACTGCGCATGTGTCAGAAATTTCCAACAATTTTTCTAAGTACAGAGTATGAAAAGTGCCTTTGACCTCAATCTTCAAACAGATGTAGAATGGATTTGAATAGAGATATTTTCATAAAGTTAACTGTTCCTAAAAGATGGAAAGGCGATCGAAAGGATGAAAACTTATTGGTATCACTGAAGTGTACGACCGCACTTTCCGACCTCACTGAAGAAACGTTTGTGCGAGAGTAAAGCCTAACCCCGAAATTAACACCAACTCCCAAACTACAAAAGATAAAGACTTGCGGTCTTCACCAGGGGCTTAATTGTCAAAAAGTACTACCCCTAACGGGGCCGATTTTTTAACATCAAGCCGAACGAAGCATAGGATCATGTTGAAATATTGAAAAGATCGACTATGAAAAGTACCAAAAACCATAACCTGACCCCCCATCCCTCCAAAACTTTGATTTTTGAGAAGTTCGTGAAAAAACTTAATACGAAAATCCAATCGGTTACCCTCCTAGACTTATCCTTTCCGAGATAAAGCTAGGCCTCCAAAACAACAATTTTAACACATTTGGGGTTTGGGTTAGGGTTAGTGTTTGGGTTAAGGTCAGGGTTAGGGTTAGGGTTAGGGTTAGGGTTAGGGTCATGGTTAGTGTTTGGGTTAGGGTTAGGGTTAGGGTTAGGGTAAGGGTCAGGGTTTGGGTCAGGGTTAGGGTCAGGGTTAGGGTTAGGGTACGGATTAGGGTCATGATTGGGACAGGGTAGTGTACTTTGACGAGGGTTAGTGAGGTGCCCATTGTCACTTCTGCGCATGTCTGCCCTTTTTTGTGACTGCGCATGCGTCAGAAATTTCCAACAATTTTTCTAAGTACAGAGTATGAAAAGTGCCTTTGACCTCAATCTTCAAACAGATGTAGAATGGATTTGAATAGAGATATTTTCATAAAGTTAACTGTTCCTAAAAGATGGAAAGGCGATCTAAAGGATGAAAACTTATTGGTATGGTTAGGGTTAGGGTTAGGGTTAGGGTTAGGGTTAGGGTTAGGGTTAGGTTAGGGTTAGGGTTAGGGTTAGGGTTAGGGTTAGGGTTAGGGTTAGGGTTAGGGGGTTTTTACTAGACTGCAACTGAGTTGCACTAAGGGAGATAATTTGTTTTTAGTAGAAACCTGGCTGATATGAAATGAACCCAGAAAATAAAATTCAAGTGACTTTGTTGTATTTGCGCATGTGCATAAATTTAAGAGTAAAATGGCGATACGATTTTTGAGCTACATGACGTCATAGTACGTAACGAAAATATTAGAAATAATGTAAATGCATACATACATACATACATAAATACATACATACATACATACATACCTACATACACACATACATATATACACACATACAAACAAACAAACAAACAAACAAAGATACATACATACATACATACATACATACATACATACATACATACATACATACATACATACATACATACATACAAACATACATACAAACATACATACAAACATGCATACATGCATACTCCATGTACATACATACATAAATACATACATACACACATACGTACATACATACATACATTTTTTTCCACATAAATGAGACCGTTAGTTTCCTCGTTTCAATTGTTTTACATTGTCTTATCGGGGCCTTTTATAGATGACTATACGGTATGGGCTTTGCTCATTGTTGAAGGCCGTACGGTTACCTATAGTCGTTAAGGTTTGTGTCATTTTGGTCTTTTGTGGATAGTTGTCTCATTGGCAATTATACCACATCTTCTTTCTTCTATAAATACACACATACAAATATAAAAAAGAAGATGTGGTATGATTGCCAATGAGACAACTATCCACAATAGACCAAAATGAAACAGACATTAACAACTATAGGTCACCGTAAATAATGCTTACACACAGACAGACACACAGACTCAAAAACAGAGAGACATGCATTATCAATTTTGTACATACATACATGGACATATATCTGCAGACGACATAAGCATAGCGACCTACGCATATACAGAGGCGATTATCATGCGCACTCATGTTATTTGCATGGTATATGTTATAAACATATGTAACCAAAGAGCAGAGCTACATTAAAAAATGGTTTATAAGATGTATGTGCATTATACATGTCTGAGGTCTGGAGGACATAAGGTGGTGTGGTGGTACGTGCAAGGCAAGCGGCTCATACACAGCTACCGTAATTAAAAGGGATGTAAAGAGTCACCATTTTGAAAAGGTTAATGATATCTTTTCATAATGAATATTCTTCATGTCTGAGTGACATTGTGTACTGAAGAAGTTACATAGAGTCACTGCTTATGCGCATCCATGTCATTTGGTTAATATGATGTATAAGCCTTAAACGGTCCGAGTCAGGTATGAACATTGGATCGATTTTTTTACTTTTATTATTGATGTGTTCATGTGTCTGTGTAAACAAGAGTGAAACCAAATTTGTTAGCTGCATGACATTGAACGACGTAAAATAGTTCTTGGAACCTACACGCATACTCACATATACGCATATAAATATAGATTATAACTTGGCATTTTTAATTTCAGACCTCTTATCAGCCTTAGGTCATGACATTAGCCTAAGAGCCTGATGGACTGATAGAGGGTCTGATATGAAAAATGATATGTTGTTCTTTTTATCATGAACGTCAACAGAATACATACTAACAAAGACTTCTTAAAATGCTTTTGTTGTAATATATGTTTTGCATTTCTTAATAGTATAATTTCTTTATACCTAATGATTTCTTTTTGTTAAATCTTGTTATGTTTTACACATACAAACGTACCATTTAGGTATATTTTCCGGAATTTACTGAATGACATCAAAATGTCATGCGATACGTTACAGCAACGCATGCGATAATAAGCCGAAGCGGTTGATTTAAAACAGAAGCATATGATATAAACAGTAGGCAGTCGATAACAGAAGTCATATCACACGGGTAAGGCAATTCTTCAAATTTGATAAATAAATATATGAACAAATTTGTTTTATCATGGGGTACACTTATATCATTATTTTCTATAATTATATGATAAACATACAAACATGCATGTAAAATGCACACCTACAAAAAACAAAGACACATACAAACGTACGAACATACACACATACATACACACAGTCAGGAATTCGTCAAAACCATGCGAGACGCAACATCTAGTGTGATCTCATGATGTCATCAAAATTAAAATTTTGATATTGTCATCTCGATCTTACGTATGATCATTGCCTTATGTTTTTATTGTACAGAATGCTAGTAGTTATATTATGCGTAATTATAAATCAATCATCCCTTTTAAAAATAGTGATCTCTAATCCTTCATAACGCACACGGTTAGGGTTAGGGTTAGGGTTAGGGTTAGGGTTAGGGTTAGGGTTAGGGTTAGGGTTAGGGTTAGGGTTAGGGTTAGGGTTAGGGTTAGGGTTAGGGTTAGGGTTAGGGTTAGGGTTAGGGTTAGGGTTAGGGTTAGGGTTAGGGTTAGGGTTAGGGTTAGGGTTAGGGTTAGGGTTAGGGTTAGGGTTAGGGTTAGGGTTAGGGTTAGGGTTAGGGTTAGGGTTAGGGTTAGGGTTAGGGTTAGGGTTAGGGTTAGGGTTAGGGTTAGGGTTAGGGTTAGGGTTAGGGTTAGGGTTAGGGTTAGGGTTAGGGTTAGGGTTAGGGTTAGGGTTAGGGTTAGGGTTAGGGTTAGGGTTAGGGTTAGGGTTAGGGTTAGGGTTAGGGTTAGGGTTAGGGTTAGGGTTAGGGTTAGGGTTAGGGTTAGGGTTAGGGTTAGGGTTAGGGTTAGGGTTAGGGTTAGGGTTAGGGTTAGGGTTAGGGTTAGGGTTAGGGTTAGGGTTAGGGTTAGGGTTAGGGTTAGGGTTAGGGTTAGGGTTAGGGTTAGGGTTAGGGTTAGGGTTAGGGTTAGGGTTAGGGTTAGGGTTAGGGTTAGGGTTAGGGTTAGGGTTAGGGTTAGGGTTAGGGTTAGGGTTAGGGTTAGGGTTAGGGTTAGGGTTAGGGTTAGGGTTAGGGTTAGGGTTAGGGTTAGGGTTAGGGTTAGGGTTAGGGTTAGGGTTAGGGTTAGGGTTAGGGTTAGGGTTAGGGTTAGGGTTAGGGTTAGGGTTAGGGTTAGGGTTAGGGTTAGGGTTAGGGTTAGGGTTAGGGTTAGGGTTAGGGTTAGGGTTAGGGTTAGGGTTAGGGTTAGGGTTAGGGTTAGGGTTAGGGTTAGGGTTAGGGTTAGGGTTAGGGTTAGGGTTAGGGTTAGGGTTAGGGTTAGGGTTAGGGTTAGGGTTAGGGTTAGGGTTAGGGTTAGGGTTAGGGTTAGGGTTAGGGTTAGGGTTAGGGTTAGGGTTAGGGTTAGGGTTAGGGTTAGGGTTAGGGTTAGGGTTAGGGTTAGGGTTAGGGTTAGGGTTAGGGTTAGGGTTAGGGTTAGGGTTAGGGTTAGGGTTAGGGTTAGGGTTAGGGTTAGGGTTAGGGTTAGGGTTAGGGTTAGGGTTAGGGTTAGGGTTAGGGTTAGGGTTAGGGTTAGGGTTAGGGTTAGGGTTAGGGTTAGGGTTAGGGTTAGGGTTAGGGTTAGGGTTAGGGTTAGGGTTAGGGTTAGGGTTAGGGTTAGGGTTAGGGTTAGGGTTAGGGTTAGGGTTAGGGTTAGGGTTAGGGTTAGGGTTAGGGTTAGGGTTAGGGTTAGGGTTAGGGTTAGGGTTAGGGTTAGGGTTAGGGTTAGGGTTAGGGTTAGGGTTAGGGTTAGGGTTAGGGTTAGGGTTAGGGTTAGGGTTAGGGTTAGGGTTAGGGTTAGGGTTAGGGTTAGGGTTAGGGTTAGGGTTAGGGTTAGGGTTAGGGTTAGGGTTAGGGTTAGGGTTAGGGTTAGGGTTAGGGTTAGGGTTAGGGTTAGGGTTAGGGTTAGGGTTAGGGTTAGGGTTAGGGTTAGGGTTAGGGTTAGGGTTAGGGTTAGGGTTAGGGTTAGGGTTAGGGTTAGGGTTAGGGTTAGGGTTAGGGTTAGGGTTAGGGTTAGGGTTAGGGTTAGGGTTAGGGTTAGGGTTAGGGTTAGGGTTAGGGTTAGGGTTAGGGTTAGGTTAGGGTTAGGGTTAGGGTTAGGGTTAGGGTTAGGGTTAGGGTTAGGGTTAGGGTTAGGGTTAGGGTTAGGGTTAGGGTTAGGGTTAGGGTTAGGGTTAGGGTTAGGGTTAGGGTTAGGGTTAGGGTTAGGGTTAGGGTTAGGGTTAGGGTTAGGGTTAGGGTTAGGGTTAGGGTTAGGGTTAGGGTTAGGGTTAGGGTTAGGGTTAGGGTTAGGGTTAGGGTTAGGGTTAGGGTTAGGGTTAGGGTTAGGGTTAGGGTTAGGGTTAGGGTTAGGGTTAGGGTTAGGGTTAGGGTTAGGGTTAGGGTTAGGGTTAGGGTTAGGGTTAGGGTTAGGGTTAGGGTTAGGGTTAGGGTTAGGGTTAGGGTTAGGGTTAGGGTTAGGGTTAGGGTTAGGGTTAGGGTTAGGGTTAGGGTTAGGGTTAGGGTTAGGGTTAGGGTTAGGGTTAGGGTTAGGGTTAGGGTTAGGGTTAGGGTTAGGGTTAGGGTTAGGGTTAGGGTTAGGGTTAGGGTTAGGGTTAGGGTTAGGGTTAGGGTTAGGGTTAGGGTTAGGGTTAGGGTTAGGGTTAGGGTTAGGGTTAGGGTTAGGGTTAGGGTTAGGGTTAGGGTTAGGGTTAGGGTTAGGGTTAGGGTTAGGGTTAGGGTTAGGGTTAGGGTTAGGGTTAGGGTTAGGGTTAGGGTTAGGGTTAGGGTTAGGGTTAGGGTTAGGGTTAGGGTTAGGGTTAGGGTTAGGGTTAGGGTTAGGGTTAGGGTTAGGGTTAGGGTTAGGGTTAGGGTTAGGGTTAGGGTTAGGGTTAGGGTTAGGGTTAGGGTTAGGGTTAGGGTTAGGGTTAGGGTTAGGGTTAGGGTTAGGGTTAGGGTTAGGGTTAGGGTTAGGGTTAGGGTTAGGGTTAGGGTTAGGGTTAGGGTTAGGGTTAGGGTTAGGGTTAGGGTTAGGGTTAGGGTTAGGGTTAGGGTTAGGGTTAGGGTTAGGGTTAGGGTTAGGGTTAGGGTTAGGGTTAGGGTTAGGGTTAGGGTTAGGGTTAGGGTTAGGGTTAGGGTTAGGGTTAGGGTTAGGGTTAGGGTTAGGGTTAGGGTTAGGGTTAGGGTTAGGGTTAGGGTTAGGGTTAGGGTTAGGGTTAGGGTTAGGGTTAGGGTTAGGGTTAGGGTTAGGGTTAGGGTTAGGGTTAGGGTTAGGGTTAGGGTTAGGGTTAGGGTTAGGGTTAGGGTTAGGGTTAGGGTTAGGGTTAGGGTTAGGGTTAGGGTTAGGGTTAGGGTTAGGGTTAGGGTTAGGGTTAGGGTTAGGGTTAGGGTTAGGGTTAGGGTTAGGGTTAGGGTTAGGGTTAGGGTTAGGGTTAGGGTTAGGGTTAGGGTTAGGGTTAGGGTTAGGGTTAGGGTTAGGGTTAGGGTTAGGGTTAGGGTTAGGGTTAGGGTTAGGGTTAGGGTTAGGGTTAGGGTTAGGGTTAGGGTTAGGGTTAGGGTTAGGGTTAGGGTTAGGGTTAGGGTTAGGGTTAGGGTTAGGGTTAGGGTTAGGGTTAGGGTTAGGGTTAGGGTTAGGGTTAGGGTTAGGGTTAGGGTTAGGGTTAGGGTTAGGGTTAGGGTTAGGGTTAGGGTTAGGGTTAGGGTTAGGGTTAGGGTTAGGGTTAGGGTTAGGGTTAGGGTTAGGGTTAGGGTTAGGGTTAGGGTTAGGGTTAGGGTTAGGGTTAGGGTTAGGGTTAGGGTTAGGGTTAGGGTTAGGGTTAGGGTTAGGGTTAGGGTTAGGGTTAGGGTTAGGGTTAGGGTTAGGGTTAGGGTTAGGGTTAGGGTTAGGGTTAGGGTTAGGGTTAGGGTTAGGGTTAGGGTTAGGGTTAGGGTTAGGGTTAGGGTTAGGGTTAGGGTTAGGGTTAGGGTTAGGGTTAGGGTTAGGGTTAGGGTTAGGGTTAGGGTTAGGGTTAGGGTTAGGGTTAGGGTTAGGGTTAGGGTTAGGGTTAGGGTTAGGGTTAGGGTTAGGGTTAGGGTTAGGGTTAGGGTTAGGGTTAGGGTTAGGGTTAGGGTTAGGGTTAGGGTTAGGGTTAGGGTTAGGGTTAGGGTTAGGGTTAGGGTTAGGGTTAGGGTTAGGGTTAGGGTTAGGGTTAGGGTTAGGGTTAGGGTTAGGGTTAGGGTTAGGGTTAGGGTTAGGGTTAGGGTTAGGGTTAGGGTTAGGGTTAGGGTTAGGGTTAGGGTTAGGGTTAGGGTTAGGGTTAGGGTTAGGGTTAGGGTTAGGGTTAGGGTTAGGGTTAGGGTTAGGGTTAGGGTTAGGGTTAGGGTTAGGGTTAGGGTTAGGGTTAGGGTTAGGGTTAGGGTTAGGTTAGGGTTAGGGTTAGGGTTAGGGTTAGGGTTAGGGTTAGGGTTAGGGTTAGGGTTAGGGTTAGGGTTAGGGTTAGGGTTAGGGTTAGGGTTAGGGTTAGGGTTAGGGTTAGGGTTAGGGTTAGGGTTAGGGTTAGGGTTAGGGTTAGGGTTAGGGTTAGGGTTAGGGTTAGGGTTAGGTTAGGGTTAGGGTTAGGGTTAGGGTTAGGGTTAGGGTTAGGGTTAGGGTTAGGGTTAGGGTTAGGGTTAGGGTTAGGGTTAGGGTTAGGGTTAGGGTTAGGGTTAGGGTTAGGGTTAGGGTTAGGGTTAGGGTTAGGGTTAGGGTTAGGGTTAGGGTTAGGGTTAGGGTTAGGTTAGGGTTAGGGTTAGGGTTAGGGTTAGGGTTAGGGTTAGGGTTAGGGTTAGGGTTAGGGTTAGGGTTAGGGTTAGGGTTAGGGTTAGGGTTAGGGTTAGGGTTAGGGTTAGGGTTAGGGTTAGGGTTAGGGTTAGGGTTAGGGTTAGGGTTAGGGTTAGGGTTAGGGTTAGGGTTAGGGTTAGGGTTAGGGTTAGGGTTAGGGTTAGGGTTAGGGTTAGGGTTAGGGTTAGGGTTAGGGTTAGGGTTAGGGTTAGGGTTAGGGTTAGGGTTAGGGTTAGGGTTAGGGTTAGGGTTAGGGTTAGGGTTAGGGTTAGGGTTAGGGTTAGGGTTAGGGTTAGGGTTAGGGTTAGGGTTAGGGTTAGGGTTAGGGTTAGGGTTAGGGTTAGGGTTAGGGTTAGGGTTAGGGTTAGGGTTAGGGTTAGGGTTAGGTTAGGGTTAGGGTTAGGGTTAGGGTTAGGGTTAGGGTTAGGGTTAGGGTTAGGGTTAGGGTTAGGGTTAGGGTTAGGGTTAGGGTTAGGGTTAGGGTTAGGGTTAGGGTTAGGGTTAGGGTTAGGGTTAGGGTTAGGGTTAGGGTTAGGGTTAGGGTTAGGGTTAGGGTTAGGGTTAGGGTTAGGGTTAGGGTTAGGGTTAGGGTTAGGGTTAGGGTTAGGGTTAGGGTTAGGGTTAGGGTTAGGGTTAGGGTTAGGGTTAGGGTTAGGGTTAGGGTTAGGGTTAGGGTTAGGGTTAGGGTTAGGGTTAGGGTTAGGGTTAGGGTTAGGGTTAGGGTTAGGGTTAGGGTTAGGGTTAGGGTTAGGGTTAGGGTTAGGGTTAGGGTTAGGGTTAGGGTTAGGGTTAGGGTTAGGGTTAGGGTTAGGGTTAGGGTAGGGTTAGGGTTAGGGTTAGGGTTAGGGTTAGGGTTAGGGTTAGGGTTAGGGTTAGGGTTAGGGTTAGGGTTAGGGTTAGGGTTAGGGTTAGGGTTAGGGTTAGGGTTAGGGTTAGGGTTAGGGTTAGGGTTAGGGTTAGGGTTAGGGTTAGGGTTAGGGTTAGGGTTAGGGTTAGGGTTAGGGTTAGGGTTAGGGTTAGGGTTAGGGTTAGGGTTAGGGTTAGGGTTAGGGTTAGGTTAGGGTTAGGGTTAGGGTTAGGGTTAGGGTTAGGGTTAGGGTTAGGGTTAGGGTTAGGGTTAGGGTTAGGGTTAGGGTTAGGGTTAGGGTTAGGGTTAGGGTTAGGGTTAGGGTTAGGGTTAGGGTTAGGGTTAGGGTTAGGGTTAGGGTTAGGGTTAGGGTTAGGGTTAGGTTAGGGTTAGGGTTAGGGTTAGGGTTAGGGGTTAGGGTTAGGGTTAGGTTAGGGTTAGGGTTAGGGTTAGGGTTAGGGTTAGGGTTAGGGTTAGGGTTAGGGTTAGGGTTAGGGTTAGGGTTAGGGTTAGGTTAGGTTAGGGTTAGGGTTAGGGTTAGGGTTAGGGTTAGGGTTAGGGTTAGGGTTAGGGTTAGGGTTAGGGTTAGGGTTAGGGTTAGGGTTAGGGTTAGGGTTAGGGTTAGGGTTAGGGTTAGGGTTAGGGTTAGGGTTAGGGTTAGGGTTAGGGTTAGGGTTAGGGTTAGGGTTAGGGTTAGGGTTAGGGTTAGGGTTAGGGTTAGGGTTAGGGTTAGGGTTAGGGTTAGGTTAGGGTTAGGGTTAGGGTTAGGGTTAGGGTTAGGGTTAGGGTTAGGGTTAGGGTTAGGGTTAGGGTTAGGGTTAGGGTTAGGGTTAGGGTTAGGGTTAGGGTTAGGGTTAGGGTTAGGGTTAGGGTTGGGTTAGGGTTAGGGTTAGGGTTAGGGTTAGGGTTAGGGTTAGGGTTAGGGTTAGGGTTAGGGTTAGGGTTAGGGTTAGGGTTAGGGTTAGGGTTAGGGTTAGGGTTAGGGTTAGGGTTAGGGTTAGGGTTAGGGTTAGGGTTAGGGTTAGGGTTAGGGTTAGGGTTAGGGTTAGGGTTAGGGTTAGGGTTAGGGTTAGGGTTAGGGTTAGGGTTAGGGTTAGGGTTAGGGTTAGGGTTAGGGTTAGGGTTAGGGTTAGGGTTAGGGTTAGGGTTAGGGTTAGGGTTAGGGTTAGGGTTAGGGTTAGGGTTAGGGTTAGGGTTAGGGTTAGGGTTAGGGTTAGGGTTAGGGTTAGGGTTAGGGTTAGGGTTAGGTTAGGGTTAGGGTTAGGGTTAGGGTTAGGGTTAGGGTTAGGGTTAGGGTTAGGGTTAGGGTTAGGGTTAGGGTTAGGGTTAGGGTTAGGGTTAGGGTTAGGGTTAGGGTTAGGGTTAGGGTTAGGGTTAGGGTTAGGGTTAGGGTTAGGGTTAGGGTTAGGGTTAGGGTTAGGGTTAGGTTAAGGGTTAGGGTTAGGGTTAGGTTAGGGTTAGGGTTAGGGTTAGGGTTAGGGTTAGGGTTAGGGTTAGGGTTAGGGTTAGGTTAGGGTTAGGGTTAGGGTTAGGGTTAGGGTTAGGGTTAGGGTTAGGGTTAGGGTTAGGGTTAGGGTTAGGGTTAGGGTTAGGGTTAGGGTTAGGGTTAGGGTTAGGGTTAGGGTTAGGGTTAGGGTTAGGGTTAGGGTTAGGGTTAGGGTTAGGGTTAGGGTTAGGGTTAGGGTTAGGGTTAGGGTTAGGGTTAGGGTTAGGGTTAGGGTTAGGGTTAGGGTTAGGGTTAGGGTTAGGGTTAGGGTTAGGGTTAGGGTTAGGGTTAGGGTTAGGGTTAGGGTTAGGGTTAGGGTTAGGGTTAGGGTTAGGGTTAGGGTTAGGGTTAGGGTTAGGGTTAGGGTTAGGGTTAGGGTTAGGGTTAGGGTTAGGGTTAGGGTTAGGTTAGGGTTAGGGTTAGGGTTAGGGTTAGGGTTAGGGTTAGGGTTAGGGTTAGGGTTAGGGTTAGGGTTAGGGTTAGGGTTAGGGTTAGGGTTAGGGTTAGGGTTAGGGTTAGGGTTAGGGTTAGGGTTAGGGTTAGGGTTAGGGTTAGGGTTAGGGTTAGGGTTAGGGTTAGGGTTAGGGTTAGGGTTAGGGTTAGGGTTAGGGTTAGGGTTAGGGTTAGGGTTAGGGTTAGGGTTAGGGTTAGGGTTAGGGTTAGGGTTAGGGTTAGGGTTAGGGTTAGGGTTAGGGTTAGGGTTAGGGTTAGGGTTAGGGTTAGGGTTAGGGTTAGGGTTAGGGTTAGGGTTAGGTTAGGGTTAGGGTTAGGGTTAGGGTTAGGGTTAGGGTTAGGGTTAGGGTTAGGGTTAGGGTTAGGGTTAGGGTTAGGGTTAGGGTTAGGGTTAGGGTTAGGGTTAGGGTTAGGGTTAGGGTTAGGGTTAGGTTAGGGTTAGGGTTAGGGTTAGGGTTAGGGTTAGGGTTAGGGTTAGGGTTAGGGTTAGGGTTAGGGTTAGGGTTAGGGTTAGGGTTAGGGTTAGGGTTAGGGTTAGGGTTAGGGTTAGGGTTAGGGTTAGGGTTAGGGTTAGGGTTAGGGTTAGGGTTAGGGTTAGGGTTAGGGTTAGGGTTAGGGTTAGGGTTAGGGTTAGGGTTAGGGTTAGGGTTAGGGTTAGGGTTAGGGTTAGGTTAGGGTTAGGGTTAGGGTTAGGGTTAGGGTTAGGGTTAGGGTTAGGGTTAGGGTTAGGGTTAGGGTTAGGGTTAGGGTTAGGGTTAGGGTTAGGGTTAGGGTTAGGGTTAGGGTTAGGGTTAGGGTTAGGGTTAGGGTTAGGGTTAGGGTTAGGGTTAGGGTTAGGGTTAGGGTTAGGGTTAGGGTTAGGGTTAGGGTTAGGGTTAGGGTTAGGGTTAGGGTTAGGGTTAGGGTTAGGGTTAGGGTTAGGGTTAGGGTTAGGGTTAGGGTTAGGGTTAGGGTTAGGGTTAGGGTTAGGGTTAGGGTTAGGGTTAGGGTTAGGGTTAGGGTTAGGGTTAGGGTTAGGGTTAGGGTTAGGGTTAGGGTTAGGGTTAGGGTTAGGGTTAGGGTTAGGGTTAGGGTTAGGGTTAGGGTTAGGGTTAGGGTTAGGGTTAGGGTTAGGGTTAGGGTTAGGGTTAGGGTTAGGGTTAGGGTTAGGGTTAGGGTTAGGGTTAGGGTTAGGGTTAGGGTTAGGGTTAGGGTTAGGGTTAGGGTTAGGGTTAGGGTTAGGGTTAGGGTTAGGGTTAGGGTTAGGGTTAGGGTTAGGGTTAGGGTTAGGGTTAGGGTTAGGGTTAGGGTTAGGGTTAGGGTTAGGGTTAGGGTTAGGGTTAGGGTTAGGGTTAGGGTTAGGGTTAGGGTTAGGGTTAGGGTTAGGGTTAGGGTTAGGGTTAGGGTTAGGGTTAGGGTTAGGGTTAGGGTTAGGGTTAGGGTTAGGGTTAGGGTTAGGGTTAGGGTTAGGGTTAGGGTTAGGGTTAGGGTTAGGGTTAGGGTTAGGGTTAGGGTTAGGGTTAGGGTTAGGGTTAGGGTTAGGGTTAGGGTTAGGGTTAGGGTTAGGGTTAGGGTTAGGGTTAGGGTTAGGGTTAGGGTTAGGGTTAGGGTTAGGGTTAGGGTTAGGGTTAGGGTTAGGGTTAGGGTTAGGGTTAGGGTTAGGGTTAGGGTTAGGGTTAGGGTTAGGGTTAGGGTTAGGGTTAGGGTTAGGGTTAGGGTTAGGGTTAGGGTTAGGGTTAGGGTTAGGGTTAGGGTTAGGGTTAGGGTTAGGGTTAGGGTTAGGGTTAGGGTTAGGGTTAGGGTTAGGGTTAGGGTTAGGGTTAGGGTTAGGGTTAGGGTTAGGGTTAGGGTTAGGGTTAGGGTTAGGGTTAGGGTTAGGGTTAGGGTTAGGGTTAGGGTTAGGGTTAGGGTTAGGGTTAGGGTTAGGGTTAGGGTTAGGGTTAGGGTTAGGGTTAGGGTTAGGGTTAGGGTTAGGGTTAGGTTAGGGTTAGGGTTAGGGTTAGGGTTAGGGTTAGGGTTAGGGTTAGGGTTAGGGTTAGGGTTAGGGTTAGGGTTAGGGTTAGGGTTAGGGTTAGGGTTAGGGTTAGGGTTAGGGTTAGGGTTAGGGTTAGGGTTAGGGTTAGGGTTAGGGTTAGGGTTAGGGTTAGGGTTAGGGTTAGGGTTAGGGTTAGGGTTAGGGTTAGGGTTAGGGTTAGGGTTAGGGTTAGGGTTAGGGTTAGGGTTAGGGTTAGGGTTAGGGTTAGGGTTAGGGTTAGGGTTAGGGTTAGGGTTAGGGTTAGGGTTAGGGTTAGGGTTAGGGTTAGGGTTAGGGTTAGGGTTAGGGTTAGGGTTAGGGTTAGGGTTAGGGTTAGGGTTAGGGTTAGGGTTAGGGTTAGGGTTAGGGTTAGGGTTAGGGTTAGGGTTAGGGTTAGGGTTAGGGTTAGGGTTAGGGTTAGGGTTAGGGTTAGGGTTAGGGTTAGGGTTAGGGTTAGGGTTAGGGTTAGGGTTAGGTTAGGGTTAGGGTTAGGGTTAGGGTTAGGGTTAGGGTTAGGGTTAGGGTTAGGGTTAGGGTTAGGGTTAGGGTTAGGGTTAGGGTTAGGGTTAGGGTTAGGGTTAGGGTTAGGGTTAGGGTTAGGGTTAGGGTTAGGGTTAGGGTTAGGGTTAGGGTTAGGGTTAGGGTTAGGGTTAGGGTTAGGGTTAGGGTTAGGGTTAGGGTTAGGGTTAGGGTTAGGGTTAGGGTTAGGTTAGGGTTAGGGTTAGGGTTAGGGTTAGGGTTAGGGTTAGGGTTAGGGTTAGGGTTAGGGTTAGGGTTAGGGTTAGGGTTAGGGTTAGGGTTAGGGTTAGGGTTAGGGTTAGGGTTAGGGTTAGGGTTAGGGTTAGGGTTAGGGTTAGGGTTAGGGTTAGGGTTAGGGTTAGGGTTAGGGTTAGGGTTAGGGTTAGGGTTAGGTTAGGGTTAGGGTTAGGGTTAGGGTTAGGGTTAGGGTTAGGGTTAGGGTTAGGGTTAGGGTTAGGGTTAGGGTTAGGGTTAGGGTTAGGGTTAGGGTTAGGGTTAGGGTTAGGGTTAGGGTTAGGGTTAGGGTTAGGGTTAGGGTTAGGGTTAGGGTTAGGGTTAGGGTTAGGGTTAGGGTTAGGGTTAGGGTTAGGGTTAGGGTTAGGGTTAGGGTTAGGGTTAGGGTTAGGGTTAGGGTTAGGGTTAGGGTTAGGGTTAGGGTTAGGGTTAGGGTTAGGGTTAGGGTTAGGGTTAGGGTTAGGGTTAGGGTTAGGGTTAGGGTTAGGGTTAGGGTTAGGGTTAGGGTTAGGGTTAGGGTTAGGGTTAGGGTTAGGGTTAGGGTTAGGGTTAGGGTTAGGGTTAGGGTTAGGGTTAGGGTTAGGGTTAGGGTTAGGGTTAGGGTTAGGGTTAGGGTTAGGGTTAGGGTTAGGGTTAGGGTTAGGGTTAGGGTTAGGGTTAGGGTTAGGGTTAGGGTTAGGGTTAGGGTTAGGGTTAGGGTTAGGGTTAGGGTTAGGGTTAGGGTTAGGGTTAGGGTTAGGGTTAGGGTTAGGGTTAGGGTTAGGGTTAGGGTTAGGGTTAGGGTTAGGGTTAGGGTTAGGGTTAGGGTTAGGGTTAGGGTTAGGGTTAGGGTTAGGGTTAGGGTTGGGTTAGGGTTAGGGTTAGGGTTAGGGTTAGGGTTAGGGTTAGGGTTAGGGTTAGGGTTAGGGTTAGGGTTAGGGTTAGGGTTAGGGTTAGGGTTAGGGTTAGGGTTAGGGTTAGGGTAGGGTTAGGGTTAGGGTTAGGGTTAGGGTTAGGGTTAGGGTTAGGGTTAGGGTTAGGGTTAGGGTTAGGGTTAGGGTTAGGGTTAGGGTTAGGGTTAGGGTTAGGGTTAGGGTTAGGGTTAGGGTTAGGGTTAGGGTTAGGGTTAGGGTTAGGGTTAGGGTTAGGGTTAGGGTTAGGGTTAGGGTTAGGGTTAGGGTTAGGGTTAGGGTTAGGGTTAGGGTTAGGGTTAGGGTTAGGGTTAGGGTTAGGGTTAGGGTTAGGGTTAGGGTTAGGGT